>NC_090992.1:6676666-6979696 GCF_041146395.1 Eulemur rufifrons | reverse complement strand
AATGTGATTTATAAAGCTATGCTTTCCAATTTGATATCTGTCTTTAAAGTGTGTGTATATGAACATGTATACACTCATATATGGATATGTAGGCCTAGAAAATTTACTGAAAGAGTTTTAATATTGTTTACCTTAAAGAATGGGATTTGAAGGGTTAGTGAGAGTGGAAAGAAGTATTTTTACTTTTCACCTTATATCTATACCGTTGAATTTTTCACCATAAGATTATATTACTTTTATAATAATTTTAAGAGAAGGCTGTCACACATATATATATACAGCATATGCATACATTCTTATGACAAAAACTAAAAATCATAAATCTCACCAGAGTCTTTTCTGTGGGAATTTTATTATTCTTTCAACTTGTTTAAAAACAAAAAAACCTACAATTCCAAAATTAATATTTAAAAACCAGTTTTTTTAACTGGGCATGGTGGCACATGCCTGTAGTCCCAGATATTCAGGAGACTGAGGCAGGTTCGAGACAAGCCTGGGAAATACAGTAAGACTCTGTCTCTAAAAATAAAAAATAAAATTTTAAATGGTTTTTAAGGAATTTTTAACCTGACCTCTATTCTGAACAATGTGCTCAGAATGGAATTTTGATGAAATTCATTGCAGTTCTGACTCTTCTACTCAAGGCCTTAGAGTCACAGCTAAGAAATATACTCAGAATGCCTGAAGAGATACAAAATATTTACTTCAATATTTAAAACAACAAGAACCAAAGATTCCAAATGGTAGCATTCCCTAAGACAGCACAAATCTAATATTAAAAATTTATTAAAAGACCTAAGTCCCTCCCTTGAACCAAAAGATCTTTTGACTTGGCCAGCCTGGGTAAGCAACTTTTTTTTTAGTTGGCTCTGATAATAAATAGAAAAGAGGTCCTTAGTATATCTACTTCTCTGCACACAAAATGTATGGAACTTCAACTAATTCTAGAGCAAATACACTGTCTCCACATTTCTTACTCACTTCTCACCTAGTCCTGTCCCATTTAGAAAACTATACAAACTTCACTCCCAAACTACACATGAACTCATCATCTTTCTGGATGTCTAGGTACTTGCTTCTAAAATATTTAGGAAAGATGAACGTGAAGATTTTAGTATTATTCATCAAATGCCAGTTAGGTGAGTATTTTTTGAAGAGCATTAGTATGATCCCTTCACACTAGAAATTCAAAGGCAACAACATGGGAGAAAACAGCTCATCTTGTCAGAGAGAAAACAGAAAAGGCAAAACATTTGCTTGGGCAAAATAGGTCATTTCATTCACAAAGACATAGACTATACCTTACCACATACACTATAGAGCAAAGACTAGATACGCCAGGAATTTCCTCCCTATGTGATATGGGAGAAATGGGACATAAAAATAAAATTTCCTTTCTCCACAGGTTAAGAAAGAATCTACATACGCACTGAGTCATCAGCTTGGGTTAGGCTAAAGTCTGTGCATATCCTCAAAACCTCCATTCCAAAAAAGTATTAAAAAGATTTATACTTAAATCCTTTTTAGGCACAGAAAACATAAGTAAACAGAATATGGGGTTCTTCTACCATTAACCACGACTAAATGGGTGTGGGAATCATAAATACATGACTTGTACAATAAACTACAAAAAAACAACAAAGGTGTGGGTTCAGCCCACAGCTTTAACCACATGGTATGGAGACTACAAATGAAATTATATATATATAAACAGAGAGAGATGGATTGATTTAAGACTTTGGAGGTTTACTAGCACTCTATCACTGATGAAATTTAAGAATACTACTTACATAAAAGTAAATGAGTGCCATGTGGAGTGGTGTGTGCCTGTAAGTCCCAGCTAATTCAGAGGCTGAGGTGGGAAGATTGCCTGAGCCCAGGAGTTAAAGCCTGTAGAGCACTATGATAAAGCCTGTGAATAATCACTGCACTCCAACCTGGGCAACACAGTGAGATCCTGTCTCTAGAAAAATTAATTAAATAAATAAAATAAAGCAAATGAGTGAGGTTTGATCTCACCCACAGCAATTATGCAAAAATGTAAGAAAATCAGGGGACACCCTCTTTCCATTACATTTAAACCAAAGCAAACTTTTTCAGATTCTCCCTTACAAGGTTTCAAAGGAAAATAAACTTTAATCTTTAAAGTCTAGGACTAATCCCCCACTTCATTTCCTAGCTAAAAAATAATGTGTTCTAGCTTCATCTCTCATCAAGTTTTACTGAAAGGGTAAAAGAAAGCCTTCCACAAGCCCAAGAGTTGGGGTGCGCCAGAGACTCTCCCCATAACTGCATACAAATAAAATCGTTGTCCCACCTTGGCTTAGAATTTAATTTCCCTTATGATGAAAATTCACAGACACAGACATTCAAGGGACTATGACCGGTAATAACCCATACAGTTTTCTCCAAAGCAAAATGCTGGGGTCAGAATGTACTAAGATTTTAAATCAAAAGAAACTCCTGTTCAGACCTAGAATGATAAGACAATGCACTAACTATATTCTGCAACCCACAAATAATTTCTCCTTATTCTTCTCAAATACAAGAGCCAGGATCGTTAGTACAAACAGAGAAATTCCTGTACTTTAACACCAGGACCAGAGGTTAAAATAATTGGTCACAGGGGATGAATGAACTAGGCGCCTTAGAACTAAAATAGAAGGAACACTCTGAGCACTTAAAACAATAGTCATCACAGTACAGTATTATATCCAAGTCACAGACAAGAGAAAAATATATTTATATATAAAATATCTCCTTTTCCCCTAGAGCCCAAAAGAAGATAATGCCTACCATCCTAGGTTGCTCAGACCTAACAATGTGTACACATAAGAATATACACACGAGTTAAAAGAAATGAAGGACCTCGCTGCAAAAGAAGAGGTGTCCATGGGGAACCTCACCTCCTCCAAGCCTAAAAGCCTCCGAGTTCGGCTATCCAGCTATTCCAAAGCTCAGAGATGCACTGGAACTTCCTTTTCCTGTCTAACTTCACAGAAGGTCCCAAGTGCAGGAGTCACGTGATTTTTCAGGGTACAAGCTGAGAGATCCTTAATACTCACCTGTCTCAAACTAAAGAGTGAGAATTAGAACCCGCCCTTAAGTACACAAGTAAGGCATACACATGGCATAAAGCAAATAAATGTACCCCTCAACTTTGGAGAGAGGCATATAATAGAAATGATCTTTGAGCTAGCCAGCTCTGTCTGTCTCTGACTTTCTGTCTGTCTCTCTCAGTACCAAGGGCAGGGACTCTGGCAAGACCCCGCCCCCGCCCCCATCTCCAGAGCCGGGTGGGCGGGAGGTAGCCTGAGGAATCCTTGTTCCCGCGCGAAGCTCAGAGACCAAAGGACTCCCTATTGTGGGTACGAATGGTGACGGGAACCCGTCCCGCTCGAGCCGCGGACTGAAGGGTGAGCCCAAAGCTCACTAGGCCCGCACCGCTGCCACCACCGCATGGAGCCTACCGCTGTCAGAGAAGTACTCCCCCCGGGAAGCGGGAGGGTGGCCCCGGCCCAAAAGAATTCAAGCCTCACGGTGCGTGGGAAGTAGGAGTCCTGGAGCCTTACCTCAGACACCTCGTCCTCGTCGCTGCCAGACGCACCACCTCCACCCCCGGTCCTCAGCACAGCAGCAGCCAACTTGAAATCCAGCGCCGCGTCCCCTCCGCCCGCACCGCTGCCGCCGCCGCTGCCACTGACTCCTGGCGCGGGCCCGGCCTCCCCAAAGAGCCTCACGGTGCGGATCCCCAGACCGACCCCTCCCGGCGGAGGCGGCTCTGAGGCCCCGGCTGGGGCGGATCGCGGAGCCACCGAGTCCAGGTCCTCCTCAAAGGAGGTGCCGCCACCTCCGCCATCGGTCAGCATGGTTCCCACGCGGAGCCGGAGACGCTGCCGAGTCACTCGCGGCCACCGCCGCCCCTGATCCCGGGAACGAGAGGAGCAGCAGGAGGAAGAAGCGTCTCCTTTCCCCCGTCCCAGCAGCGCCACTAACTTCTCACTGCCTAACCTGCTGCCTCCCTCCCCCTCGACTTGCCACTGGCTGCAGCTCCCCGGCGGCTGCAGATCATTGGCCAAGGTAACCCGTCGTTCAGGCTCTTCGTCACGCGCCGCTCGCTGGCTCGAGGCCCCCAAGCTGCGTTGACCCGCGCAGGCCTAGGCGGTTTCGAACACCCGCCTCCTTCTCCCCCCAACAAGCAGACTTCCGGTCTTTTTCTCTGTCTACTGGTCAGTCCCGCTGACTATCGCGCCACGACCTTAAAGTGGATTAGTTGGCCTTATGGTCAGTCATAGTGACGCCTAACAATGGGAGACTTCATTGGCGCTACAAAGTGTCGGTCATTCGTCACAGGACGTCGCGTGGTACAATTGGCCGACGAGGTTACCATTCATCCCGCCTCCATCTGAGGTGACGGGAAAGGGCTGGGGAATTTCCACTTCTGATTAAAATGACGGCTTAAGTAAAGACCCTCAAGAATTGGTAAAATTTGAAGCTGACTTTGCCCTGCGCTTGGTGAAGCTTATACAGCAAGGATGCGAGAGGCACCAGAGTAACGCAGCTCCCACCTGTCGCTCTCCGCCGGGCGCCTAGACTGTGACGGGAGAGCAACTGCACGGGGATTGGAGGAAAGAAGCGATCAGGCTCAGCGAGGCTCCACCTTTCTGCCATTGCCTGGTTGGAGGAGCGTAGCGTCAGTCACCGGAGCGGTCGCCGCCTCCGGGACAGGTGAGGCTGCGTAACCTATGTGTCTCTGGCTATTTGGGCGGGAGTAGGGGGCAGAGCTGCAAGGGACTGGGCCGATGCTGCTTCTCGCCTTCAGCCTTTCAAAGTTGAGTCCAGCGCGCGGAGCTGAGGAGACCCGGGAGCTGCTTGAGATGGCCGCCCTGAGGTGACTCGGCCCGCTTGCGTGCCAGGACGCGGCTGGGCGCAGCGGTTTTACAGCATTCGGGCGGGATCGCCCCGCCGGGCAGCGTTCTCTTGCGTGCGCACGGTGGCGGGCCTGAGGGCTGGACAGCGCCATCCCTCAGTACCGGGAACTGTCCCACCAAGCAAGGTGGGAAGGCCGCGAATAGCGCGCCGAATCCGACCGCAGGGTTGAACGCGGTGAAGCGTGTGTGTTCTGGGGCAATATCGAGTTCTGGTGCCGCCACTTATTTGCTGTGTGACCTCGGCGCGTTTGTTGTTTCATATCTGTGACTTTCAGTTCGTTCACCTGTAAAATGAGAGTAATATTTCGTACTTTCCTCGGTGGGTTATTGTTATGAATAAATTAGATGATAACGTATAGCCCTTAGCAAAGCGCCAAACTTATACGAAAGACAGTTTTGTTAGTTACTGACTCCTCCTCAGGAATTCTCCGCCCGCCTCTGGGTCCTGCCAGCCAAACTAATTCTAGTCAGATCTCTGATGCAAAACAAGCCCAGCTAAGGTGGTCTTTCCTCCTCTAATGAGCTCTCGCTCTTGCTCTCGCTCTCGCTCTTGCTCTCGCTCTCGCTCTCCATCTTTATCTTCTTTGGCAACGAACGGGGGTAAAAAAAAATGCTCAGGTTCCAGATCCTATAATCAAAGATTATAAAGAAAAGACTTCGGTGAAATTTGTATGACAAATATCCCTTAACCTAGAGAATGTCCACATGATAACAGAGGTTGGCTAATAACAAAAGATATGTCATTTTCTCCTCTTTTACAACTTTAACAAAGGGCTTTATATCTTTATATATATATATATATATATATTTTTTTTTTTTTTTAGTTGCCCAGCTAATTTCTTTCTATTTTTAGTAGAGATGGGGATTTCACTCTCGCTCAGGCTGGTCTCGAACTCCTGACCTTGAACAATCCTCCCGCCTCGGCCTCCCAGAGTGCTAGGATTACAGGCGTGAGCCACCGCACCTGGCCTAGGGCTTTATATCTTGATTGTGTAATATTTAATATTTCACCTATCTTAAACTACTATCTGAAAATTGTATAAAGAAAATAATGATTTTTTAAAATGACTTTAAAAGTTGATTCTGCCAAATGTTTATTTAAAGAACATTTTGAAGACTGTGAACATTTCTTTGGCTTGGTAACTGCTCATTTTGACATTTCACATGCAAAGAAGGACAGTGTTTTCTGTGAGCAGAACATGTTAAATGTTCTTTCTAGGTAAATAAGTTGTAGAAAATGGAAAAAATTTCTTGTACCTATTCTAGAGAACTATTTTGATGTAAATGTCATACACACTGGCTTTAGTTAGCATTTGTGGAACTTAATCACCCTGTATACTCAGTGCTGTTTACGTTTTCAACGCATGTATGACTAGGTCACAGTCCAAACTAAAAGCACCGACAAAAGAAACCTAGCACTGCCCAACCCACTTCAAAGCTGGATTATCCAGAATTGGTATGGATGTATCCTTAGGCAAAAGTAGGTATTGGCAGCCGAATGTGGTGGCTCACACCTGTAATCCTAGCACTCTGGGAGGCCGAGGTGGGAGGATCGCTTGAGATCAGGAGTTCGAGACCAGCCTGAGCAAGAGCGAGACCCCCGTCTCTATTAAAAATAGGAAGAAATTATATGGACAGCTAAAAAAAAAAATATATATATATATATATATATATATAAATTAGCTGGGCATAGTGGCACATGCCTGTAGTCCCAGCTACTTGGGAGGCTGAGGCAGAAGGATTGCTTAAGCCCAGGAGTTTGAGGTTGCTGTGAGCTAGGCTGATGCCATGGCACTGTAGCTGGGGCAAAAGAGCAAGACTCTGTCTCAAAAAAAAAAAAAAATAGGTATTGGCTAGTGCAACATTACAAAGAAACTACTTGTCATTCCTACCACTAATACAAAAATAATTCCTGATGTAACTCCCTGAACAAACTCATTAAATTCTTTAAACAAATATAATGAATCTCAAGGACAGAGGGAAAGGAAATCTGGGTACATACATTTTTCCTAGTATATTTGAGAGGGAAAATATACTCTACTTAGTGCCTTGCAACCAACCCTGAGTATAGCCAAAGAAATAAGTTTGAGCACTAATATTTGTTTCACCTAGACCTCTACCTAAGACATTTGTCAGTACTTTGACAGCATGGGAGTTAGGAACTCCTACTCTCCTAGATTTTGGAGAGTACTATATAGATTCTGCATTAAATATGATTTAATATTTCCGTATGTGCTACATTCCTGTGGTTTTACAAATGTTAGAACGGGGCCGGGCGCGGTGGCTCACGCCTGTAATCCTAGCACTCTGGGAGGCCGAGGCGGGTGGATTGCTCAAGGTCAGGAGTTCGAGACCCCGTCTCTACTAAAAATAGAAAGACATTATATGGACACCTAAAAATCTATATAGAAAAAATTAGCCGGGCATAGTGGCGCATGCCTGTAGTCCCAGCTACTCGGGAGGCTGAGGCAGTAGGATCGCTTAAGCCCAGGAGTTTGAGGTTGCTGTGAGCTAAGCTGACGCCACGGCACTCACTCTAGCCTGGGCAACAAAGTGAGACTCTGTCTCAACAAAAAAAAAAAACAAAAAACAAATGTTAGAACGGAATGAGAAATCACAACCATGTCAAGTAATACATTTGGTGAATAAATAAAATCACGGTCAATGTATTCAATGTAAAATAGCAATAATTATTAGTGTGATTTAGTGTGTAACCTTGATTTTGATATATCTTAATATGGTATTTACTACTAAGAAAAAGTAATACAGTGATTTTTCAAAGGCTGAATGACTGGCTCCCTCAAATCCTACTTAAAAATATATTTGTTAGGCTGGGTGAGGTGGCTCACGTCTGTAATCCTAGGACTTTAGGAGACCAATGTGGGAGGATTGCTTGAGGTCAGGAGTTCGAGGCCAGCCTGAGCTAGAGTGAGACCCTGTCTGTACAAAAAATAGAAAAATTAGCCGGGCATGGTGGCACATGCCTGTAGTCCCAGCTTCTTGGGAGGCTGAGGCAGAAAGATCGCTTAAGCCCAGGAGTTGGAGGTTATAGTAAGCTATGATGTGACACTGCACTCTATCTCAAGCAATAGAGCAAGACCCTGTTCAAAATATATATATGTATGTGTGTATGTGTATGTACATATATAATATATAAGAGTAAAATGTTTTCCCATAGAAAGTCAGTGGGAATATTTATTAGGGTGTATATGTAATATGTTTCAAAGTACTTTCTTCCTTTTGACCATTTTTCAGACAGGGAAAGAAAAAGAAAAAAGGGAAACTGTATAGCCCAGGGATTTTTAAAACTTCTAAGGTAATAGTAGGCTTCATTTCTCATAATATGAGATTGATAAACTAAATTATAGATAGAGGGACTTTAGCTACATGTATGTACTTCTTCGCATATGACCTGCATTTTCTCAAGACATTTAATTTCTGTATGCTAGTCCATCTGAGGTCAGCCCATCTATACAAGGAAAGAAGAAGTAAATGAACAAATTTGTTGCACTTGGATGCTATGGCATTTAACCTTCATGGTAATCTTATTCGGATTTCATCCATTTTATAGATGAGGAAAGTGAAACTTCAAAAATGTTAAATAACTTGCCCAATATGGAAAGGCTGGGATTTGAATCTATGTCCGCTTTATCCCAAAACCCATGCTCTTCCCACTATATCACATTGATTTCCATGGTACCCTCAAAAGCAGAGGAACTTCATCAATCAGGTAAACATACTCCGGCTATCATATCCTTCTTATAAACCTGCTAATTAACACTCTAGGTGGAGTGATCCCTAACTACCACCAAATATATCTTCCTCTTTTATAACAGTTGGAAACATTTAATTTAAAACTTTTCTGGTTTCTCCAACGTTATGGTTATTTTACTAGACAATGTAATTTCACACCAAAAAACTATTACATTCACATGGTTCAAAGTTCAAAAACGATAAAAAGAATATACAATGAGGAAAAGAATCCTTTTACTTTGCTCACTAAACACCCAGACTTCCTCTCATAAGCAAGCCATGTTATTAAGTTTTTAATAAATATTCATTTTTATTTTGTTTTAGGTAGTGTTCAATGACCTATTGATAAATATCCTTCTAGAGATTGTTATACGTATGTGAGAATTTCATACATGTCAATTTATTTTTTTCTGTTTTTAACACAAATGGCAGTGTACTATGTACATTTCTGCACTTTACTGTTTTCACTTAATTTATTCTGGAGATACTGTGCTCTTAGACCTAGGAAGTTTGTGTGTCCATTTGACTTTTAGAGGTACACTTTAGGGTACATAACTTCAAAGGCATTTTACCTCACAAAACAGTCATCACTACAAATCAAATACCATAAATGCAGGGGAAAATTATTATAGTAGGTCACACATAAAACCAAGATGTTAATAGTAATTATCTCTGAACAGTGGAATTATAGAGATTTTTAATATTTTTTTTCTCATTTTGAATGTGTTTTCTGGGCCTTTTTTTAGTTTTCCTATAGTGAACATATGCTTTTTGTATAATAAAAAATTAAATAAAATATCACTTCAAATAAGTTTTGCAATGTTTTTTATCTGTTCATTCAACCAACATTTATTCAATTCCTGCTAGGTGCGTGGCACTGTGCCCAGTGCTTTAGAGATATCATAAAAGAGGCAAAATACTTAATCCACTTCCTTCCAATTACCCTGACGCATGTGTTTATTGACTGATGATTAGGTAGACAAAAAGTACATGGGATGATAGGAACAGTCTTAAACAACTGAAAGAAAAATTCAAGACATGGTAAACTATTTACAGAGATATTGAGCAGATATGAAGTAAAAGAAATTAAAATGGAGTGAATTTAGCAAAAAGCTTTAATTATAAGCATTTTGAGCTTGGACACTGAGGGAAATAGAAGATGTAAAGCATTCTAAATGGAAAGGAGAGATAGGAATGATGACAAAGAATTGAAAGTCTTTAAATTGTGTGTCAATTTAAAAAAGAATGACTTGGTCAATGCAGAGAAATCAGAAAGGGGATTAAAGAGAAATTTGGTTAAAGGAATAATGAATACTGGAATGAGAGCTTTAAATTTGATTGAATAGTTTATAGACAGCTATTCAGTTTGGTTGAATGGCCACCATAGTTCTTGAAAAGCAAAGTTACCAAGATAAAAATTGTTGGGGTGGTGACTCATACCTATAATCCTAGCACTTTGGAAGGATGAAGCGGGAGGATTGCTTGAGGCCAGGAGTTCGAGACCAGCCTGAACGAGACCCCATCTCTACAAAAAAATAGAAAAATTAGCCGAATGTGGTAGTGTGCATCTGTAGTCCCAGCTACCTAGGAAGCTGAGGCAGGAGGCTCGCTTGAGCCCAGGAGTTTGAGGTTACAGTGAGCTATGTTGACGCCACTGCACTCTAGCCCAGGTGATAGACCGAGACCCTGCCTCAAAAAAAAAAAAAAAAATTGTTAAAGGAAAGTTACAATTTTTTTGTTTTAGCTGCATTGTATAAATTTGATTAGAATAAGGAGATACTAGAATCTAGGAAACCAACACTCTTGCTGTTGCTATTAGTCCAGGTATAAAGTAATGAAGGCCTGGATTAAGGGAGTGGCTATCAGAATAGAGAAAAAGAAACTGCAGTAAGCCTAAAGAATCAGCCGTGGCAAGGGACTCATGCCTGTAATCCCAGCACTTTGAGAGGCCAAGGCAGGGCTATCACTTGAGGCCAGGAATTCAAAACCAGCCTGGGCAACACAGTGAGACCCCATCTCCACAAAAAAATTAAAAATTTAGCCTTGCACAATAGTACACGCCTGTAGTCCCAGCTACTCGGGAGGCTGAGGCAGCAGGATCACTTGAGTCCAGGAGTTTGAGGTTGCAGTGAGCTGTGATCATGCCACTACACTCTAGTCTGGGGAACAGAGCAAGATCCTGTCTCACAAAAAAAATAAATAAATAAAAGAATCAGCTTGACTTGGTACCTGATTAAATGTGGGGAGCAAAAGAGTGAAAGTAACAAAAGTTACTCCAGATAAATTGATACAAACTTTCTGAAGAGAAATGTGGCATTATGTATCAAGACACTTTCTTTAAAATTTTATTTCTACCTATTAGAATGGGTAAAATCCAAATAAGTGATAATACCAATTGCTGGTGAGAATGCAAAATAGTATAGCTGCTTTGGAAAACAGTTTGAAAGTTTCTTATTAGTACAAAGCCAAACATAGTCTTAACATATGATCCAGCAATTATACTCCTAGGTATTTACCTACTGATTTGAAAACTTATGTATAGAGAGTTCATATCCAAAGTTACTTGGGCTTGAGTCTTCCTGGCAGCCAAAAATTAAAAAAAAAAAAAAAAAACATGTACACACAAAATTCTGCATATGAATGTTTATAGCAGCTTTATTCATAATCACCAAAAACTGGAAGCAACTAAGATGTCCTTCAATAGATGAATGGATAAACAAACTGTGGTATGGCCATATAATGGAATACTATTCAGCAATAAATAGGAATGAACTATTCCCATGCAAAGATACGGATAAATCTTAAATGAATATTGCTGAGTGAAAGAAGACTGATGTGCTCGCTTCGGCAGCACATATACTAAAATTGGAACGATACAGAGAAGATTAGCATGGCCCCTGCACAAGGATGACACGCAAATTCGTGAAGCGTTCCATATTTTTAAAAAAAAAAAAAAGAAAGAAGACTGAAAAGGCAATATACCGAATGATTCTTACATGACATTCTGGGAAAGGCAAAACTGTAGAGATGGTAAACAGATCAATGATTGCCAGGAATTTGGGGCGGGAAAGGGGTTGAATAGGTGAAGCACAGAGGATTTTTAGGGTGGCAAAACTATTCTGTATAATACTGTAATATGGATACATGACACTATGCATTTGTCAAAACCCATAGGACTTTACAGTACACAGAGTAGACCTACATGTCTGAAAAAATTTTTAAAAATCATTTAGTAGTTCAGAGGATCCCAGAAGGGAATGCAAACTATGACAAAAGAATCTAAGGGTATTACAGATGTGTGACACACCCTCACCAAAGAGAATGGGGAAGAAAGGTACTGACCCACATAACTCTGAAAATGAGTAGCTGTAAGACTAAAGGCAAAAGAAACAGCACATAAGCACTGTACGCTAGTTGTTTCCCATGAGGATATGCGTTAATTCTGAAACCACTATATTTGTGTATTGGAATCGAACAATTGTGTAAATGGATGGCAGGTAGTGGGAGCATAGTTTCTCACTGTTTGGGAGATCACAGTTAAGTAAGGAGAGGAGGCTGGAAATGATCCACGTGGTGATGGATTAGAGTTGGAGACATCAGTATGAGTTGATGTTTAGCTTAATATAGATACAAGTGGATACATGTAGAAATATGTATAAATATGTGTATATACACAAGTTAGTATGCACAAGTATATTTCCTTGCCCTCTCAGCTGAGAAGTCCTAGAAACAATGGCACCCCAGTAGCCACACACACACCTAGCACTCAGATCTTAGTTTTTAATATCATTCTTGAATGAAAGGAACTCAAGATCCTTGGAGAAATGGGTGATTCTAGGACCAGGGCAGGAGATATACAAGATGAGCCTGGAGCATCTTTTAGTGCCAGAAAGTAAGAAAGTACTAAACATAGATACACACACACACACTAATCATAAGAGACACAGGAACTAACTGAAAGAGCTCCCAGTGACCAAAGCTGGAACAATTTGAGCAAAATAAATAAATAGTATTGGATTATAATCCAAAGTATAAAATAAATATGGATTAATCCATATGGATATAAATAAATAAATGAATGAATAAGTAGGGAGAATAGATAATCTTCCATGCAAAAGAATTCCAAATATTTTATGTAGATACTTTGCCCTCAGGAAAGTAAAGCATTAACTCCTCTTTTCTTTTTTTTTTTTTTTTTTAACTCCTCTCTTCTTAAGTGTGGGCTGTGCATAGTGACATCCTTCCAAAGAGTACAATATAGAAAGGGGGTGGAGGGAAAGAGTAACTTTATGGTGGGGCAATCTGACAAACACTATTTTAGCCAGGTGATCAAGATTAACATCAACAGTGATAAATCATGTTGATGGTGTGCACCCTTGATATTATGTGATTAGAATGGCACTTTACCTCTTTGATCTTCCTCCCCCAAACCCATAATCCCAGTCTAATCATGAGAAAACATCATATAAATCCCAGTAGAGGGACATTCTACAATACCTGATCAGTGCTTCTCAAAATTATAAATGTTACCAGGCAAGAAAAGTCTGAGAAACTGTCACAGCCAAGAGGAGGCTAGGGAGACATAATGACTAAATGTAATGTGGTATCCTGAGTGGGATCTGGAACAGAAGGACGTGAGGTAAAATCAAAGAAAACCTGAATAAAGTATAGATTTTAGTTAATAATGCTGTATCAATTAACAAATAATAATGTATCAGTGTTGACTCATTAATAGTGACAAATGCACCATACTAATGTGAGATGTTAATAAAGGAAATTGAGTATGGGGTATATGAGAACTCTCTCTTTTTTTTTTTTGGAGACAGAGTCTCACTCTGTTGCCCGGGCTAGAGTGCCATGGCGTCAGCCCAGCTCACAGCAATCTCAAACTCCTGGGCTCAAGTGATCCTCCCGCCTCGGCCTCCCAGAGTGCTAGGATTACAGGCATAAGCCACCACGCCCAGCCTCTGTGTACTATCTTTACAACTTTTCTTTAAATCTAAAACTATTCTAAAATTAAAAGTTTATTTTTAAAATTATTCCTTTAGACTTCTAGGAATTTATCTTTTAGAGTTAAAGAGACATGGGCAAAAAACTATCTAAAGGCTATTTGTACTGTTATGTAGGAAAAAAATCAATATGACCTAAATATCTAACAAAAAATGGTTAACTCAATTATGAGATACAATTTCATTCTTAAAAATGACATTTATATTATATTAAATAAAAAGTCAAATTATAAAACAAAAGGTACATATTAGGTTATTAAGTATGAAATTTCCATTTCTTTAAGTACTGAGTTTGACGTTGATATCTCTGACATTTCACTTTGACACTTCTTGTTTTATTTTGGTCCTCAGTCTTTCAAATGCACAGTTTGGCTTGTGATTATCTTTCAAAAAGGTTTTTTAGAGCAAGTCTTGTGAAATCATGGATAAGTCAAAAAATTCATGTTATTTTTTAATATGAATTCTGTCATGGAACCAATGCAATGTAGACAGCTTGAAATATCAATGAAGTGTTTGGGAAGGACATGGCTAATGAACACACAGTATGTCAATGGTTTGAGAAATTCTATTCTGGTGATTTTAATCTTGAAAATGAGCCATGTGAATGACCTGAGACCAAGGTGGATAATGATGAGCTGAAAGCTGTAGTGGAAACGACTCCTTCTCAACCTATACATGAATTAGCAGCAAGGTTTCATGTTACTGTTCCAACAATATTGGACCATTTGAAACAAATCAGCAAGGTAGATGGATATTGCATGAATTAAATGAGCGTCAGATGAGAAACCATCTCAAAGCTTGCCTTTCTTTGCTGTCCGATACTAAAGTGAACCATTTTTATACCGTATTGTTACATGTAATGAAAAATGGATTCTTTGTGACAATCACAATGGTTGGATAAAGATGAAGTGCTGAAACACAGTCCAAAACCGAATAGTCATCAAAAAATGCTACTGATGTGTGTTTGGTGGTCCAGCACTGGTATTATCCACTACAGCTTCATGAAACCTGGTCAATCCATTAAAGTGGATGTCTACTGCAACCAGCTGGACGAAATGATAAGGATGCTTGTGATTAAGCAGCCAAGATTGGTCAATAGAGACAAGCCAATTGTCTTGCAAGACAATGCTTGGCCACATGTTGCACAAACAACACTGCTAAAACTATAGCAGCTGGACTTGGAAACTCTCTGTCATACACCATATTCACCAGACCTTGCACCAATTGACCACCAATTCTTCCAGGCTTTGGCCCACTTCTTGCAAGGAAAAATATTCAATTCTCAACGTGCTGTGGAAAACACTTTTCACGATTTCATCACCACTCACTCTCCAGGCTTCTTAGCTGCTGGCATACACAAACTACTGTTAACATGGAAAAACTCTGTCAATAGTTTAGGCATATACTTTGATTACTTGTACTGCTTCTTACTTAAGATATAATAAACTATACTTTTGATTCAAAATCAGACATTTCATATTTAATGACCTAATACTATTCCCAGTACACTAAAATGAATAGAATATTTCCATACATCAAAATTACATACACCAGACAGAGTTTATCTATGGATGGTGGGATAATAGGTGATTTTCATTTATTTATGTTTTAATTTTTCTATAAGTAATGTACTACTCTGGTAATCAGGAAAAAATCAGTAAAGAAAAAAATCACATACCTGGAGGAGCAATGAAAAGAATAAATAAAATAAAAAAAGAAAAAAAATCACTATAAGTATAAAATCAGGGGGCTGATCAAATGGGATATTTATTGGCAGTGTTAGGAAAATTGAGCAGGAACAATTCTTTTTCAAGTGAAGAAGATGATGATGGGTTCACCCTATGTATTTGGTTTCAGACAGCAATAGGAAGAACTTAGCCTAGGTAGAAAATTACTTGCTGCGTCAGCCAGAAACCTTCAAGAGAAACATGCTGAACAGAAACATGGATAACTATCTTTAATGTAACTGGAAAGAAATTTTAAAAAGATGTCAAGTGGTACCCTTGCTTTTTATAAAAGGTAATCTCTCTGCAAAAAGGTCATATTGGTTCGTAATGAAGATTAAGCCATTCTTCCCCCAGGTGAGTCCTTGGTAAATATTTTTGTGTATTGCCTTCATTGGAAGATGTATACTGAAAATATGAGTGCTAGTAGCAATTCTGTGAGCTTTTCTCCTCTCAGTACTAATTAAAAGGAAAAGCCAAAAATCACCCTGAGGAATAAGTACCAGCAAGTGTATAGGAGTTCTTCCCAGATGCCCTGGTCCACAATTGTGGAAGAATAGGGTTCTAAGAGCCTGCAATCGGTAGATCTCTTGGAGAAATCCAGAACCATACCATGTGCATTACAATGAAGTCCTCTCCCTCCCCTATCCCACACTTGGGAAACCTGAGTTTCCTCTTTCACGTGTCCTCTTACACACTGCAACTTACCCACCTTCTCTAGAAGCTCTCCTTGGCTAGTACTATGTCCTGCCACAGACTATAGGAGTTCCCAAGAACTGGTGAAAGTTTGGGATCTTACAGTCTGAGCACTTCCCTGATGAGAGAACAGCTAAATAGCAACCCCAACAGCAAGAATCAGCTCATTTTACAGGTTATGGAGGCATGACATTTAGTAAATTAGCATTTTTGAGTCAGAAGGACCCTTAAGGAGTCCTCTAGTTTTTCATACTCCCTTTTTTAATAGAGGAGTAAATTGAGGAGCGGGCATTAGGGTCAGTATCTCCCAGGAAAATCTCTGAGGTGACCCCATCCATCGCCCTTGATGTTTCCTGTGAGACTCAGAAGTATATCATTGCTTATCAAAGTGAGGAGGGAGCAGGCCCAGGACTCCAACTTGAGCAATTTTTGCTTATAAGTGAGAACTGAGTCACTCTGAAGGCTGATCTCGGAGACTCTTAATGAAGTGTTTGAACTCAACTCAATTTGCCACACCCCTTGCTTATCAAGGCTGGCCTATTAATCAGGAGATGCAACACGGTGTTCACCTGCAGGGCAGGTAACAGTGCCATCTACCAGATCTTCTTCCCCAAGAAAGTGGCTATGCCCCAAAAGGACACCTATGGAAAATCTAGTTGAGACATGAGTCTGATACAAGCTCACAGAAGCCATAAGAAAAATTATGGTCAGGAATCTACTCTGAAACTTTTCACCTAGAAGGCCTTCACTTAGACCCTAACATTGGCATAATTGGTGGCAAGGGGAAAAAAATAGCCAGGGTGGACTTCCCCAGCAGAGATTTACTAGATGCAAAAGGTTTGTGAGTTGAAAAGAATTGCCTCACCATTACAGTTATGTAGGACACCTGTCTTGAGAAGTGGGCAGTCCTGTCTGTGGCCTCTGGAGTTTGGTGCAAGGCCTAGACTATCCCAATGCCTCTGCCCCATAAACTGGCAAAGTTTTTAACCAAGATTGAGCCATACTAGAGACTTCAAAGAAAACAGCAATACTGTTCTATGCACCAGGGATTTCACATAAATATTAGATTCCTGGGGGGGTGACTGAGGACTCAGAAATATTTAAAAACCCTTTAGAGCACTAGATAGACCACTATTCAGAGCCTGGTAATCTCATGCCCAACAATTATTCTCACAAGTTCCCTGTTGCATTCTCATATACCATTAGCAGTAATGTAAATCGATACAGTCTTTAGCGAAGTAAGTTTGGGGGTATCTTTAAATTTTTTTAATGCGCATACTCTTTGATTTAGCAAATCCATTTCCAATTCTGGGGGGGAAGTGGCACAGAAACACTTGCACATGAACTCAAAAAAATACGTGTATGAGAATATTCATTAAAACCTTACTTGTCCATCCATCAATGAGGAAGTGGTTAAATAAGTTGTGGTACACTTATACAATGACCTACTATACACTTTTTAAAAAAATGAAGGAAATCTGTATGTAGAATGTCCATGGTATACTGCCAAGTGAAAAAAAATGCAATTATTTCAGTTTTTTTAGTAAAAATATATAATTTTATTTGTTCGTACATTGTTTGAATTTGTTTAAAATGAGCATATAATACTTCTGTAATAAAGAATTATTTCCCAAAGCACCCGAGTTATTATTTTAAAGCCAAACTGTAGAGAATTTGTAGATTTTTTTGTTATTAAAAAAAATTTGTTTTTGTTATTAATGTTGCTTATCCAATAAATTAAAATTAGGAGGAAAAAGAAAATTAATTAAAATTTAGAATGTACTTTTTTAGCTTAAATCTAGGGAGTTACATTTAGCTCAGAGAAATGCAAACTTAGGGGAGAAATATTTTACATATTCAGCATACACACACATACATAGGTATATTGCCACAGTTCTCAATATATAGTCTATAGACTCCTGGAGTCTTCAAGACCTTTCAGTGAGTCCATGAAGTCAAAACTGTTCCCGTTATAATTCTAAGATATTATTTTTCACTATGATGACTTTCGCACTAATGGTATAAAAACAATGGGCAATAAAAATTGCTGGTGCCTTAGCACAATATTTGGCAATGGTACCAAACTACTAGCAGTTAATATATTCTTCCCCACTGGGCACTCAAAGGTGGGGGACAGCTAATTTTAAGAATGTCCTTCTCTGGGAGGCCGAGGTGGGTGGATTGTTTGAGCTCAGGAGTTCGAGACCAGCCTGAGCAAGAGCGAGACCCCACCTCTACTAAAAAATAGAAAGAAATTATATGGACAGCTAAAAATATATATAGAAAAAATTAGCCGGGCATGGTGGCTCATGCCTGTAGTCCCAGCTACTCGGGAGGCTGAGACAGGAGGATCGCTTGAGCTCAGGAGTTTGAGGTTGCTGTGAGCTAGGCTGACGCCACGGCACTCACTCTAGCCTGGGCAACAGAGTGAGACTCTGTCTCAAAAAAAAAAAAAAAAAAAAGGAATGTCCTTGATGAAACAGTAAGCATTAAGTTATTAAAACTCAACCCTCCCAGGCCAGGCTCAGTGGCTCACGCCTGTAATCCTAACACTTTGGAAGGCCGAGGCTGGAGGATCACTTGAGGTCAGGAGTTTGAGATCAGCCTGAGCAAGAGCAAGAACCCGTCTCTACTACAAATAGAAAAAATTAGCCAGGCGTCGTTGTGGAATGCACCTGTACTCCCAGCTACTCAGGAGGCTGAGGCAGAAGGATCACTTGAGCCCTGGAGTTTGAGGTTGCTGTGAGCTAGGCTGATGCCATGGCACTCTAGCCCGGGCAACAGCGGGAGACTCTGATTAAAAAAAAAAAAAAAAAAAACTCAACCTTTTCTAGTTTGCATCACTGCACAATTATCCCCTTTGTACATGGATATATTCACAGGAGGTGAACAAATATAAGTCTCTGAAAACAACCTGGAGAAATCTCCCAAGACCATGGTTCTTCCCTTGGGTTCACTTAGCTAGTAGGTTCCTGGAGTTGGTATTGGAGAATTCATTCGCCAGTTCTTGCCCAGCAGTGGTAATTCCTATGGTTTTAAGAAGCCCTAGAGGTTTTCAACCTCCCTGTCATGACCCTACTGATAGTTAAGGTTCTGGCCCCTACCTTTCTTTTTATTTTTTAAATAGCTTTATTATAATATAACTCACATATCACACAATTCACTCAAAGTGGCTGAATTCAACGACCACTACATTTTTCTACATCCTTGCCAATATTTGTTATTATCTGTCATTTTTATTATAACCATCCTGGTGGGTATGAATGGTATCTCGTTGTGGTTTTCATTTTTATTTCCCTGATGGCTAATGATGTTGAACATCTTTTCATGTACTTATTAGCCATTTATATGTCTTTTTTGAATAAATGTCTATTTGGATCCCTTGCCTATCTTTATTTTTTTACTTTTTAGAGAAAGGGTCTTGCTCTGTCACCCAGGCTGGAGTGCAGTGGCATGAATCATAGCTCACTGCAGCCTCGAACTCCTAGGCTCAAGTAATCCTCCCACCTTGGCCTCCCAAAGTACTGGGATTACAGGCATGAGACATTGTGCCCAGCCTGCTTGCTCGTTTTTAAATTGGGTTATTTGTCTTTTTATTACTGAGTGGTAAGAGTTCTATATACATTCTAGGTCCAAATTTCGTATCAGATATATGTTTGGAATATTTCCTTCCATTTTGTGGGTTGTCTTTTCACTTTCCCAATAGTGTCATTTGGCACATAGAAGTTTTTAATTTTGATGATGTCCAATTTATTTTTCTCTTTTGTTGCTTATGCTTTTGGTATCATATCTAAGAAACCATTGCCAAATCCAAAGTCATAAAGATTTACATCTATGTTTTCTTTTAAGGAGAATTGTTTTGGCTCTTACATTTAGGTCATTGATCCATTTTGAGTTAATCTTTACATATGGTGTGAAGTAGGGGTTCAACTTCATTCTTCTGCATGTGGCTATCCAGTTTTCTCAGCACTATGTATCAGAAAAACTATTCTTTCACCATTGAATTGTCTTGGCAACCTTGTCAAAAATTAATTGACCATAAGTGTGAGGGTCTGTTTCTGGACTGTCAATTCTATTGACAGGACCACACACGCTGTTCTTTTTTTTTTGTTGTTGTTGTTGTTTTGAGACAGAGTCTCACTCTGTTACCGGGACTGGAGTACGGTGGCATCAGCCTAGCTCACAGCAACCTCCAACTCCTGGGCTCAAGCAATCCTCCTGCTTCAGCCTCCTGAGTAGCTGGGACTACCGGCACATGCCACCACACCTGGCTATTTTTTTTTTTTTATCTATTTTTAGTTGCCAGGCTAATTTTTTCTATTTTTTTAGTAGAGGCAGGGTCTCGCTCTTGCTCAGGCTGATCTCCACCTCCTGAGCTTAAGCGATTCTCCTGGCTCGGCATCCCAGAGTGCTAGGATTATAGGCGTGAGCCACCGCACCCAGCCAACTGTCTTGATTATTATAGCTTTGTAGTAAGTTTTGAAATCAAAGGTGCAAGTCCTCTCAACTTGGTTCTTCATTTTCAAGATTGTTTTGGCTACTCCAGGTTGGCCCCTACTATTCTTACTCCAAGTGACAAGGCCTCTCCCACACTGCCTTTTCCAAGGTATCCATTATGATAGCCTACAACCCTAATTCTCACCCTCTCCATCCTCATCCTGCAATATTTTCTCCCTCATTCCTCTACTCTAGCTACATGGGCCTTCTTTCAGTTTCTCAAACATTCCAAAGTGCTTTCTGCCTGATGACCTCTGAACTCGTATTCCCTTTGCCAAGAATGTTTCCCCTCCACTCCCTGCCTCGTATTAGTAAGGCTGACTTCTTTTTGTCATTCAAGTCTCTGCTCAAATGTTATCTTCTCAGAAAGGTCCCAGTGCACCCCCACCCATCAAAACTTCCCTATCACATTAGGCTGTATATTATTGCACTTATCACTGTTTGAAATGATCTTATGTATATATTGTTATATTTGTTTATTTTCTGTCTCCCCCTATGGAATGGAAACTCCAGGAAAGGAGAGATCATGTCTTATTTAACAATAAATTCCTACACACAGAACACTATCTGGCATATAATAGGTATTTAATACGTATTTGTTGAATGAAAGAGTAAAAGATTAATCAATCCCTAGACAGCCCCCTTTAATAAGATTCAGCACCAGGAAGAGAGGTAAGAGGCAGTGAACTGTTCCTCAAACCAGGATTGCTTTCCTGTACTCACCTTCTTCTCTTTCACACCAGTCATCAATTCCTCCCTCCTTTCATTCAAAGATTTACTCCTAACTAATGTCTACGTACGTTTGAGAAGTAGATACAGACACATTCCTGCCTTTCCCAATCTCTGCTCTGGATTGCTCTCAGAAAAAAAAAAAAAGGATCAAAGATGTCTCTGACCATAGTATATATGGACAAGTACACACTCAGATCCATTTGCAGAGACAAAAATCTGGTGTATTGGGAAACACGAGGCACTTGACAAGAGTACAGAAGAACACAGAACTAAGAAGATAAAATCGTAGAACCTTAGGCAGAAAGCCCAGGAATTCACATCACAACCTTTGATTTTAATGCCCACAAAAATTTAAGAACCACTGTCCCACAGGTATAGATGAGAGAAGAAGCCTAGGTTACTGCCATGAAGGAATTTCCCCCTGGGGCTTGGGAGGCTTTAATACCCCTATATGCATCCCTGGATCATTCATCTAAAGATCTTAAAGAATGTTACAGGCACCATTTAACCTTTGCAGCACCCTAGACTGAAAATCCAGGCTCTTGGCCCCATTTTACAGACAAAAAATTGAAGCCTATGGATTAGAGCCAGGAAAGGAATATCTCAGGTTCATATGGTCTGGAATGAACAAGCCAAGGGTTACATTTGAAGCCAACACTGACCTCAAAATCTTTTCCCCTATGACAGTGGTTCTTAATCTGGGTACCGTAGTACACTTAAATTTCTGTGTATTTGTACCATTCCTTGACTGTAGGCAGATGATAATTCAGCTGGCTCCTTGTTACTCAAGTCTCAACTTAAAGTTCACCTCTTCAGAAAGTCCTTCCCTGAACACTCATCTTAAGTAATGTCTTCTATCATATTACTTATCTTATTACCCTATTTTAATTTCTTCAGAGTACTTGCCATTATTTGAGATTGTCTTTTTTGTTTATCTCTCCTTCACTATAATGTAAACTCCATGAAGTCAGAAACCTTATCTGACAGTACATTGTTGATGTTCAATAAGTATTTGTTGAATGTTTAAATAAATCTAAATGAACATGTTTTCAATAATATGTAGATGCTGTTGAAATTATTAAAATATACATTTATTTTTAAAGTCTAAACTTAAATGATACTTTTGGCATGTATTTTTCTCAATGAATAGATACTTAGACTATCATTTTAGGGTTTTTCTTTTTCTTTCTTTCTTTCTTTTTTTTTTTTTTGAAGACAGAGCCTTGCTCTGTCACCCTGGCTAGTGTTCAGTGGCATCATCATAGTTCACTGCAACCTCAAACTCCTGAGCTCAAGCGATCCTTCTGCCTCAGCCCCCCAGTAGATGGGACTACAGGTGCAGGCCACCATGCCCAGCTAATTTTTCTATTTTTTTGTAGACACAGGGTCTCATTTTTGCTCAGTCTGGTCTTGAACTCCTGAGTCCAAGTGATCCTCCTGCCTTGGCCTCCCAAGTGCTAAGATTACAGGTATGAGCCACCACACCTGGCCTGGGTTTTTCTTTTTCTTTTTCTTTTTCTTTTTTACTTCAGAAAATTTTGAGGGTACAAGTGTCTTTTGTTACAGGGAGGGTTTTTCTTTATAACATTAAAAAAAAAAAGGGGCCAGCAGAATTTTCATTTCTGGCCTTGTATGGATTATAATTTCTGAATAATCTTCCTAACCAAAACAACTAAAATGGTAAGTTAAATATAATTTTTAACTTCAAAATTTATAATGAGATGGCACAGAAGTGAGGAGTTAGAATGACCCCCAAACAAAGTTTCTTGAAACATTTTCTTTACTTACTTTCTTTTTTTTTTTTTCCTTTAAATAGAGTCTTGCTCCATAACCCAGGCTGGAGTGCAGTGGTGCAATCATAGGTCACTGTAACCTTGATTTTCTGGTGCTCAAAAGATCCTCCTGCCTCAGCCTCCTGAGTAGCTGGCACTACAGGCACATACCACCATGCCCAGCAAATTTTTTTATTTTAATGTAGAGATGGAGTCTTGCTGTGTTGACCAGGCTAGTAATTCCTGGCCTCAAATCATCCTCCCACCTTGGCCTCCCACAGTGCTGGGATTATAGGTGTGAGCCAACACCTGGCCTACTTACTTTCTTTACTCTTGATTTTGCTTCCATGTCACTGGCTACTCCTCTGTCTCTTCCTTTTCCTGGTTGCTCCTCTACCTCCTACCTTTTAACACTGAAGTGTTATAAGACTCAGTCCTAGATCTCTTTTCTCTTTTTTTTTTTTTTTGGAAGACAGTCTTGCTCTGTCACCCTGGGTAGAATGCAGTGGCATCATGATAGCTCACTGCAACCTCAAACTCCTGGGCTCAAGTGATCATCCTGCCTCAGCCTCCCAAGTAGCTGGGACCAAATTAGCTACCATGCCCGGCTAATTTTTTCTATTTTTAGTAGAGATAGGGTCCCACTCTTGGTCAGGCTGGTCTCAAACTTCTGACTTCAAACAATCCCCCCACCTCAGCCTCCCAGAGTACTAGCATTACAGGCATGAGCTACCACACCCAGCCCTTGGCTCTCTTCTCTAACTGTACCCATTCTGTTGGCAATCTTACCAGGTCTATGTTTAAAATATAATTTATACTCTAATAACTTACAAATTGTTATCTCTGGCTCAGATCTCCCCACAAAGTTCAGATCTGCATGTCCAGCTGCCCATTTAATATCTTTACTTGATTGTCTTAAAGCCATCATAATGACCAAATATGAACTCAGTCAATGGCAATTCCATTCTTCCTGTTGCTGAGGCCTGTTGTTGGAGTCATCTTTGACTTCCTTTTTTCTCGTGTCCCAAACAAGTCGGGAAAGGAAAATGCAAAAGAAGAAGAAAAGACAAAAATAGCTTAATCAATCTAAAATAAGGTAAGAGAAGGGAAAAGAAACAGAAAAACAGGACAATAAAAACTAAATAAAACAAAATCAAATATATTAGTCATTACTCTAAATGTAAATGTACTAAATTCTCTAGTTAAAAGACAGATTGTCAAACTGGATTTAAAAACAAAAATGGGGGGCCAGGCACAGTGACTCACACCTGTACTTTGGGAGGCCAAGGCATGAGGATCACTAGAGGCCAGGAGTTTGAGACCAGCCTGGCCAACATAGTGAGACCTTGTCTCTACAAAAAATAGAAAAATTAGCTGGGTGTGGTGGCACAGGCCTGTAGTCATAGCTACTCTGGTGGCTGAGGCAGGAGGATCACTTGAACCCAGGCATTGGAGGTTGCAGTGAGCTGTGATGACACCACTGCACTCTGCCCTAGCCAATAGAGTAAGACCTAGTCTCAATAAATAAATAAATAAAATTTTATAAATTAAAAAAAATAATATAGCTATATGCTGGTTACAAAAGATATACCTAAAATATAAGAACAAAGAAAGATCAAAGAATGTAAATGTATAATGTGGGTAAATTCTAAGCACAAGAAAGCTATTGAACTATATTTTCAGCAGACAAAATAACTTTTAAGCAGAATTACTGGTCACTACAAAATAAAATCATTACAAAATAGTAAAGGTATCGATTAACCAGGAATATATAACAACTCTAAACTAGAAAGCACACAATAATACAGCTTTTAAAAATACATAAAAGCAAAAACTGACAAATCTTTAAAGATATATTGACAAATTCATGATCGTACTAGGTATATTAACATACCTCCCCTGGTATTTGATAGTTCAAACAGACCAAAAAAAGTCATGATATATTTAGAAGATTTTAAACAGCACAATTAAGAGGCTGGTCTAATAGAAATATATTTTTAAAAATTGCTCCCAACAATTAGAAAATAGGCACTCTTTTCAGGCATACATGGAACTTTTACAAAAACTGACAACATGCCAGGCCATGAAGTTAGCCTCATAAATGTCTAAATGTAATTAAATCAGAAATGAGTTACAAAAGGATAATTAAGGGGAAAAAAACATGTTTGAAAATTTTAAAAGCGCACTTTTCAACTTGTGAATCAAAGAAATCATAGTAGAAATTAGAAAATACTTAAAAATAAATGGTAATGAGAATACTATGTATCAAAACCTGTGGGATACAACTAAGTGGTACTTAGAAAATCTATAGCAGTAGTGCTTATGTTAGGAAATAACTCAAGCTCAAATAAGGAGCTAAGAAATCAGAAAAACAATAATAAACCTAAAGAAAATAGAAGGAAGGAAATAAAGAAAAGAGCAGAAATTAATGAAGTAGAAAACATTCAGCAGAGAAGATCAATAAAGCCAAAAGTTAGTTATCTGAAAAGACTAATAAAATAGACTAACTTGCAAGAGTAACCAAGAACAAAAAAAGAGAATGCACAAATAATATTAGAAATCATAAGGAAACCATAGCTAAATGTGTTACAGAGATTAAACAGATAAGGGTTTTAATAACTTTATATCAGTAAGTATGAAAACTTAGATAAAATGAATAGATTCCTGGAAAAACACAATTCACCAAAACTGGCTAAAGAAGAAATAAAGAGCCTGAAAATTATAATAAAAAATTTAACTCAACCAGGCGCGGTGGCTCACACCTGTAATCCTAGCACTCTGGGAGGCCGAGGCGGGAGGATCGTTTGAGCTCAGGAGTTTGAGACCAGCCTGAGCAAGAGCAAGACCCCGTCTCTACTGAAAAAATAGAAAGAAATTAGGTGGACAACTAAAAATATATAGAAAAAATTAGCTGGGTATGGTGGCGCATGCCTGTAGTCCCAGCTACTCAAGAGGCTGAAGCAGTAGGATGGCTTGAGCCTGGGAGTTTGAGGTTGCTGTGAGCTAGGCTGACACCACGGCACTCTAGCCCGGGCAACAGAGTGAGACTCTGTCTCAAAAAAAAAATAAATAAATAAATCAACTTAAGCTTGCCACAAAGCAAGCTCCAGGCCCCGATGGCTTCACCAATGAATTCTTTGAATCAATAGAAAAATGGATAATTGAATTGTGGTAGAGTCATACAATGCAGTGCTATATAGCAATGAAAATGAACAAACTACAGCAACATGCATCAAACACCATTTATTCACAAAATGATGTTGAATGAAAGCAGCAGTCACAGAAGAATTCATGCACTGTGATTCTATTTATATGATATTCAAAAATAGGCAGAATGATCAACATACATATACATAAGGATACATAACTAGGTGTTAAAACTATAAAGAAAAGCAAGAGAATAATTACCATAAAATTTAGGATAATGTTTACCTAGAAGAGTGATGCAATCTGGGAAGGACATACAGAGTAGAGGAGTACTAGAAAGGTACTAGAATACCCTAATTCTTAACCTGAGTGCTAGATACACAGGTCTTTTTTTCATCGTTATTCTTTAATTCTCCTTCTAGGTATACACTCTAGAGAAATTCTTGAACTTGCAGAAGACATCTTATATATAGTCTTTTGTAGATATGGTATCTTTTTCAATGTATAAGATTATTCATTCTATGCAGATGACAGAATCAGGTAGATACATGTGTACTGACATGGGGAATATGTCCAATGCATATTAAGTGACAACCATATTACAGAACTCCACAGTATAATCCCATTTTAATAAAACTATTAATATGTCCATTGAAAAAAATGGAACAATATACACTAAAATATGAATACTAGGTATTTCTGGGATGGTATCCATTTCAGAATTATATATTTCTGTGTACATTTCTGTTTCAATGTTTTCCAGTAACCTCATTTACTTTTGTGGTAAAAAAAAAACAAACAAACAATAATAAGGATTATTTTTATATGTGTAAAAATCTTTCAAATAAAGGAATACTTATTCTAGAAAGAGGGACTTTTTTTTTGTTTTTTTTTTTTGAGACAGAGTCTCACTCTGTTGCCCCGGCTAGAGTGCCGTGGTGTCAGCCTAGCTCACAGCAACCTCAAACTCCTGGGCTCAAGCAATCCTCCTGCCTCAGCCTCCCGAGTAGCTGGGACTACAGGCATGCATCACCATGCCCAGCTAATTTTTTCTATATATTTTTAGTTGTCCAGCTAATTTCTTTCTATTTTTAGTAGACACAGGGTCTCGCTCTTGCTCAGGCTGGTCTCAAACTCCTGAGCTCAAACTATCCGCCCGCCTCAGCCTCCCAAGTGCTAGGAGTACAGGCATGAGCCACCATGCCCGGCCAGAAAGAGGGACTTTTTCTCCTTTTTGCAAGCAGTAAAGAGTTCTCTGATGGGCCCCAGATTCTGTAAAGGAGAATTTGTGAGAACAGAAAGTTCAAATTGGGAAGGGCTTCTAGGCTCAGGTCCCTTTAATGGGTGGAGAGTGAATGGGGCCTGATCAGTCCTAGCTCATCAGCTTTCCTAAGCACACAGCAAACCTACTTGCTCCTTGCCACTCTCCACCCTCAGCTCAGGAGATAACAGAGGTCTTGGCCAGCTGCCCTTCAGTCCTGCCCCATTGCTCCAGGTCCCCAGCTGACTGAGCATCTGGCAGTTAAGCCAAAGGCCAACAATGTCCTGACTTCATGAATAAACACCTGTGAACTGAGAGAAGACATGGTGAGGCCAGAGCAAGTGCTCAGAGACATAGTACTACAAATAACAGAGCAAAAGGAGTGATAGGGATAAGGAAAGCCCAGGACATCTTGTTCTGGGCCAGCCAGTGAATTGCCCTTTCTCCCTCAAGCCCCCCAAATTTTCCATTGCATGTGGTGGAGGCTCTTAGGTTCTAGGACTTGCAGAATCATGAAGAGAAGTGTGTTCTGTGGCCCAAAAGAGAGTTCAGCTTATCAAGGGCAAATAATTCTAAGCTTATGCACATGTTGTGGCCTCTGCTTAGAACATTTTCCCTTCATCTTGTCCTAGCTAGCTCCTTCCCCTCCCTCCCAGAGACAGGATCTTCCTATGTGCCCAGGCTGGAGTGCAGTGGCTATTCAAGACATTATCATCACACCCTACAGCCTGGAACTCTTGGCCTCTAGTAATCTTCCTGTCTCAGCCTCCTGAGTAGCTGCAACTACAGGCACACGCCACTAGGTCCTGACTAGCTTCTATTCATTCTTTGGGTTTCAAATTATGGACCACTTCCTCCCATGACCCTATCTTCACCAACTCCCACCACTCCACCTTCATTCTCTACCTTTCAAGAAGGAATTAGAGGTTTTTGCTCCTAGTGCCTGTGCTTCCCTTATCCAGCACTATTCCACTCTAACAGTGGAATAGTTTGTCTGACTCTCCCACTGGGACTTCAGCTTCCTGAGGCCAGGGACTATGGTTGTCTTACCACTGTATCTCTAGTACCAAGATACTCCATGATAGGTACTCAGAAAATGCTTGCTGTATGGATGAATAAAATGAAGGAATAGCAGAGAGGGCCAGTAATAAAGAATCCCTCCACTTGTCTAGAGTGTGGTGCTCAGCAGCCCAGGGGAGGAGCCTCCTGGGCTAGGGAAAGGAGCACAGGCTCTATCCTCTCTTCCTCTTCTCCCCACTCTTTCCCATTCTTTTGTCATTGCACCTGCCCCTACACCACCCCTCACAACCCCCCATCTCCACATCCCATTTGGTGTAAGTTTGAGCTCCCTCTACTGACCAGACTTCAGAACTGCAGGGAGCCAAGCCCAGGTACCCTTGCCTGTTTCATTCTTCCCTCTGGACAGACCTTTCTACCCCACCTCCCCTACTCTAGGTCTCCTAAAGGACTGGAGTATGAAGAGAAAACACTGGAGGTTTCCAAGGTCTGAGCCCGCACCTACCCATGCTCAACGCCAGGAGCACTTCCCTCACAGCCTTACCTCATGCTCTGTTTCCCAGGGTCTCCACTCCCAGATTCCTACTCCAGCTAATTCACAGAGATGTTGATTTCTGGAGCCTTTGGCTGATACATCAGCTCTGACTGTGGGAGAGAGATCCCAAGATGGGTTGGGAATCGACAGAAAGACAGAGACCACTGAGAGAGACAAGCACAGAGGAAAGGACCCAGTGGCAGGATATAAACCCACCGTGAGACAAAGCAAAGACCAGGGTTGAAAAAGACAGCCCATTAGAGCTGTTACCTGAGCCCTTTCCACCAGGGCCCCTGTCCTCTTAAGAAAGATTTCCCTCAGCCCTTCAGTCTACCTATGTCAATACAGAGCTAAGGGGAGTTATTGCGTTGATCAGATCTTCAGGCTAATGGAGATATTATTTAGGACAGCTCCTAGACAAGAGTGCTCTCCCAACCCCTGCCCCATTCCCCTCAGAAGACCCAGCCTGGAGCTCACATCTTCACTGTCACTTCCACTGAATGGGTGCTCTGGCTCCAGCACCTTCTCAGGGTTGCTTCTCTCCTCCTCTGGCATCAGCTCATCCAGCCAGAGGAGTTCCTGTGGTGAGAAGACCCATTCCAGTGCCTTTCGGACCCCCACCAGGCCCAACAACTGCAGGAACAGAAACATAGCCCAGGGCTGTCAGCAACAGTAGCAGGAACATTAATAATAGTAACATTTACTGAATATTTCCTATGTGCTAGGCATTGTGTATCAGCTTCACAATGCTAAAACATTGCTATGAGATAGATACAATAATTATTCCCATTGTACAGAGAAGGAAACTGAGACCTCGAGAGATTGGTTATTTCCGAGAGGTCACACAACTGGGATGTGATAAGCAGATTGGTTCTACTGCAAAGCCCATGGCTCCTAACTTCTTCAGTGAGTAAGAATAATGCCAGAAGCCACCTGTGTTGTTATTTACTGAGTAACAAAAGGGTCAGCATTTCCTCTCCTAGGACCTCAGTTTTCTCTGGCTTTTATATTCCTATATGTGTTTGATCAGCCCAAAGAGGTTGGGAAAGGAGTTGAATCAGATATTCCAGGACTAGCCCAACTCTAGGTGTCCCTCTGCCACCTTTCTTTGTCTTAGGATTCTCAACCCAGCAGAGTCACGGCAAGTGACAGAGAGGAGATTCTTCCTCTTGTGGAGCCCTTGGTCACCCTTCCAGGCTCAGAGTCTCCCAGGACCCCCCAAGACACTGCCCAACCCTGACCCAAGTCACCATGAGGGGGAAGATGATGGCTGCAGGGGTAGACTTGATTATCCAAAGCAGACCCAGACAGGAAAGCTGGATGGCTGTGAAGAGGTGGACCCTGCTCAGAGGTACATGCCGCAATAGCAGCAGGTCTGGCTGATGCTTAGCTGGCATTAACAGTAGCTGCACTCTTTTTATGAACTGGGGGAACAAAAGCAAGAGGAAAGTAGGACACTCAGGTAGCCTGGTAGAAGGGTATCACTGTTAGCTAAGTCAGCCAGCATGGTGGGGGAGCAGATGGCTCCCTTGGCTTCTCCCCATCCAGAGCATGGCCACAGAGTCCCTGTGCCCAGGAGAGATAGGAAAAGAGGAGAGTAGGAAAACTGGCAAGTGTAGGCAGGAGATGCCAGCAGGAAAGAAAAAAGGAATTGCTAGGTGATTTTAATGAGCTCACCTGGATGCTGCTCAGTGCTGCCACCCCCATGTACAAGAAGATGCCGTAGAGCACAGGCATTGGGATGAACTGGTAGAAAGATGTGGAGAGCTGGCAGAGGAGTTTATCTCTGCCAACCACCCAGATACCCCACCTTAGGCTCCAACCCCTGCCTAGCATCTATCATGCAAGTCTGCCCAGGCCTTCCCTTTCCTTTCACACTTTGCATGTCTGATCTCATTGAATCCTCACATCAATCAGAGGAAATAAATTCTATTATTCTCCATTTTACAGATGGGGAAATTGAATTTCAGAGGGATTAAACAACTATCCTAGTCCCCTCTATTCTTTTTTTTTTGAGACAGAGTCTCACCCTGTTGCCCAGGGTGCCGTGGCATCAGCCTAGCTCACAGCAACCTCAAAGTCCTGGGCTTAAGCAATCCTTCTGCCTCAGCCTCCCTAGTAGCTGGGACTACAGGCATGCGCCACCATGCCCGGCTAATTTTTTCTATATATATTTTTAGTTGTCCAGATAATTTCTTTCTATTTTTAGTAGAGATGGAGTCTCGCTCTTGCTCAGGCTGGTCTTGAACTTCTGACTTCGAGCAATCCTCCAGCCTCGGCCTCCCAGAGTGCTAGGATTACAGGCGTGAGCCACTGCGCCCTGCCCCCTCTGTTCTTTATGCTTCCACTGTTCTTTATGCATGCCCAGGTTTGTTCTTACCTCTTGCAAAGCCTTTTGCTTTACTGTTCTCTCTACCTAAAATGCTCTTTCCCCAGACTTTTGCATGGACAGTCCCTTACTACTCATGCCTCATCTCATGACACCCGAAAAAGGCCTTCACTGACCACCTGATCTAAAGTAGCCCCTGGTACTCTTCATCACCTTATCCTCTTTTGTTTTTCATAGAAAGTATCCTATTTCCTTGTTCTAATATTTAAAAATCTGTCTTCTCTCACCAGACTGCAAGAATAAAAACATGATCTCTTTTGACCACCATTATATCCCCAGTACCTAGAACAGTGCTTGACATACGGCTTATGCTCTGTAAATATCTGTTGAACGAGAGCCACCTAATTAGTAAGTGGCTGATCCGGTCCATCTGGCTCTTTCTGCTGCTCCACTCTCACCCAGCCTCCATGACCTTTCCCTTCCCTAACCTCTTGTCATCCTGCCAGTGACTCTTGTCTGATACTCTCCACACCCTCCTTGACTGCTTTACTGTCTTGGCTTGTTGAACCTTTCTGCTATTACTTGTTACTTAATTTTTGTTTGTGTGTGTTGCTGGCAGGGGCTTGGTTCCATAATCCTTTTCAATACTCCCCTGTCCCCCACTTCTCCCAGGTACCTAGCAGAGTCTTGCACACAGCAGATGTTCTATAAACCTCTGGTGAGGGAGAAGTGAAGGTTTTTGTTTCAAAGTTTTTGCGGGGTGTGACGACCATACTCTTAGGCTTGCTGGGAGTCTGGAGCAAGGGTAGCCTAGAGGATGGTGGTGGCACACCCACACTCTGCTCCACTGGGTAGAAAGCCCACTGGATAAGAATTTGAGTTCTCAGATAGATCTGAGAAACTGGCCCTCTTGGTGGGCTCTTGCAAGTTACTTTCTCTCTTTAACCTTCAGCTTCCTCATTTGTTAAGTACATATGCCTCTCAGGGTTAATATGAGGATTAAACGAGATCAGGTATGGAGAAAACTTAACACAGTGCCTGGCACATAGTAAGTGTTCAACCAGTGTCAGTTCTTGCCATACATATTATCAGTACTGCTCTGACCCTGATTCTAGCCTAACAAAGGTACCTTGAGCACAGGTGCCAGGAAGATAGAGACTCCTGTAAGAATGAACACCACCAGGCCTGTCAGCCTCTGTTCCCTGTGGGGAGAGAGAGGAGTTTGCTCTGGTCTGGAAGAGCCCCTGGGGCATCTAGGCTGGAGACCCTGGCCAGACACCAGTACAGACCCTGGTAGCAAATGGAAACTAGAGGGATACCCCAATAGGTCACCTGGAGGGAGGGACCCTTAGCTTGATGTGAAAAATTGGTGGAGATGAAGGGGTGGAGCACTTCGACATGAGAGTCCCAGGCTTCTCCATCAATTCAAGTTCATAGTTGCTCTTCATTTTCATTTTTTATGTTGATGGAAAATTGGCAATTTTTACACTGCTGTGAAGACTTATATTTCACAATTTACAAAGTTGATTTCATATACTTTAGACAGATCGTGTTTCCAACAGTTACAAAATTGTTTTGGAAATGGATTCCTTTGTAACTTCTACACTGAGTGGGGATTATTAGGTGGCACCTTCACTTCAACCCTTACACTGATGGTGCTCCTCTTGAGGCCCCTCCCAGTCCTCATGGCTGAAGGAAGAGAGGGTAAGATCTGACTCACCCAACTCAGAGCCCAGAACCCACCCATTCTGCCACTGCAGTGCTTGTGGGGCACCAGCTTAGAATTAAGCTGCCCAGTAACACTGCCATGCACCTCACTACCACACCTTGCTGCCCACTTCTTACTCCAGCCTCCTGAATACCAGCCTCACCTGATGCCCAGGAAGCTGGGGGGCTCCCCGGGGGCACAGGCTCTGCTTTCTCTCCGAAGACTATCCATGTGGGCCAGGGAGATGACAGTGGCTGAGACGTACCAGGGCAGCCCAAGTGCTGATGTGAGCAGCATCAGCATAGCCACACAGAAGAGATCCAGATGGAAGCCAGCTCCCTTCTGCAGGTAGCGGTGGGGGCCATGAGGATGAAGGTAGCCCAGGCCTGATCCCTCTGCCCTCTGAGTTGGGAGAGGGGAGCTTGGACCCCACCCTGGAGCTTCTGTCCCTTGGTCTAGGGCCTTACCCAGCAAGCCTTACCCGTAGTCTATATTCCACACGGTTGAGGATGACTGCTGTGATCTGCTGGTCCATAAAGATGAGGATAGACAGCAGCAGGGCAGGCAGGGCAGCTGCCACACTCAACCACCAGGGGTTGGCTCCAAAAGGTGACACCAGCCAGCCACGCCCAGGGAGTGTGGGCTGCAGGAGAAGTATTCCATGGACAGGTTGGAGAGGGTCTCCCAAGAGCACCTCACCTGCACACCTTAGCCTTGGCATTCTTCCACAACCTGCCTCCCTGTCCCCGGCCATGAGACACTGGATGCTAGGTGGGTGTGTGTGCACAGCTGGTTCAAATCATCCCTGTCCCTTAAAAAAGGGAGGGGTACCAGCTTAGAGGTTGGGCTGGAGCCAGGGGCTCTGAACTTTGGTTCAGGGTCCTTCCTTCTCTGGAAGAGAAGGAGGTGGTGGATGGGGCCTGCCTATGCTTCTTGGTATTCAGATCCCTCCTCCCTAGGCACCCCCCCCCCCATCCAGGGTGGGGCGAGTCAGGCTTAGACCTGCCTTGATCTGGGGCAGGGGCAGGGGAAGAGCTGGGTGTGTCTGCGTCTGCTCTGATTACAAGCGTCTGTGTGGGGGAGGGGACCCCAGAGCCTGCCCCACTTGGAGCCCCCACTGCTCTACTGTCCTGGGGAAAGCTGGAGAGGAGATCTCCAAATGCACAGGCAAAGTCTAGGAGTCAGTGCTAAGACTTGTCCTGCACACGGTCATGCCCTGGGGAGGAAGCTTCAGTTTTACTGGATCCGAGCAGGCAATAGGGGTGCAAAGAAGAGAGTGAATAGTAGTAGCGTGGGTAGGGCCAGGCCAAGGGTAGGGAGAGCCCCTAACAACCATACCTAACATTTATTGAGGACTTGGTATGTGCCAGGCACCATGATAAGTGCTTCATGATCTTCTGTAAACCTCAAAACAACTGATGGGGTAGCAACTGTTGGCATTTATTGTTTCCGTTTTATGGATGAAAAATTGAGGCTCAGAAATGTGCATTAACTTACCTAATGCACAGCTAGGAAGTGGTAGAACTGGAATTGAAACTCAGGGCTGGCTGACCAGAACACATCCTCTTAACCTCTACCCTCTAATAATGGCTACTGTGTATTCTGTTCTCACTTATGTGTCTGTTGCGGTACTTCATTTAATCGTCATGACAACTGTGTGGAGCCATTATTATTACTATTTCTAGTTTACAAGTGAGGAAAGAATCTTAGAAGAATAGAAGTGTGGGATTTATGCATCTTCCTTCTCCAGAGTCTGCTGGCCCTGCTTTCCCCTCTGCACCCCCTTCCCTATCTCTCACCTTGAACTCTCTGGGCACCATGAGCTTCGGTGTGGCTAGGCCCAGGAAGGCATCAAGGCCACAGCACAGCAGGATGGCCAGGACTGAGGAGAAATCGCTGAGTACCTTGCGTACCTGGCCACACGGTGGAGACTCAGTCATGGGCAGGCCTGCCATCCCCCTCCTTCCACATCTTTCCGGTTCGGAGACAGGACCCAAGACCAAGAGCCAGGCCTTTCCCACAGAAAGAAAGGTGACACTCACCACAGAGGGGAAGAAACGGCTGGTCTTCACATGCTTGAGGGCCATGGCAAAGAGGAAGGAGGTAAGGAAGAGGAGGAGGGAGAAGAAGGCGATGTCTGGGACTGTATGACAGCCAGGGCCACGAGGGTGGCCACCCTTCTGGACGCACTCAGGCGGAGGCAGCAAGGATGCATTGATCAGGCCTAGGTCCTATATAGAGGGGTGGTCAGGGATGGGGCTATGGGCAGCAAAGTAAACGTCCTGCTCTCCTAAACCCACCTCAAGGGAAGGAGGACCCATGGAGGAACCAGGTGCCCAGGATGGGAGGTCTCCAGCCATAGAGACCTAGAAATGGCTGAGCCTCAGTGACCCATGAAGATTTCCCTAGCTTGTGGGGTGCGAAGAGCTAGGAACCAGAACTTTGGCCTCCACCCTTTCTTTCCCAAGCCCTCCTAGTAGCAGTCCCTCACCATGAACAAGCTGTCATCTCTGTCTTTTGGCCTTGTCCTTGTCCATTGAGACTCATTTCCTGGGAAGCAGAGAATTCAGGTGTATGCCCCCTTCCCTGGGAACCTTCTCTAGCCCCACAGGATTCTAATCTGATGGGTCCAGCTGAACCACAGAGTTCTTAGTTGTGACTCATCTACCTGCTGACTCCATCACTACTAAGTGTGTACTCCTCAGGACATTGTCTCATGCCCGCATCCCCTCAAATTCTCTACCCATCTGTATCCATGGTGCCAACCACAGGACCTGGCCACAGCAGATGCTCAGCAAATGTTGGCTGAATGGATGAGCACACACATCTGTGTGTTTCCACCAGGGCCAGAACTGGTCTTGTCCATGCCTAGCACAGAGTCTGGCACACAATAGAGAGGACATATCTTCCCCAGTACTGGTGTTGCCTTCCATGTGGAGGGATATATGCAAGCACAGTTCTCCAGGCCTCTCTCCTGTTCAGTCACTCTCACCCAGGGGAAGAGCAGTGGTTTATTTGATTGGTGAGTTTGGGAGATGAAGGAGGGCATGCCTTCCTCTCCCCTCACTCAGGTGTGAGCTGCCTGCTTGGTGTGTGCATTTGGCTCTGCTCCCTTGGGGCAAGACAGTGCTGTCTAGGGCTGCCATGACTGGGTGGGTAAGTCTATCTAATTTTGGCTTCATCGTTAGGAAGCCCATTCACCCATAGATATAACCCATGTTCTTTTATCAGTGTCATCAGAAATTAAGACGATATTGGGCCTTCTTTTGTCTTATTTCTCAATTGATTCAGAACCAGAGTGAGAAAAGCACTGCTGGTTAATTGGGTGAGAAAATCCTCAGCATTTTGCTGAACTTCACCAGGGGGAGAGTCAGGGGACTATTCCTCACCCTCCGGCATCCTTCCTCGCCTACCAAAGGCTCCTATTTCCCTCACCTACCTCCTGGGCCTGGGTATTGGCAGAGGCAGCCATAGGCGGGGGACCCAGGCCTCTGGATGGGATAGGCATGGGCCAAGTTCAGCATTTTGCCCACAGCATCATAGATGAAGATGAGGCTGATGAGGGCACAGAAACCTTCCTCAGTGAAGCGAGTGAAGTAGCGCACCAGCACACTGGCCTCTGTGGCCACCAACACCAGGCAAAATGTAGCCACCCAGATGCCCACCCACAGGCGGAAGGGCAGGTAGTCCAGGCTGTAATCTCTGTGAGGGTGAGAGACAGGCAGGGCTTGGCAGGGCTCTCTGCTCCCCACCTAATCCACGTCAGGTGCCCCTTGAGCCAGACAGATAGCTCCCACCCTCTCCTATTGAACCAGCCAGGACCAGGCTGATGAGGTAGCCAGTGAGGGTCGCGAGAGGTGGGAGGAGCTCTCCTACCTGCTGAAAGAGAAGAGCAGGCGTTCAAAGACCAGCACTGGCCCCGTGCTACTTAGGATGGTGAGGGGCTGGCCTGCCATCAGGCAGAAGGCAGCTCCAGCCACCGCTGTGCCCAGGAAACTTTCCAGCACTCCCTGGAAGCCGAAAGGGGCTTGGCACAGGACCCTGTAGTCCTCAGTACAGGAGCCCAAGCTTCCAGGAAGCCTTCTCCACTCACCTATAGTCCCAGGGGAAGGGGACTAGCTGGCAGGACACCAAAGCTTGTGCCTGCCCCCTTCACACAACCCCTCTCACCTGGGCACCGTTCGTGGCATCTCCCAGCAAACCGCCAAAAGTGATGGCGTTAGTGATGGTGGCCAGGTAAATGTAGAGCACAGACGAGAAGCACTGGGGGTGCAGGGCGTCCAGGAAATCGCTGGGGTACCACGAGGCCTTCCTGCGCACGTCCTGGACAAGGCCCCCAAACAGCCTCCCGCCCGTGGGTCGTCAGGATCCAGGTTCCACGCCCCACGCCCGCGGCCCCGCTGCTTTCCCTATGGCCGGGTGAGCCCCTGCCACAGTGAGCACACACTTCTGTGCCCCTGTAACCCCAACCCTTGCTCCCACTCAGCTCGCCCCACCTGCCGGTCCGCTGCAGCTCCGGGCTGGGCGCGTGCGGCCCGTGGCGGTGCCTGTCCTCAGGCTGGGTCACGTGCGGGGCGGTGAGGCCCTTGACCTCGCGCAGTTGAGAGAGGAGCCTGAGAAAGGGAACCTCAGCTTGGCGGGGGAATCTCCAACTTGTCCGCGGCTAGGCCCGAAGCTCGTGGCGCCCTGCCCCCTGGCGGCTGCTCGTGTCTCTGCGGCTAGGGGCCAAGTTCTGACCGTGGAGAAGTGGGCTTCAAAAAGGGACAGGTCATAATGTGACCTGTGAAAACCAACCAAGCTTGGGCAGGGGAAGGTCCTTGTTCAGGTCTCATAGCGAGAGAGTGGTCGAGCAGAACTCAGGTCTGCTGAACTCCAAATCCAAAGATAGGTCCTTTTCTCTTTCCTGGGACCCAGCCTCTCCTCAACAATGGGATTAGACCCAGGGCCTGTGGGGAAGGATCTGGGTACCTTTTGTGCTGAGAGGGCAGACATTTGGGTGGAGGAATACGGGCTGTCGGGTCCCACCGACCTGGAGGGAGCACTGTCACCTCCTCTAGGAAGGTATCCAAGGCTGTCAGAAGGTCATGAAGGTTGCTGGCCCGGCGAACTGACCACTGGAATTGCTGGGAACAAGGGCTCAGAATGAGTGGTAAATGCACATCTGGAATTCTGCATGCATTTTTGCAGTCTCAAAACTAGACATACACGGGTCATATAGGCAAACAGGTCATTCACACATTCATTCATTCAGTGAGTATCTTTTGAGTGCCTACTGTGTGCCGGCACTGGGCCAGTAATGGAGCTATACTGGGAGCCAAGGAAACTGCAGTCCCCATGCTCATGGACACAAAGCCACCCTCTGGGCTTTGTCCACACACGAGCTCACTCACTCACATGAGCCTATGCGCGTGCACATACACACACACCTGCCCAGCTCACCGGGTCACTGAGGAGGACAGCTGCCGCCCGGCCCATCTCGTGGTAGCCCTTTGCCAGCATGGGGGGGCCCAGGAGAAGGCAGAAAAACCTGAGGAAGGAACCAGGCCCCAGAGAGGGTCAGAGGCTGCTTTCCCATTGGGCAGCCCTGGCCTCTGATGCTCAGCTCTGACCTTCCGACCAGCACCCATCCACACACTCATGTGCACATCTACTCTGCATCCCTGACCACTGCCCTCTCTCCAGACCTCTGAGCTTCATCCCCATACATCCTCTAGAATGGGGTGAAGACCCCCCAGTCCCCTCCCCAGTAGAGGCCCTTCATCTGGGCTGCAGGATCCCTGTATCCCACTCAGTAGCCTCACCTGCTGGGGAGGGGCACCTCAGTAAGGGGCCCCAGCACCACTGGATCCTGTAGTCGAACAAAGGCCCCCAGTGGCTGTGCCAAGGAGCCCAGCTCTCCAGCCAGCACAGTCCCTGCCTCAGCCCCTGGAGGCAGCCTCTGTCTCAGGGGGTTCTGATGCTGAGAGGGAGTTCGAGAAGACACAGAGTATGAAAGGTTATTTGGGGAGGGCAGGACCTCACCTGACGAGGGATCCAGTGGAGGGTGGGCTTTGTTAATTCTTAACCCTTCTCCCAGCCCTGCCCAGGGAAAGGCCACAAACCTGTTCCTTCAAGGGAGTTTCCTCATCATGAGAAGACTTTCTTTGATGGGTAGATCCTACAAACCAGGATTATGCAGTGACACAGAGCACAGGCTTTGGGGGTGGATCCACCAGGGCTCCCTAACCAGTTTTGCCACTGACAAGCTGCGAGAACTAGTGCACACTCTTCCCTCAGTTTTCTCATTACTAAAATGGGAATAATTGTGGCCCTATTTACAGGGTGGTTGTGAAGGTTAAATGAGATACTACATGTACAGCTCTTAGCACAGTACCTGCCAAGTACATCGCTTCATAGAACTTGATTGTTATGATTCTAGCTCCCCCAGTCTTCTCCCCACAGCATCACCACCAGCTTCCTCTGGCCCAGGATGGTGCAGGGGAGATCTAGGACCCTCCCACCCCAGGGTCTTGGTCCTGGGCCCAGGGAGGAGCCTCTCACCCCAGCAGAGCCTGGTGCCTGTGGTCTGGATGTGGTGCTGGGGTCTCTGCAGCAGCAAGGCCTGCAGCTGCCCCCTCAGCTCAGGGCTCAGCGACTCCACCCTGGTCACCTGCTCTGGAGAACAGATATAGGGCTCAAACCCCTTCCTGAGAGTTCCCTAGCCCCCCATTCTTCCCCTTTCCCCTCCACCCAGGCCCCTTTCCCTTCTGGGAGTCTCAGGGAATGCAGAGACCAATGAACTTGCTTCTCTACTCTGGTTTTCCATCTCTACCCTGTAACAAGGATGGACAATCCCTAGGGTGGAGCGGGGTGAGCTCTGGAAAATTCCAAGACTTTGGGGGAAATCCTAGGGAAATGGCATGGCTACCCAGGCCCTCCCTGCAAAGGATCCCAGCCTACCCACGAGCTCCAGGAGGCTCTGAGCTGGACAATCCAGCAGTACAAGGCCCTCGGCCAGCAGGCTGCGGAGCTTCTGGAAGCTGGACAGAGCCACGGTAGGCACATGGGGGGTGCTCCACCGGCCTGCATCCACCTCCAACTTCTCTTCAAATAGGACCCACCTGTGATGAAAGGGGGTAGATAGTGTTATTAGGGTCATCTCTCCCACACCCAGGAGCAGGAATGCAGAGGAGCCAGGGAAAGTAAGGCAATAGGGGCATCCTGGGCCCAGTGGTGTAGAGTTGGCCCCTCCCCTGGCAGTCACCCTTCATCTTGGGTCTTGGAGAACTCAAAACTAGACTGTAAAGAAGGCTGAGTATCATGGAGGGTGAGGCTCCAAAATAAGGGAATACAGAGAGGAAAATCCTAATTTTTGGTGAGAAGCAGCCCCACAGGAGGAGCTGAGGGTCATGGAAGAGGCCCCAGCTAGGGAAGGGGAAGGATTCCATAGAACTGGCCTGGCTCCCACTCACCTGCCTGTCTCTCTCCACTCCAGCGCCTGGGGCCAGCCCAGCAACTCATTCAGCTGAATGAATAGCAGAGGGTCCTTGGGTACCCCCAGTTCCCTGCTGTCTGTGTCTGAGGGGCCATCGGGGCTGGGGCCAGGGCCAAGGCCACTACCCAGCTCCCCTGCAGGAACATTTTCATGAGCACTAGAGGCTTCAAACTCCTCCTGGCCTGGCAGCTTCATCCTGGTGAGGCTTGCATAGACTCTCAGAACCAGTGCAGTTCTAGATTCTGAAGCCAGGAGCCCTCTGGCTGTCTACATTTATAACGGCACCCCCCACCGCAGCACAACACAAACAGGGTGAGGCCTGTTGACTCCAGAGCCTACCGGTCACTCACTTCCTGTACTTGCTCCCCCCCACCCCCTGCTGGCCTGAGAGCGTTTGCAAGGCTAACCTGGCTTTTTCCAGACTCTCCAAAAATGCCCAACCTGGGGCCAAAGTGTGTGTGTGCATTTTCTCTGAGATCAGGTCTGACCCCACTGTGTTTTGTGTAAATTAAACAGGAGTAAATGGCCGGCCTAGGTCTGAGGGCTGACATCCTCATGTTATGCTGCCCCCTAGCCTGTATCAAATACAAACACCAAACACTCAGGACTGTTTTGGGTGTCACCAACACACCCTGGGGGCCACACACACACTCATTTGGACAAACATTGACCTAATAAATAACTAGTCTGTAGAAACAAGGGTGGGGTAAGGGAGACAGTAGGTAGAGAGGCCCTGCCCATTAAATGGGCTAATAATGAAAGTAGAGGCAGTTCCTGGAGAACACAATGTCTGAGTCTTACATTCTTTTGTCTAACAACACCTGGAAACTCCCCAGTTTAGCTGTGTCCCTGGAGTCTATCCCTCTAACTCAGCCCCCCAATGGGGATGGAGGAGCCGACTAGGGCGTGTGAGTGTGGGAGTTCCTGGAGCTAAATGAACAAAGGAGAATGTGGTCCATTAACATGTCCTCTTGACTCTACCTTCAAAATATTCCCAGAATGTAACTACATTTTCCCACCTCCAGCACAACTACCCTGATCCAAGCCACCATCATTTCTCACCTGAATTCTTTCAATAGTCTTTTAATTTCTTGCAATAATCTCCCTGCTTCCATTCTTCCTCTCTTGCCCAAAGTCCATCCTCCACACAGCAGTCATACAAGTCCTTTAAAAAGGCCATCAAGCTACATTACTCTTCTGCTCAATATTCACCCAATACATTCCCATTACTCCTAAAAGAAAAATCAAACTCCTTGTCACGGTCTGCAAGATTTATAGTCTGACTCCAGCTCACCCTCTTACCACATCTCATTCTCCTCTTGCTCACTCCTTTCTAGCCACACTGGCTTTCCATGTGTTATGCAAAGTCTGTTCCTGCCTGAGTGTCTCTGCAGGAGCTGTTCCCTGCACAAGGAAAGCTTTCCCCCCAGATCTTCACATGACTGGACCCGTCACCTAGGTCTCATCTCAGACATTAGCTACTCAGGGAAACCTTCCTTTTCCATCCTGTCCTAAGTTTCCCTCTTGGGCCACTGTCCATCACATTTCTCTGTTTTAGTTTCTTCCTGGCAGTTATCACTACTTGTAACTGCCTCATTTATTTATTGATCGTTTATTGCCTGCCTCTCCACAGAGAGAGACAGACAGAGACAGACAGAGAAATGTACAGTCCGTGGAGCAGGTATCTTATCTGTCTTCCCCTCTGAGCCTAGAGCAGCGCCTGGCACATACATAGTGTCTCTCATTTGTTCAATGAGCGCATACAAAGGACGGGGCAGGGAAAGGAGCCGCGCTTCTCCTGGAGGCCACACGAGGGCGCTGCTCCCCACGGACGGGATTGCTAAGGCCGCTCCCTTAGGCCAAGCGGCTGTGTTTGTTTCCCCAGCCGACCTGCCTGGGCGCCAAGATGGCGAGATGGCAGGGAGGGGTCCTTGATCCTCTGCCTTGCCCTGGCCCACCGCGGATTGGCCCGGAGGGATGGGGGTGGGGAGCACCACAGGTTGGGGAAGGGAGATCCAATCAGGCTCATCTGAATGTAGGTCAAACACTTCATTGAATACCAGGAATCCATCCCCTGAGATTTGGGACCCAGGCCAGCCCTCCCCACCAAACTCAGGTCTGGTCCTAGGAGGTCCCCAGGCAGGAATTAGAGGAGAACGTCACTATATTAGTAGTTGGGGAGGGGTGTTGAGTCTGACAGGGGAGTTGGTTTCAGTCCCAGGAGGAAAAGAAACTGGCCTAGGGCCTGAAAGGGCCCTGGAACCCCTGTGACCACTCCCTTCAAGAATGTGCCCAAACCTTAGGGGCAAGTGACTCAAAGGAGTCTGAGGGGGATGGGAGCAGGGGCTTGGCATGAATAACACCTGTCACACACACACACACAAACACACATATACACACATCCTTCCTTCACACCTCAGCTCTTGCCAAAGTCCAGAGGGTCTATCCTTGCCCTCTCTGTGGCCCCCGGCTACCCTGGCTCCCAGGGCTGCCCAGAGTAGTGGGCCACCATGACTCCACCCTCTCCAGGCCCCACTTCCACCTTTGAGCCTGGGTGCCATGAGCTGGGTAGGCTGGTGAGGGACGTGAATAGGAACCCCAGGTCTACGTATGGGTACCACTGGTCTCCTAGACAGGGCCCAGTGAAGGTGTACTATGGATGTGGGTGCTGGAAAAAACCCTGGCATAGGATATCAAAAACTGGGTTCCCATCCTGACCCCATCACACACTTAATGGATGTTCTTGAGCAAGGCCCTTTCCTTCTCCAAGCCTCAGTTTTCTTACATGTTAATGGAGACAGTTGGAGTAGATGGTTTCCAAGGTTCAAAGAATACCTTTTGCAGCACACTGAGTGGACCCTGAGGGAGAGGGCATGGCCTCACAAACTGCTTGGGTGTAAATCCTGGCCTGGTCACCTTCTAGCAAGTAGGGAAGAGGTATGTCTTTGCTGGACCTGAGTTTTCTTATGAGTAAAGGCAAATAATAAAAGCACCCATTTTATAGGCTTTACTAAATGAAATAATGCATGTAAAATAGACCTGGTACTTAGTAAACACAAAAAAGGGAGGCCATTATTATTATATAACTATGAAAATAAGTCACTCCCAGAGTGGGGAGGAGAGGAACTGCCTATACCGAAATGCTGATTGTGCCCAATCACTGTGCTACATTATCTCATGTAATCGTTATACTTTTTTAAAAACTCTTTATTTAACTTATTTAAAAATAAATATAAGTAAAAACTATTTATTTATGTGAGTCTAATTACAGATTCACAAGAAATTGCAACAATATGTAGAGAAACTCCAGCTGGTACCTTTCATCCAGCCTGCCCCAATGGTAACATGTTTCCTACCAACAGGACAATATCAAAACCAGAAAAATGACATGACTACAGGCCTTATTCAGATTTTACCAGTTTCTACATGCACTCATTTCTATATCTGTGTGTGTGTATAGTTTTATAACATTTCATCACATGTATAGAGTCACTTACAACAAGCTGGACAAATTGTTCAATCTCCTTAAGCCTTAGTTTTCTCATTTATAAAATGGTGATGATAATACTGCCTTTATCAGGGGACTGTTGTGAGAATTGGAGATAATGTATGTAAAGTGCTTATAGCAATGCCTAAAATATAGTTAGCACTCAATAAATTTAAGCTATTTTCTTAAGAAAAAGCATATTTTTGGGGGGTTTCTTTTTTTTTTATTTCATCTTATTATTATGGGGGATACAGAATTTCAGGTTACATACATTGCCCATGTACCGCCTGTCCCCCCAAGTCAAAGCTCCAGGCGTGTCCGTTCCCCAGACAGTGCACGTTGCACCCATCATGTAGGTATATATCCCTCCCCTCCCCACCCCCCCTTCCCGAGTCAGCACCTTCAAGCGTGACCATTCCCCAAACGGTGCGCAATGCACTCATTATGTAGGCATACACCCATCCCCTCCCCCCACCCCCCACCTCAGTCTGATATCCGATTGGTATCGAAAAAGCATATTTTGAAAAGTGCACAAATATTTCATGTTTGTTACAGAAAAAAAGAAAATGCACATATGAGTAAAAATAACACAGATTTTTTTTATAATGCCCTTACGCCAAAATAACCACTCTTAAGAGTTGTGCTCACACCAAAAATTTGAAGTAGGCTTCATTATCCCCACTTTATTAGTAGGAACACTGAGGCTCAGAAACATTAAGCCATTTGCTGTGGTCACCGAGCTTATGAGTGAGGAGCTGAGGTTTAATGTACACTCTTGCCTGTAGGAGTTCACTGCTAGGGGAGGCAGAGAGGCACATGAGTAACATCAATCCAGGACAGGCTGGGATGAGTAGCAACTGCTAGGTACTGTGCGCTCACTATGTTCTAAGCACTGCCTTAGCACTGCCCGGATTATCTCAGTCTTCCCAATAGCTCTTTGAGGTAGGTATCATTCCCACTTCTGAATGAGAAAACTGAGGCTCAGAGAGGTATCTCGCCCAAAACAGAGCTAGGGACTGACGCACCCAGGGTTCAAAAAGGGATCAGTCCGATGCCCCAGCCCGAGCTTCAGAGTCTCTGCTCTGAGGGATGCAGACAACATGCTGGGGCAGTGTTTATGGAGGGAGTCTCTCCACTTGGAGCTTTGGACTTCTCTGACCCTGGAGCTGAGGTGCCCTTCTCTGATGCCATCTTGACCTTGGGCCACCAAAATCCAGCCAAGACTTGGAGTGGGCTGTGACAGCTGGAAACTGCTTCTACTACTCACAAGGCCCACACCACTTCACAAAGGTGAAGACCTCTGAAGGAAAGAGGAAGAGGTATCAGAGAGATCGAATCTGCAGGAGCCACAGACTGCTCTAACTCAGGCTGCCCAGGCCCCGCTGACCTAGACTTCCAGGCTCGAGAAGTATTGGAAAGGAAACTGCAGGTTCATGATATTTGAGTTTCATATTCATTATTTAAGCTCCCCCTACTTCCAGAAAAGATATGAAGGTGGCTTACAACAAAAGACACGGACACAAATAAACATTTAAAGAATGATTAAAGAGCCCTATAATGAAATCAAATTGGAGAAGAAAGAAATTGGCCTAAAAATGGTTGGGCTAGGGATAACCATTGCAACTGAGCCCCAGAATTTAACTGTGAACTTCCTGGCAGTTGAACCAAAAATGGAACATATGAGTTCTGTAACTATTATCTATTATTACCTATTAAAAGGAAGTACCCATACCAGATAGTCACAACAGCCAAGACTATACAAGAGGAATTTATTGCAAAGGACCTTGTATGGAATAGTATCTAGAACAGCACTTTTACAAAGGATATAGAAAGGCTTTTCATCTGTCTCTTGTGTGCATGATTCTCAACCCTTTCAGAACTAATATTTCCTTTTTTGTACAAATATGTGGTTAATACGCTTTACTATCCTGAAATGAAGTTCAAAGATAATATCCTATTTGTACAATTATTTAAAAAAAATCAATACCCTAATTAATATAAAAGAGAATTTTTTTAAAAATAACATTATTTCAGTATGCAAATTCTTGGTCACAACTACTCTAGAAATATCAATGAAGTAGCCCGTTGTTGCTTATACCTACACAGACTTACCTTGAGTGTGACAGCTATAAAGACTGACTGATACAGGTGTGTTATATTGGTAACTCAGATATCACCAAAATGAACAATTCAGGATAATTTTATTCTTGGAAAAGTCAGTGCAAAAACTCTCTTTATATTTTTGTATAAGTTAGAGATGATTCTAGACTCAAGTACTTATAATCAAGTTTTTCACCAATGTGAGTATCTAGTATGACCCTCAAAAACAGTATGGAAGGCCAGGCATTCTGGTTCATGACCATAATCCTAGCCCTTTGGGAGGCTGAGGCGGGAGGATTGCTTGAGATCAGGAGTTCAAGACCAGCCTGAGCAACAGTGAGACCCCATCTCTACAAAAATTAGAAAAATTGGCTGGATGTGGTGGTATGGGCCTGTAGTCCCAGCTACTTGGGAGGCTGAGGCAGGAGGATCGCTGGGGCCCAGGAGTTTGAGGTTCCAGTGAACTATGATGATGCCACTGCACTCTAGCCCAGGTGACAGAGCAAGATCCTATCTCAAAAACAAAATAAAACCACTGTGGAATGTGGAATGTGGGGTAATTTTTTTTTTAAGGCTAGTCAAGTGAAGCAGTGGGAATGAAGAAGGAGCAAAGAAATCTGTAACTGGTTGTGATCAATTGCAAACACCAGTGCACTGGGACCGGCCATGGGGTAATTCTTAATCATGTGAGCCTGCCCCCCCTTTTGTTCCGATATGCCTGAGGACTCCCCCAATCAGTGATAACCAAAAACTCTCCTACAAATTCCTAGAATGTCCCCTAGGGGGCAGTATATCTTTTTTGCAAACCATTGTCTTGGACCAAACCTCAGTTATGAAAAATAGCAAATGGATAATGTTGAATTGTTAAATTGCAGCTGGATGATGACTGCATTTCTAGAAGGAACCGAACTTATACATTCTTGGTACAGAATGTGATGTGACCGCATTCCAAGGCTAAGCACAGGAAAAGTTAACAGGAGTACCGACCTGTTCACATACAGCTTTTCATTTTGCCAAGCACTTCAGAGATGCTATCTCCTTCAGCTGTCATAAGAAGCCCCTAAGTAGATTGTTCTTCTCCCCGCTTGTAGATGAAGAAGCTGAGGTACAGAGAGAAAGGTTTTCATGCTCTGTATGTCAGGCACTGCCAATTGTCATAGAATTGTCTTAGCAAGTCTTTTGACAGCAGCACGACAGCAAACAATTCATGATGAACATCACTGGCCATTGCCTGAATACAGGATAATTGTTCCAAGCCCTCATTTTTCATGTGAGGAATCTCAGGCTTGCAGAGGGAGATGGATTGTGTGATGAGGGAGGAATCACTTCCCCTCCCTGCTGGCAGACAGCCATCTTTTAGGGGATAGCTGAAGGGACAAAGCCCTGGGTCTGGAGATGTTAATCACTCAAAGTCACAAAAATGGGCCCAGAAATGGAGAAGGATGGCTTGGAATCCAGCACATTATAAATGTCCCTTCCTCATCATCTTCTGGGGATGACGGAGATTCCTGATCTTCTCCCCCCAAATCCTCTCCATACTTCATTTATTCCTACTCTTCATCCCATTCAAATGGATCCTGGCCCCAAACAATCAGACATCAGAGCCTGTCCATCCCTGGTGTGCATGAAGCACACCATCTCCAGGGGCCCTCAGCCAGCATGAGGAGGTGCAAGGGAACTCTAAAGGGCAGGCCTGAGTTCTAATTCAGCTGCACCCCCACATCTCCCTGATCAACTGGCTTATATGGGGTGAGAGAAGCCAGTCTGAGGCAAGGAGCAATGACTCCTCACCCTGACTTTCCAAGTTGAGGTAACTCTGGGCTCATCCCCACCTGATGCTAGAAATACCCTCAATGGAGGTTCTCTCCTTTACCCCTCTCCCAACCCAGCAGAGCTCTGGAGCTGCTTAGGACTCACTTATTCTGGTCAGAGTAGAAGGAGAAGGCAGCTGAATCCTCTCCCTGATGGGGCACATGCTTCTCTCCCAGCTCTGAGTCAAGGTTGCTTTCTTGGGTTGAAGTTTCCAAAACTCTGGGTGGCAGATCCATCATCTCATCCATAAGCATGGCCATCTCCCAGCAGGAACGACTTCATCTCTGAGGATGGCTGGTCATGATAAAGCAGCATTTTATTCAAGTTCCCACTTAAAAAGAAAAAGGAAAGAAAGAAAGGGAAAGAAGGAAAGCATTTGTTCATAGTAATAGCTGTCATTGACTAAGCACCTACTATGTGCCAAGCATCATATTCTGCGTTACACACACAATCCGATTGCATCATCACAAGAGCCCTATAATAATAATTACTAGTATTATCCTCATTTTTCAGATGAGCAAACTGTAGAGAAGAGAAATTGAAAAACATGTTCAAAGTTAGAAAGTGAAAAAATAGCAGAAACAAAATTTGAACCCACAACTGTCTGACTCCCAAGAGTGTACCCATTTCACTAGCTGCCCTGCAGCCCTTACCTAATCCTCCTTCCAGCCTAGTGAGGCAGAGATTCTTATTATCACCCCCCAGGACAGATGAAGAACTGAACCTCAGTAAAACTGACAATGTTACTGTCCATGGAAGTAGAGAGAGGGCAGCTGTCACCTTACGCATTGGCTCAGGGTAGCATTGAGCTTAAGAGTACAAGCCCAGGTAAGAAAGGGATTCAAATTGAGGCTGAAATCCTCGCTAGTTGGGTGACTGTGGGCTGTTACCATTTTTAGTTTCAATTCTTTAAAATGGGGATGATGATAATAGCAGTGTCTGGTTTTAGGGCTGCTGTGAGGTTTAAGCAAGATAATGCACGTGAAGTGTTGTGCATATGGAAATCGTCATTACTTAAACTCCTCTGCCTCTGCCTTAGAGGTTCAGATTTTGTTCAGATGTTTGACATATTATCCTAATTAGTTACGTAGTCAGTGCTTCTGAACCTGGCTGATGTCAGAATTACCTGCCAAAAGTACACGTGCTTGGGCCCCACCCCAGGAGATTTTTATTTAGGAGGACTGGGATAGAGCCTGGGCCTTTTTATCTTTAATGAATTCCCCGGTAATTCTAGTGCACAGCCGGGTTTGGGGTAACCAATCCACTAGCATAGACATCTCAGCCACAGTGGGGAAGGAACTCTGGTTGGTTCCTCTCCAAGTGCCCTTCTCCCTTTTCTTGTCACCACCAGCACCCGTTTCTCCCAGGTCCTCCCATTGGCTTGTGAGTGCTCTCCCCAAATCAAGGACTCTGGCCTTGCAGTGAGTCAGTGGCATCCAGAGTCCCATGGAGCCTGCCTTTCCAGAGGCCTGGGAACCCAGCATGGGCTGGGAAGCAGGATGCCAGGGTTTGTGCTCTGGCTTTGCCCCCTTCTGACTCACTGGTGGCCCAGGGCCAGTCTCCAAGCCTCAGTTTGCTCATAGTCAATAGTCAATAAAAGCAGAGACGCCTGTTTGAACTCTGCTTCCTTAGGATGTGTTCCTGGCACTTGACAGCCAGAGAGCAGTTGGGGGACACCTGAGCAGGAAGTGGGGGGATAACAAGGAATCCTGCATGACAGTGATTTCCCATTGACATCTCATTTGATTCTCGCAATAATGGGAAATAAAGTCCAATGTTTACCTTGGCTTATAACACCTTCTTTGATCTATCTCTAGCTTTTGTTCCAATGCCTTTCTTATATCCCTCCTTTTCTGGCCTTCTTATTGTTGCTTGGATGCTCCAAGCTTGTTTCCACCTCAGAGTCTTTACACTATTTACAGTTTGAAATGCTTTTGCGGTTGATGAAAACAAATCTATATCTTTTTTCTCATTCAGGCCTCAGCTTACATGTCACTTGCTCAGAGAAGGCTTTGCTAATCAGTCATCAAATCTAAAGTGTCATCGTGGGCACTGGGACACACCAGCCCATAGCACATCATTGTATTTTAACTTCATCTTAGCACTTATCACTACAGGATATATTTTTCCTTGTTTATGTACTTAATGTGTTGCCTGTCTACTACCCAATGTAAGCTCCATGAAAGCAGGTCCTTGGCTGTCTTGTTTATTGCTGTGTCTCCAGTGCCTGAAAAGTGTTCAGTGAATGTTTGTGGAATAAATGAGTTAATGAGTTTGCCCGAGCATGGATTGTGATTTCTTTTTTTGGTCAGAGGGGGTACCCAAAGTTCTCAGAGGGGAAATGACTGTCCCAAATCCAATTCGGGCCTTTTATCTTCTTTTTTTCAGGCCCTTCCTGTAAAACCTGGCTGACATACCAACCTAGCTGGGGTGAGGCTCTCAGGTGTGATGAAAGCTTGGAGTTGCCCCATGAACAGGGCTGAGGCTGATGTGGGGGTGAGAAGGCGGAAGGACAGAGCATATGAAGGGAGAGGCAGGCTGGGACAGGAGAGCAGGGTGTGAATCTGGCAGCGGGTGGGAGAAAGGGGGTGATTTGGCCATGTGTCAGGAAGTGTTTCCTTCCACCCTCCCCTGAGGAGAACCTAACCCTGAGGTGGCTTTGTTTTTGGGAAGCAGGTAGTCAAGCAGCTGTGGAGGGAGGACAAAGGTGTGGCCTGGGTGGTGACCATCCAATGAAGTCCTAGGCCCGATGCTGATCACCCAAAGGAATAATCTTACAGTGGCTCTTGGCCAAATAGGTGACAGGTGAGCTTCCATCTGAAACCAGTCCAACTACAACATGGAGCCTCAGACCTGGCCTAGGGGCAGGCAAGGGGTCTAGGGAAGGGAGAGAAAAGAGGTCTCTAAGGAAATAGAATGGTCAAGGTGGAATGCTTAGTGATAATAACCATAACAACAACAATCACAATAGGTCACATTTATTGAGAATTTATGCTATGCCTGGCACCATACTATATGTGTTCCCTCATTCATTCCTCAAAGAGCTCTGTACAAAGTAGGCATTATTATTATTATTATTCCCATTTGAAAGATGTGAAAACTGAGGCTCAGTGAGATTAAGCATTTTTTCCAGGGTCACACAGTAAGTAGCAAAGGCAGGATTCAAATTTATGTCTGTAGTGAGTCTAGTGCACTATGGAAACCTAAGCCTGGGGAGGGTTGCTGGGGCAAGTTAAGAGTGTAGAGCCAGACTGACCCCACAAAGGTGGGGGGGGGCGGGTAGGTGGGGACAGTGGGATAGACTGTGTATAAATAGCAGGCCTGTTTTTATCCCTACACATGAGCAGAATCAGGCAAGTGCTCTAGCTGGCACAATTTGAGGGCTCTGAATGCCAACCCAGCCCTATGTCAAACAACTCCCTCCCCAGCACGTCCCTAGGAGCTGAGATTCCTACTTGAGAGAGTCATTTCTTTGGGTCAGGACATTGACGCCAGAAGACCTCGGTGAAAATACATGGGCTGGAAGAGAAACACCTGGCACCTGTTGAACACAGCAATCTAGGTTAGCCAGCTGGATCCTATGGGAAGGAGGCTTATTTTTTATGTTGGGGAAGAAGGTGGCATTCAAAGGCAGGGGAAAGTATGAGGCATGTTTTACAACCCGTGTCTCTCCAATCCCAGAAGCCTGGGAATTAGAATCCATAGTTCAAAAATTTTAATGTCCCCTGGGGAGAAAGACAGGGGAAAGCCACTCCAGCGTCTGGGAGAATACTAACTTCCTTTGCTTTCGCTGGATTGATACCAAGTGGCTGCCACTTCATTTCTGGTCATCTCGGGCTCGTGAGAACTGCTGACATTCAAGCGTCTAATTTTTAAATGATAAACGAATTATTATTATTTACTACTTGCTGGGTTGGTAGGCAAAAAGGTGAGCTTCTGAAACTCAGAGGGTGACACGGGTGGAGACTCCTGGTATGGAGCAGGGACTGTCCAAGGGACCAGGCCCGAAAAGAACTCGGCTCAGCAGTCACAAAGCTACAGCCGGACAGGCGTTTGGGGATAGGTAGAAACTGCTCCCTGCCACCTGCCGGTCAGCAGCCCTGCCCACGGTCGGGTGGCGGCTGCCCTGGCCTGGTCCCAAAATATGTGAGCGCCGCCCCCCTTCCCCCGCCCCCTTCCCCAGCCGCGCCCGCGGGCCGGGGGCTGAGCTGCCGGCGCCGCGAGCCGGGCGGGCTTCCCAGCGTGGCGGGGGGGCGGGGGGGGCGGCGCCGGGCGGGGCGGAGCTTCGGCGCCTCGGGAGCCTTATCCCCGGCCGCGCGCCGGAGCGCTCAGTCCGCCGTGGGAGCCGCGCGCCGCGTGCCGCTGGGGCCTGACTGAGGGGCGGGGGTCGGCTGGACGCACGGACCGGCGAAGTGAGCAGACAGACGCACGGCGGCTGCGAGCTGCGCGCAGGTCCCAGCCACGCTTGCACCCGGAGGCAGGCAGAACGCAGTGCCCGGCCGAATTGCCTGCACTCCACCACCCAGCTCCCGTGCCAGCGCCCAGCGGCCGCCGCCTCCAAAGTGATCCTGCCTCGCCGCCTCCACTCGGTCCGGGATCATGAAGCTGCTGCCGTCGGTGGTGCCGAAGCTCTTTCTGGCTGCAGGTAAGAGGGCTGCTGACGCCCCCGGAGGTCGGGGGGATGGGGCGCTGTGCTGGGGGCACGGGGGAAGGTCGCTGCAGCGCCCCCGGCGCGGGCCACTTGGTGGGGCCCGCGCGCCCTCGCGGACGGGCGTCGGCATCGGTGCTTGCTGGCCAGGGGTCTGGGCGGGGGGTTTGATGCGGCCTCCCCTCGCCCACAGTGCTTTCGGCGCTGGTGACTGGCGAGAGCCTGGAGAGGATTCGGAGAGGGCTGGCGGCTGGAACCAGCAACCCAGACCCTCCCACTGGATCTACGGACCAGCTGCTACCCTCTGGAGGCGGCAGGGACCGGGAAGTCCTTGACTTGGAAGAGGCAGATCTGGACCTTTTTAGAGGTAGGTATGGGGCCACCCATCCTCGGACCCTGGTGGGCAGTTGAGGAATAAGCGGATCCGAGATTCATGCTGTTTGGGCACCCCTGTGGTTTGGGAGTGTTCATGGAGGACCTTAAGGAAAAGCTGATCGGCCTGGCAGGGGACTGGCGGATTCTGAAATATAGGTCCCACTGTCTTGTCCTTGTCTCACCTGCCCGGGTTGGTTTGCCTCTGGGTACTTTGGAGAAATTGAAACAGGCAAGTTGTCTGGGGTTGGTACATTCCTCTGAGGTAAGCTGGGTGACAGGAAAAAGGAATGATTGATATGCTTTCCCTAGAGTTCCTATGCAAAAATGGGCGCAAGCCCTAATTCCCACATCAAAGGACCATTATGTATAAAATAGATACAACCGATGTGGAGCTGCCCAGGCACATAGAAAGTGTGCAGTGTCAGTCTCTTCCATCCGCCTGTCTCCAGGTTGGAGAAACAAAGGGGGATGAGGATCTCTTGGCCTCCCTAGGTGAGGACAGCACCTCTGCAGGAGGCAACGAATGGTGGGCACTGGTTCCCTTGGGGGCCGATTGAAATCCTGGGTATCTCTGATGCTACTGCAAGCCTGGAGGCCTCCTGACCACTTTGAGTTTCTAGGGAGACTCCAAGGGGGAAGGGCTGTGTGAGATCCTCCAACAACTGTATGTGGCTGTGGCTGAGTACAGGCATAGGGCAGAGTCCAGAGCCTGCTGGCCTCCCTGCCCTGGGCCACCTGCAGCGATTCTCCAGGGTGGAGTAGGGAGTAACCCCTGTAGCCCCGGAATGACCATATTTGGTTGGAAAGATGCCCACCTGTTCTAGCCCTGCCTGCTCCTCAGGTGCCCTTCTCCTTCCTTACCAGGAGCTTCCCTTGGGTGCTCTGTCTACTTTGTATAAATCAAGAGTCTGCTCCAAAGCTGAGCCTGGGCTTCCACACTTTATCCTCTCTCAATGGCCTTCTGGGGTCGCCCATGGCCTGAACAGCCTGGATTCTCCTGGCCCTCTCCTCCAAAGCTGGGCAGGGCTGGGCTGTGACTCACCCCACACCCACACGGCTACTTCTCATACCTCTGCAGACCTGACTCACTGCTCCCTCTCCACGGCAGGACACTGGCTGTCACCCTGCACTCTCTCCCTCTTTCTGATGGCTTGGCCCTCCTGCCTTGCCTTCCCCACAGCCCTGGGTTCCTCTGATTACCAGCCTCACTTTCTAAGCTCTGAAGGGGCCTAGCCCTAGACCATAGGAAACTAGGGACCATAGGGCTGCTGGCACCTACTTCTCTTCCCTTCTCTTGGCTTTGGAAGGTGAGGATTGGTTTTCAGGTTTGGTGATCCTATCACCTAAAATAAATAACTGCTACCATTTGTGAAATGCCTATTGTATTGTAGGCATTTGATATGTTATCCTGGTTAATTTAACCCTCGTAGCAACCTTCTGAAGTAGCAACCTTCTGAGATAGTTACTCTCGCTACCCATTTTGACCAAGATCCTCGAGGCTCAGAGAGGTTAAGTGACTTGCCTAAGGGCCTATGACTGAAATTAGAGCACAGGTCTACAGACTTCAGAGCCCATTCATTCCTGGCTCAACACCACAGTGCTCCCCATTTGTGGGAGGGAGGAGATAGATAGGAGTGTGTGATGCAGTTGGGTGTAGTGGGAAAGAACATGGGATGTAGAGTCCGGAGACCATAGTTCTAATCCCAAACACATGTGACCTTGGACAAGTCACTGTGCCTTTTGGGACTTCAAGTTTTTCATCTGAAAATGGAGGGTCATGATATTCTTTGAAGTCACTTCCAGCTTGAGGATTCTAGGTCTCCAGTCTAATGTGTCATGCTCACCCCTCTGCTAGACACATGGCTATAGCCATGGATGTGGGCACCTCTTTCCTGTTAGGATGGGAGGAATAGGGTAGTAGGATGGGGCTGGTGCCAGACCCCTGGCTGGTGCGCATAGCCATGGTCAGTCCCGCTGGATGTCTAGGTGAGGATGTTTTTCCCCTACTCTCTCTGAAGCCTGGAAAGAAGCGGGAAGTCATCATTGTTCCAGTTCCTTCTGGACAGTTCCTTACTTTCCATCTCTCTACCTCTTGTACACACTGTACCCCTCATCCCAGAGAGCTCTGAACAGGACATTTAGGGATAAATGTAAATGGATCTTTGAGAAAGTTGGCAAGCCGTAAAGGGCATAGAGCAGGGTAAATATTTTGTTTGAATTTGAAAAAGCAAGTCCCTGATCAGGGATGGCCCTGCTTGCTGTTCCTGAGCCAGGCTCTACCTTGAGCTCATGGTACTCTGGTACTAATGGGTGCTCCAGAGGGGGCCACCTGAACATATGGACACTGTTTTTATTTTAGAAGCCCTCTACTCATATAACTTCCAAGTACCTTCTCCAGAGGCAATTTTGCCTGTGACACTTTCTGCAAATGGGTCACTGAGTACAGCCTCAGGAAATGAGGCTGATTTGCCAAAATAAAATGCAATGTTTGTAGGAGAGTAGGAGATGGTAGAAGGTGGACAGTGGGGTGGGCATGAGTTTGGTAGAATTGCCCAGTGAGCTGTCGTTACTCGACAGAAGCTAGCATCCTTGGAATGAGACTCTTAAACGGAGACTGTGAAATGCCTTCCCTGGGACCCACCCTAGCTTCTATTTCCTACTGAGGTACCCTCTTTCTGATGGTTCTGCCCAGTTTACCTTCAGCCCTTGGGAGGCACCGAGCCAAGGGGCCTTTCCAGGCTCTGACATCAGTGGCATGAAGGGTACATACCCCTTCCAAACACTGTGCTGTCTGTTCTTCTGTTCTCCCCCCGTGAAGAGCCAAAGACTTATCAGGGTGCCTTTCTCCTGCAGTTGCCTTCTCCTCCAAGCCACAAGCTCTGGCCACACCAAGCAAGGAGGAGCATGGGAAAAGAAAGAAGAAAGGCAGGGGCTTAGGGAAGAAGAGAGACCCATGTCTTCGGAAATATAAGGACTTCTGCATCCATGGAGAATGCAAATATGTGAAGGAGCTCCGGGCTCCATCCTGCATGTAAGTGTCCCTTCCCCAGGGCTGAATTTCGTCAGCACACTATGTAAGCCACATGGCTGTTCCTCGTTGTCACTGTTCCTTGAATTCATAATTTCACCCAGTTTCTTCTCAACCTTTGGGCGGAAGTTGGGAGGAGGGGAAATATTTTTAGTCAGCGGAAGCTCCCCCTCACTCCCCACCCTGTAGGATGTAATTTCCTGTGTCATGGGTTTGTGACGCTCTTTAATCCTTGGGGACGTTTCCTCTTGCCCGGAAATGAGCATGTGGCTAGGACAGCTGGCACCTGAAGCCAGGCCCTTCATTCCTGCCCCATGCCCTACTCTAGGAGGGAGAAGCCTCTAGGAAACATGGCAGAGTGGCCTTCCAGGGTGGAGTAGAGCCCCTGTAGGCAGGTATGAGGTGCATCTGGATACATACTGTTTAGGGATATGTGTATTTGGGTTTGTGTGCACGTGAGTGAGCAAATGTGGTTGATTCTGAGGCATGGCAGGAGTGTACAAAGAGGGAAGAAGAAGGTCGAAGGTCATAGGAGAAGGTCGAAGCCCCTCCTCACTTCTCCCACCCCAACAAGGGCCAGGCGGTGGGAGACATGGAGAGTGTTGGCCTTTGGCCATGGGAGTGGGAGAACACTGCCTTTGTGCAGGATGAACAGGAAATGGAACCCGACCCAGCAGGCATCAGCCCCCGGTCAGGCAGCATCACCCCTTCCCTGGGTCGGGGCGTGGGCGGAGGGGCTGTGGGTTCCTTAGCCTCTCTCCTAGGCAAAACCCAGCAAACGCCTGCCTTGGCAGCCCCTCAGGGATGACAGCACTGCCATGCTCTCTGGCAGGCATAATGTCTCCACTGTGCCCAAGGCCAACACCCCACGTCAGGCTACAAACATTCACTCTCTTCCCTTGGGGAGGCAGGCTCTGGGGGCCTTGTGGGGAGACTCTGGACAGGGCCAGGAGACTGTTGTGTGCATACCACCTCCCAGCCTGTCAAGAAGGCTGGCTGCCTGGTGTTTCTTCTATCTGTGATTGGTGCAGCTCCCTTGGCTTTTTTAAGCTTCATTGTGCTGTCTGATCGCACATAGCAGAGCTGCCCTGTATTTGGCAGTTGGCAGACAAAACCATCACTCCCCACCATGTCCACAGTCACTTGTGTGTCCTTTTCTATAACATCTTTGTCAGGAGCTTGGTACTGGAGGGGGTTGTTTGAGAGTGGCATAGAGAGTCCCCTTATCATCCTCCCCAAGGTCTTGGGACAGGGCAGGAAATGTTTGTCTTAAATTTGTAAAATGGCATCATTAGTACAGGGTGGAGAAAGTGACTCTGGGCAGTCAAGATGGATTGAGACCTGGAAGAATCTGTCTGTGCCAAATTGGTCCTGGCATTTTGGTAGATGGATGTGGGGCTTCCGCTGCTTGGCTGAGAAGCCTTTTAAGGCTGCTGTCCTGGAGAGCTGGGCTCATTTGACTACTGAAGCCCAGCAAACCTGATAAGCATGTCCAGGCCACCTTCCCAGTGGCCCTAGGGATGGTGATAACTACAACAATGCCTTCTGTCTTTTGTCTCCGAGGTTCAGTGTTTATATTTAATATGAGTTGAGCCTAAAAGGTGTGTTGAGCACCTATTTGGTGCCAGACACTATTCTAGGGGATGGAAGATAGAGTCTCCTGGGATTTTCAAAAATCCTCTCCTAGGTAGGCAAGACGTGCTATCTTTACTTGCAAGGGCAGGAAACTGGAGCCAGAAAGTAGGAAGTAGTCTGCCTGGGATCAATAGCCAAATAAGTAGATGGACGCAGGAGAGGGTCTCAGGTGCCTGACTCCTAGTCCAGCATGTTTTTCATGCCCCAGGCTACACTGGATGTTGGCTTTTGTCCTTCTTTCCTCTATCTGTCCTCATAGAGTTTGAGCAGGATTTTATAGAGGTCAGCTGCTGTCCTAGAGGTCTCTTAGGCTTTTACTAGCCTAAGAGCATAGCAATCTGATTTGAAGACTTTATATCAGCTTCCTAGGCAGATTTTCAAGGGGCAGATGTCTGGCTCCCTCCTGCCTCCGGCCCTTGGTACTCAGGGCGGAAAGCAGAAAGAAGACACAGAATTCCTGGTTTGGGGGAATGTGACATCTGTGCCCCTATGTCGAGGGCCCTTTGTGACTCTTCCTTGCCTCCAGACCCAGAAACCGCCAGCCAGGGTGTGTCTAAGCTGCCGTGGTAAGCTCGAGGCTAGCCAGCTTCCGAAACCAGGCCTCTGCAGCCACCACAAACAGGAAAACCCTTTTGTGTCACTAGCCAAAAGTTGCCCTCAAAGAGTAGTTTCCTGGGACTCCTGACTGGCTGCTGACCCAGAAATTGGCTGCAGTGTTTCCTTGGCTGGAAGAAACCTGGGGGCAGTTGGGCTGAGGACGACTCAGAGCTTGAAGAAAGACAGTTCCTGAAGGCTGTACTTGGCCTCACTGCCCAGGAAGGAACCGTGAGCCCCTGCTCTTGGGCTCCATCTGACTTTGCTTCCCCAGTCCTCATTATGGGCAATACCCTGTGGAGTCTGATTATAAAAGAACTCATACAGTGTGGGACTTGGCCTTTTATTAAGTACTTTCTCTATGTTATCTCATTTGATCTTTTCACAATACTCTAATGAGGCAGGCATTTATTATCCCTGTGTTCTACATGAGGAAACCAAAGTTTAGAAAGGTAACATGACTTGCCCAAGATCACCTGGCTAGAAATAGCAGCAGGACCAGTCTGGAACTCATGTACTCCGAGTCTCCTCCATCCAGTGGTGCCCCCTCCGCCTCCTGGCGTAGGAGCAGAAAAATCTGGTTTGGAAGATGTCTCTGGACCCTAGAGGGTTCTTGTTTCTGTTGTAATACAAGTTCTGAAATGGGTCACAGACGTGGGTAGGAGGAACGTGTCCTAGTTTGATGGGCGGCTGGCTCTGGACAAGACACACGATCTCATCCCCAGCCCAGGATGCTTGGAATGTACTCATCCCTCCTCCTTTCCTGGGGAAGCCAGGAGTCGTCTGCAAAGGGAGGGGGAAGTGGGTAATATTAGGATGTTTACATTATTATCCTTTTGACTCAGGGTGGGGGTGGAGGGATTATGTAACTGAATTGTGGGACTCTGAGGCCAAGCTTTATTTCTATCATCTGAGTAACTACCTGTGGGGTTTGAAGGATGGGCTGGAAGTGAAAAATAAATTCAGCTTCAGCTTCCCTCTCCCCAGCAGAGCAGAGTCTCTGAAGTTATTCAGACTGCTCAGTTGAGTCCTGGCTCTACCACTCACTAGCCTTGTAACCTTGGGCAAGTTATTTAACAGAAGTTAAGCCTCAATCTCCTTGTCTTTAAAATGGGAATTGTAACTCCTGCTTCACAGAGTACTTGGCTCATGGTGAGCCTTTAATGTTTGCTATTTATTATTATTTATTATTCAAGCTATGAATAATAAATAATAGACAGCAAGGTCAGACAGTACCATGAACCTATCAGGTATGTGTTTCCTTGGGGTTACCTATACTGTTTGGAGTGGAAAGAATCATGAATTTGGCCGGGCGCGGTGGCTCACGCCTGTAATCCTAGCACTCTGGGAGGCCGAGGCGGGTGGATCGCTCAAGGTCAGGAGTTCGAGACCAGCCTGAGTGAGACCCCGTCTCTACTAAAAATAGAAAGACATTATATGGACAACTAAAAATCTATATAGAAAAAATTAGCCGGGCATGGTGGTGCATGCCTGTAGTCCCAGCTACTCGGGAGGCTGAGGCAGTAGGATCGCTTAAGCCGAGGAGTCTGAGGTTGCTGTGAGCTAAGCTGACGCCACGGCACTCACTCTAGCCTGGGCAACAAAGTGAGACTCTGTCTCAACAAAAAAAAAAAAAAAAAAAAAAAAAAAAAAAAAAAAAAAAAAAAAAAAAAAAAAAAGAATCATGAATTTGGAATCTGCCAAGACTGGTTCCTAGTCTGGGCCTTGCTGCTTCCTAGTTGTGAAACTATTTGCAAATCACTTAACCTATCTGGCCCTTAATCTTAGTCTTTCCATCTGTAAAATGGGGCTGTACCTGCTTATCAGAGTGTAATGAGGTTCAGTTGAGCTAGTAGGTAAGGCCAGTGGCTTATTCACGGTAAAGTACTGTGCACAAGTAATTTTACAGGGGTACTCCTGGGAGTGTCCCCATGTCCTGGTGGGATGGGGATCCTTTTTTGTTGTTGTTTTTTTTTTTTTTACCCACCTGGGCTGATGGGACAGATGCATGGAGAGGCTGGGGAAGGAACTGTGTACTATGCTGTATGTATCGTGGGCCTGACCTACATTTATCCTACAGTGAAGTGGTTCCTCAAAGCACCCAGGAGAAGCCAGGGCAGGGATGCAGTGCCACCCAGCTGGGCCTCTCTGATACTGCTGGGTCTGGACAGGTCTGCTCCCTGCTGCCCTCTCAGCAGGAAGAAGGGATTCCTTGCTCTGAGGTACCAGGCATACAACCTCCTTCTCAGAGAAGGCACAGCTCAGAATAGAGGGCTGCCAGGTTCCCAGTGTTTTCTTCAGCAGCTAGTGGCCTGGAGTCCCCGGGCAGACAATGCCACTGCACCGCCTAGCTGGGGGTCGACAGTCGTGGGGTGTGAGTGGGCAGCACACTGAGCTCAGAGTCAAGCAATCCATGTCCACGTTTCTGCCCTGCTGTGTGACCTTGGGAAAGCCACTCCGCCTTTCGTACAACCGGGCTCCTGCCTACATCAAAGGATCTCTGGGGTGCTCAGATAAAGGAAGGGATGTGAGTGTGTTTCTTCAACGGCAAGCACTTCTGAGGCTTCCTAAGAGCTTCAAGGAAATGCTTTGTGTTAGAAGAAGCAGTTGCCATTTGATTTATTTCTTGTGTGAAAAGAGCCAAGGGATTGTTTCTGACATTCTTCCATGCTCTGGCAGGGCAGCTGGGCAGGAAGATGTTATCTTGGTTTGTTTGCCTTGTCCTGTGATGAGGGAGGCCTGATAGCCCAGCGTTCAGAGTTCAGAGGCCAAAGTTAAGCTCCTAAATTGGGCCTTGCACCCAGGGTGAGCTGGGAGTTAAATGAAGGAAACGTGAGAAAAATGATTCCTGGCTGAGGAACAGGGCCTATTAATAGCCAGGGCAGTGTGGAGAGGGACTGGACGAAGGAAGCATTGATGGGCAAGGCTGGGTTTATTTCTAGGTCAGAATGTTGAGGGGCCTCACTAGAGAGAGTGATGTGATGCTGAATCGCCTCAGTTCAACCCACCAGCTCTTGTGCCCAAGTCCTCGTAAGTGGCTAAAACAGAATGCCTGAACACACGTGTAATAAATCAGCCACATGTGGAACATGTCTAGCTGCGACCTTCAAGTCCTCCCTCGCTTTTTCCCTGCCTGGAGCAGGATTCTCAGGCCAGAGAACCAGAGGGAATAGAGAAGGGGAAGGCACCAAGTGAGGGAGGAATGCTATGGAGCTTCCAGAGGGGCTTTAGAGAGTCTCCTATAAAGGAGAAGGATGGAGGAAGGGTAGGGGTCATGGTCAGGTGTTGATAGGCTGAGGGTTTGAGGAATGGGCTTTGGTGTATATAGATGGGCCATTGCTAAGAAAGAGACCAAACCACTAACCCCACCTCCTCTTTGTTGTGTCTTAAACTAGCTGCCACCCAGGTTACCATGGAGAGAGGTGCCATGGACTAAGCCTCCCAGTGGAAAATCGCTTATATACATATGACCACACAACCATCCTGGCAGTGGTGGCCGTGGTGTTGTCATCCGTCTGTTTGCTTGTCATCGTGGGGCTTCTCATGTTTAGGTGAGTCTTGGGGGACCCTGCAGGCTGTTTCTGCAAATCACTCCCATTTTTCTCCTCCTGGGTCTTATACGTGATGATCACATGAATCCCTTCTCCAATACCCCTAAATCATGTTCAGTTCCTGGGTGTAGATTGTCCAAAAACCTGGTTTCTCTGACATGACATGAGTGCATTGTCTAGTGTCCAGGGTCAAACTTGCCAGGCCATGGCAGGTTCTGGTCCTCATTGGAGTTCTTTTCCTACCTCTGTGGCCCAGCCAACCACCCATGGAGCCACTTCTTCACACATTTCTTTTTCCTGGCTCTATTCTTTGATGGCATTAGTGTGTGGTTTGGTAGATGAGGCAGGGGTGGTGCTATTGGTATATCCTTCCAATTTTGAGGCATCTGGACCTCAGGCCATGCTTCCAATCCAGGTATGTTCTATACTGGGGGACACCTACCAACTATTCTCTGCTTGTTTTCAAGCAGTGCGACTCCTCTGTCATGTTCCAGAGGAACAAGTAACTTGTTCCTCTGGAACAAGTTACTTGTCTTTCTAAGGATTGTAATCTTTCAACAATTGTAATATCTGTCCACCTACTTCATAAGGATATTGTAAGGATCAAATAAATGAGGCAAAGGCTCTTTGTACGTTGTAGCTTGCTGTTAGAGACAGGTATTCCTCAGGGCAGTTGGGCCTTTGACCAGAGGTCTTCTGGGCTGCCATACCCTCTGGGTTTTTCCAAGCAGTGGAGGGAACACTGTGGCAGAGTTCTCTGGAAGGACCTGTTCTGGGATCAGCACTTTGTCATAGTGGCCAGAACTTATGCTCACACAACTTACCTTTCTCAGGTACCATAGGAGAGGAGGTTACGATGTAGAAAATGAAGAGAAAGTGAAGTTGGGCATGACTAATTCCCACTGAGAGAGACCTGTGCTCAAGGTAATGGTCCATCCTTTGCTCCATGACACCATCACTACCTTTCCTGGATCTGTTTCAATGCATGCTGAATTCTTCTCTTGAGGGGTTGAGGGGCAGGCCACTGTGGAGTTAGGGTCCCAGTGCAGAGTTGTTTTCAAAAAGACTGTTAGGAGCTTCATCTCCACTTAGGGTGAAAGTTACTAGAGAGATACCCAAGAAAGATGCCTGAGGGGACAGCTTCTCCCACCCTTCTCCCCTCTCCTTTCCTCCCCTTCCCAGCTGATTTTTTTCTACTTATTAAGACTGGATCCAGGACACTCTTAAGACCGGACCTGGCTTTAAATGCCTTCCTCCTGTGCTTTAGGAATCGGCTGGGGACTGCTACCTCTGAGAAGACACAAGTTGATTGCAGATTCTGCAGAGGGGAAGGACTTCACAACTAGCCATGAAGACTCTTTGGTCCCCAGTTGCTTTCTAGATTGGGCCTCCCATAATTGCTTCGCCAAAATACCAGAGCCTTCAAGTGCCAAAAAGAATATGTCCAATGGGATCTGAGTCAGAAGAAAGCAAGCAAAAGCGAGGGACCTTCATGCCCTTCTGATTCCCCTCCACCAAACTCCACTTCCCCCCGTAAGTTTCTTTAAACACTTATGTTCTGGATTAAAATGCCAGTTAAATTCCACATGCTCCAGGATCTTGGACTGAAAAAAAGAAGAGGAAGAAGAAGAAGGAGAATAGGAAGGAAAGATTTGTGGACTGGAAGAAAGCAACAAAGATTGAGAAGCCATGTACTCAAGTAGCCACCAAGGGATCTGCCATTTGGACCTTCCAGCGCTGGATTCAATGAGCTAACTGTGAAATACCACAAGCCCAAGAACTCTGAATTTTGGGACTTCTACCCAGATGGAAAAATAACAACTATTTTTTGTTTGTTTGTTTGTTTGTAAATGCCTCTTAAATTATATATTTATTTTATTCTATGTATGTTAATTTATTTAGTTTTTAACAATCTAACAATAATATTTCAAGTGCCTAGACTGTTACTTTGGCAATTTCCTGGCCCTCCACCCGGCATCCTCACCATCTGGCTCAGTGCCACCCTCCCTTGCCGCAAAGCTGAGATGGCTCTATGACCCATCTATAGTAATTTATTGTCTGTCCACATTTCTGAAGATCTTCCATGATCAGAGTGCCACAGGGGGCGTTCTGTATGGTCAGGATGTAGGGATTAACTTGGTCAGAGCCACTCTATGAGTTGGACTGCAGTCTTGCCTAGGCGATTTTGTCTACTGTTTGTGTTTTGAAAGCCCAAGGTGCTGATGTCAAAGTGTAACAGATATCAGTGTTTCCCTGTGTCCTTTCCCTGCCAAATCTCACAAGAGGTTGGGCTTCCATGCCTGCAGCTTTCCTGGTCTCTCACCCCCATGACCCCCGGCCCACAGAGTGGGAACTCACTCTCCCTTGTGTCAAGACATTTCTCTTACTCCTGCCATTCTTCTGGTGCTACTCCATGCAGGCATCAGTACAGCAGAGGACAGTCTGGAGAAGGTATTAGCAAAGAGAAAGGCTGAGGAGGAACAGGGAATGTTGAACTGACTGTTCTTGGTAATTGATTACCTACCAATTGCTACAGAGAAGATTGGAGGTGGGAAAGGCTTTTGTGTAATCCCACCCACCTCATCAGAACTACAAAGGTATGCTGTCATGGTCCCTTCTGGAAACTTCTGGTGCCATTTCTGAACTGTTACAACCTGTATTTCCAAACCTGGTTCATATTTATATTTCGCAATCCAAATAAAGATAACCCTTACTCCATAGCCTTCTGTCTGCTTGTTTTAATGGGGAACTGGTTTAATTTAGGAATTTTTTAAGCCCTGACTTGATGTCAGGCTATATAGCAGGCCTGTTTATATATACTATCTCAATGGCCCCCACAACTCTATGAGGTACTATTTCTGTCCCATTTTTCCAAAAGAGGAAACTGAGGCTCAAAGAGGTTATGTAACTTGCCTAAGGATGCCCAATAAGTGACAGAGCCGGGACTGGTTATCTGACTCAAATTATTTTGTTTTAATACTTACACCATACTATCTCTGACGTAAGAAAGAATAGACCTTTCACACAGGAAGTTTGGCTGGCTGTAACCAGGAAAGACATCCCCCCATTCGATCAATAGATCCTGGACTCAGGACCTGGTCCTGTGCAAGCAGGCATTGCTCCTGGCAGAAGTGAGCCATCTCTGACTCCCCTCTCAGCTTCACAGCCAATCCGTCAGCACACGTTGTCGGCCCTACCTTTAGAGTACACGCTTGTGCAGTTACTTCTCATCACTGCCACTGCCATCACCCAGTCCAATTCACCATCGTCACGTGCCTGGACTCTTGACAATGGCCTCTTGTCTTCCTAGTTCCACCTTGCTTCCTTACAGCCTCTTTCTGGCATAATAGAGCTATCCTGTCTTTCAGATCTTGTCTGCTCTGTAGGCCTTCCCTGACCCCCTATTATACAATAGCGTGTTCCTCTCCCACCCCACTCTTAGTCTCCTTACATTGCTTTGTATTTTTCCATAGCCCTTATCACCATTAACATATTCCTATTTGTTTATAATCCGTTTCCTCCTACTAGAATGTTAGCTCCATGAGGGTAGGAGTGTGTACAATGCTCCAATCCCAGATTCTAAAACAATACAATTGAGCTGGAGGCATTCAATGTTGGTTACATGAATGAATGAATGAATATAGGAAACAATTAAAATCAGTCCAAGGCTAGCAAGTGGACAGACATGCAATCCAATGCTACCCTGAAAGTGTGGTTGGATTTAGAGAGGTGCCTTTGTTGGGGAGGATGGATAGGGATTACAAGATGAAAGTGGAATTTGGGGCATGTCAAGTGGCATGGTGTCCTGGGTGGGTTGGAGGCAGAGAAATCCATAAGGAGGCCATGGGACAAGTGCCAGCAGACTGCCCCCTCCTCATCCTCTTCCCTTGGAGAATTGTGACATTCTGCGTTTCTCCACGGGCCTACACAGAGATATTGTATGTACTTTGAATATACTTTTAAAACTTTGGGCAGCACTAACTACCAAAGCCAAACATATGCATACCTTATAACCCAGCAATTCCACTCCTAGGTGTATACAAAAGAGAAATGAATAATATATTCATCAAAAGATATGTACAAGAGTAATCTTAGTGCTATTTACAATAACTAAAAACTGGAAACTACCCAAATACACATCAGTATTTGATGACGAAATGAATAAATGTGGTATATCTATACAACAGAATACTGAAAGCAATGTGGACGAATTGCACAATATATTGCTGAGTGAAAGAAGCCAGACACAAGAAAGTACATTCTGTGTGATTCCATTTGTTTAAAATTTAAAAACAGGCAAAACTAATCTGTGGTGAAAGAAATCAGGAAAGGGATTCCTGTTGGGTTCAGTAATGACTGGAACGGGGCAGAGGGGGACTTCTGGTGTTCTGATAAGTTGTACCACGGTCGGGGTGCTGTCTACATGGGTGTATTCACTTTGAGAAAATTCGCCAATATGACTTGTGCATTCTAAAAACTTAGATAGGGGACCCTTGCTTTTTGAATTACATAAAGTTCTATAAAGCACCAATGTATTACTTTGGTAATCAGAGAAAATAGAAAAGATGTCAGAAATAATTGTGGAGTAGTGAGTTACTTTGAACTCTCCGTGGGGCTCCCTTTCCTGCTTCCAAGCTTCCAGTCTCAAGTCCTGGTACTGGGCTGATCTTTTCCAAGCACACTTTGTTTCTCCAGCTAATGTTTCCTGCAGGCACAGGGCTTCCTGCCTTTCAGCTGCTCTCTGCTCCTGCCCCTGTTGTGATGGGAGTTCCCCTTGGCAGAGACCCTTTGAAGATTCTCTGGTGTCTTCTTGGCTGATACAGTGGCCCTGGGAGCCTCTGAACCTGCAGCCACTTCTTACGATTGGCTGTCAGAAGAAATCTGGCCCCCCCCGAGCACTGAAAAGCATTTATTTCCTCTCTGTGGGCTCCCCTTTTAGCCTCTTTTGAGATACTTTCTTTTATAATGTCCATAATGATCATTATCAGGTTAATAAACATTTAACATTTCATGGAGTACTCACTACTAGGTATGGGGCACCGGGTTGCACACTTTATGGGCACTGTCTTATTTGGATCTTACCACAACTTGGGAGGTAGGTGCTGTTACTGTATCCATGTCATGGATGAGGAAATTGTTACAGACATGTTAAATGTATGCCTAAAGAAAGTGGTAAAGGCAGGGTGTGAACTTAGGAAGCCTACTTCCCAAGCCTGCCCTGTAACCACTAGGCCATAGTCCTAAGTGAGTTCTCTGTGCCAGACTTATTTTCTCTTCTTCCCATACCCAGAAACGATATAATGAAGAACTCATATGAAAACAATATTTGGGGCCAGGCACAGTGGCTCACACCTATAATCCTAGCACTTTAGGAGGCCAAGGCAGGAGGATCGCTTGAGGCCATGAGTTCAAGACCAGTCTAAGCAAGAGTGAGACCCCTGTCTCTAACAAAAAGTAGAAAAATTAGCTGGGTGTGGTGGTGCGTGCCTGTAGTCCCAGCTACTTGGAAGGCTGAGATAGGAGGACCGCTGGAGCCCAGGAATTTGAGGTTACAGTGAACTATGATGACACCACTACACTTTAGACTGGGAGACAGAGAAAGACCCTGTCTCAAAAAAAAGATCTTAGGGAGCAAATCCTCAGAGCTCAGGAGTTTCTTCTGTTGCCCACACTTTACAGATTCATGAAAAGGTGGCGGAGGGGCCTCATCAGGATGCAGTGGAAGGAACAGGAGTGTAAGCTGACCCCGACTTGAGTCGGAGTCCAGGCTCCACTGTTTATTAGGGGAGCACCCTCATGCATGATACTTAACCTCTCTGAACCTGTCTCCCTGTCTATAAAATAGAGATACTAAAAATATCTACCTCAAAGAGTTGCAAAAATTATACTGTGAGTTAAGTACCTAGCTCAGGGCAGGCATGAGATAGATGCTCAGTAAATGCTGATTATCTTAAGTGACCTGTCCAAGAAGCTAATTACTGTAGAGGCACATCTAGGATTGAAACCCAGGCTTCTGATTCCCAGTCCACAATTCGCTCCTTAGAAACAAACAATGCTTTTCAATCACTTTCACATTTTAATGTTAACTTTGGTTTCAAAGGAGCCCCAAAGGGTCTTAATACGTATACATAGATTTAAAAAGCCATGGAACAGCAACGCTGTCCAAAAATATCACTTCAACTCGGCTGGCCTGAAATTCTTCCCTTTGTCAACAATGCCTGAAATTCAAGCTTCCTGTTTGAGAATGCTAATCCTCCTGGGAATAGCTATGCGTTAAGAGGCTGGCATTCTTTGTTGGTGTAATTCATTTTAGCTTCATTCATTCAGCAAGTATTTGTGGAGGCCTCCCTATCACCTTCCAAATGAGATCCATGCTCTGAAGGAGAGGACATTTTAACACAGTGAGGCGTGGGGAAGAAGTGATTTTGGTGCAAGGACATTGATTTTTTCATTCAAAAAAATTAACTGGGTACTTACAATGTGCCAAGTACTATTCTTGTCACTGGAGAGGAACAGGGGACAACACTGATACATGGACCAAGGACACATATGTAAATAAAGAAATAGCACAATTTGAGAAATCAGTAACACACACACACACACACACACACACACAACAGTGATGTGCTAAGGAGTTGGTGGGACAGAATTCATTTATATAGGTGCCCCAAGGAAGGTCTCTCTGAGGAGTTAACATCTAAACGAGACAAGAAGGGATCAGGCATGTGAAGGCCCTGAGACAAAAATAAGCTTAGTATGTGTGAGGGACAGAAGGGCCCCCGCAGCTGCAGTGTAGAGGTGGAAGAGGGAGGCAAGCAGACCAGATTGCATAGGGCTTTGTGGGCCAAGGTCAACAATTTGGAAGCCAATGGAGTATTTTGAGTAGGGGAGTAATATGATTTGATTTATGTTTCAGAAATATGACTCTTCTATCCCGAGCAGGAGTTCTAGGGGACAAAAATAAAAAAAGCAAGACCAGTTAGAAGACCTTTGTAGTCATCTAGGCAAGATGTGATGGTGGCCAGAATTAGGGTGGTAGCAGAGGAGGTGATAGGATGAGGTTCAGGACATGTTTTGGAGAAATCACCTAAAAGACATGCTGATGGATTGAATATGGGTGTTATGGGGAAGAGAGGAATCAAGGATGACTTCTTGGATTTTATTAATAGCCTGAGAAATTGGGTAATACGATGGTTCTGTTAATGAGAGTGGGGAGGAATGGGTGAAGAAGCAAGTTCACAGGAACCATGACAATCAAGAATTCTTTTATGGACACGTTAAATCCACATATTGAAGGGCGAGGCAGGACACTACAGAGAGGGCAGTGGGAGGAAGGGGAATGCAAGGAGGAGAAAAAAAGAGACAAATAAAAAGGACCTGAAGACAGAAAAAAATAACAATACCTGGCCTTTGTAGGGTATTTCACAGCTCTAAAGATCTCTAACAGGATCTTATTCAATCCTCACAATGCCCTAGGAAGGCAGGTAGTAGTATTGTCCCGGTTTAATGGACGAGGCTCTGAGGCTCAGAAGCGTGAAGTAACTTGCACGAAGCTACCGTTAGCTAATGCAATTTGGCTTAATACCGACCTTGCCCCAGAGCATCCAGGCTTCCTACTAACCATGAACTCCCAGCCACCAGTCTCCACAGGGGAGAGAACAAGGCTCTGTGTTTTCCTCCTTGCTGTGGTGAGGCACCCAGGCCAGGCCAGGCAGTGTTGCTTCATGGAGACCAATCCTGGAAAAAGAAAAAAGGCAAACCTCATCCAAGAGCAGGAGGAGGAAGTTAGGTTCGCCTCTTCCCGAGATTGGTTTCCGGAATGTCAGGCCACCACCAAATTATTATAATTTGGAGGGTGTTGTGGTTTGGTTTTTCTTTTTGAACCTTTTAAATTGTGCATTTTTTCTTGATTGCCCTCTTGATTGATGGAGAAGAGAACAGGGACCTCTTAGCTCACAGCCACCCACACAGCTGTGAAGGAGGCCAGCTGCCCTCTTGCCCTTCAGAGGACATCCCTTCCCCCCTCCCTCCCTCTCTCCCTTCTTCCCTCCCAGTATCTTGGCTATTACTAACCAACAGGGCATCTAAGGAAAAGGGCTCCTTTCAGGGCTGGAGTGCTGGAGTTGGTGGATCATAACCTGTGTGGGAGGCTTCCCCAAAGACTGATGATGTGGGTGTAGGAACCAGACAGACGGGAGGAATTAAGTCACAGTTTTCCCCAACCCTTATTTCCTTGCCCAAGCTAGAAGTCATTGGGTTGGTTTCCTTAGAATGAGGCACTAGTTTTATTTCCACCGTGCCCAAACTTTTGACATGGGCAGGCTTCAGCGAGAGTGTGAAAGAAGGAAGAAGCTACCAGTTCTTTCTTCATGCCACTAGTGCCTGGGTTAAGGGTGGCTATGTAAACCATGCACTGACCACAGGCTCTCTAGGAAGTCTGATTTTTTTCTACTTTGTTGGTGGAACTGGGTGGGTTAGGGGCCCTGGGAAGTGCTGGGCCTGATCAGGTCTGTCTGTGAGGGTTCTCTCCTGCTGGTGAATGCAACCCCAGGCCTGAGAAGGGTGACTCAAGTTCAATGTAACAGACATCCTTTTCCAGGTGTGTGTTTGGACACCTTCTGGAGAAAGTCTGCCACCCACCTCCAGTCCTGGCTGGGTCAGTCACTCCTCCTCTGTTCTCTCACATCACTGAGCCTTGAACGATGCAAGGAAAATTGGTCCTCTTCCCACAGCAACTTTGCCGTTCCCCCCCATGGCTTGCATCACACTGCGCGTTGTCATTGTCTGTTTGCTCATCTGTTCCTCCCGCTGTGAACTCCAGGAGGTCACGGAGTGTGTCCTTTTGCAGCTCTGTATCCCTGTACTCAGTCCAGTCTGTAGCACACCATAAGCTCTCCCTCAAAGTTTAATGTGTTCATGAATGGAGGGACAGCTGAACAAATGAACGAGTGCATGAATGAATGAGGGAAACTGAGTAGACGCTAAGGGTTTAGGTTCCAGATCTGAGAAACTTGGGTTCAAATCCTGACCATGCCATTTTCTGGATGTATAATAATCTGGGACAAGTTATTTAACCTCTCAAAGCCTCAGTTTTCTTATTAGGGTTTTTGTGGAGAGTGTAGTGCATATAAAGCATTTATCACAGTGCCTGGTGTGGCATAAGTACTCAATACATGATAGCTTTTACTATTATTAACAAGCTCTGCCAGTTTTCACCCTTACCGGTCCTGTTTGCACCTCCTTTTCTAGATTCTCAGCAGAGGGGGTTCTTGCAAGACTCAAAACTTGGCCTGCAGGGCTGCCCCAGTGGGTACAAGTTGGTGTCAGGCTGTGTAAGTGGGTGCAGCACTGGGCTTTGCTGACAAGGGGAAACTGTGACAGGGGCCTGCCTAAAGCCAAGTGAACAGGTCAACTGCCAACCCCATTGTCTCAGGCCTTCTCTGCTGGCAGTGTCCTCAGGAAAACAGGAACAGCGTGGCATTTAAGGTGCCCGGATGACAGCCACATCAAATATGTGACCTTTTCCTAGGAAGCCTGGTTTCCATGGTGAGCTCGTTCTCAAGCCTCGCTCTGTGGCTCTCAGCCTGCTCTGGAATGTGACGCAGTGGTCCCAGCAGCTGGGTGGGGACATCTGTCCAGGGACTGCCCCCTCCAACATCTGCAGGGTGGAGGAGGGGTGGAGATAGCCCCCTGGGCAGTCAAATGCCCACACCAGCCCTCCAACCTGGAAGGATCTGCACTGAGGCCCTGACACTATCCTCCGCCCCTCCGCCTCCCTCCCTCACACTTAAGGGCTCATGGCCAACTGGCTGCCAGGCTGGGCAGAAAGAAGGGGCCTCTTTGGGTGAACCCCCATCTTAGGCAAATGCCCTGACCCCCTCCACCTCATCTTGGCAGCCTGGGCCGGGAGAGGGTGTCTGCTTCCCTGGCCTTGGCAGAGCGTGTGTTCCTCCAGGCCTCTGCAGCTGCCAGAACAGGAGCTGAATGCCCAGTGTGTCTGCCAAACTTGCTAACTTCTTTCTTCTTTCTCTGAGCTATGCAAACGGAGGCTGCTGAGGAATGCGGCAGCTAACCTCCCCACCACCCGCCTGCCTCCCTCCTCCCGCGCCTGTGCTCCCCCAACCCCCAAGGCTGGAGTCACATCAGAAAAATGCAGGGGAAGAAAGAAATCCCCCAATGTGTCATGACATTACATTTCCGCTTGGTGCTCAGAAACAAGAAAAGCAGGAGCGGGAGGGAGAGGTGTGTGGTCATAGCCAGAGCCCTGTGACTACCTCACCTCGCTGCCTCCCTGGGGCAGGTCACCTGCTCCCTTGGGGCTCTGTCTCCTCATTAATAAGTGGGGGTAAACTACCCTGACTCAGATTGCACAGAAACTCTGAGACTTAACTGTTTGCTGTCATCCAGGAGCGCGGATATTCCTAAGTTGGCAATTATCGAGCCAGTGCACCGCTCGCATACAACCATTTCACAGACATGCAGAGAGTCCCACTTTGTCCTAGAGGCTAAGAACACAAGGGTGAACAGGACCCAGGCCCTGCCCTCTATGAACTTGCACTTTAACTGGAAAGACAGACAATTAAGTCACAACAATCACGCGTCAAGAGAGTTATGATGGACAGTAGGAGGTGCCAAGTGACCTCCAGGGGTCAGGGAGGCCACTTCTCTGGGGAAGTGAAATTCCAGCTGAGGCCTGAAGGGTGAACAGCTGTGGTGCCAGTGAAGAGTGGGGTCAAGAATATTCTAGGCCGATGGAACAGCCAGAATGAAGACAGAGAAAGATGTGAGTGAGGAACTGAGTTGAGTGTGTGACAGGAGTGTAGACAGCTGAGGTGGGGTCAGCAGAAGAGGCCGCAGAGGGAGGCCGGGCCAGATCACACAGGGCCTTCATGACTGTGCCAAGGAGTTTGGCTGGGACGCTCAGGGCGTGGGGAGCCAGCCTCGGCTGTTAAAGTGACTGTGGGTGGGGGTGGCATGATCGCAGCTGGTTTAGGGTAGATGGCTCAGGCTGGAGAATGGACTAGAGGGGCAGCTACAAACGAGGAGGGAGATGGGTTAGTTGGTGGCTGTTACAGTGTCTAGGCAGCAGTGAAGAGGAAGAGAAGGACAGGAATTCAAGAGTACGTAGGAGATATGTGGAGGATGTGAGAGACAGAAAGAAGCCAGAGATGGCTCTGAGTTTGGGGCTTGTCTGCCTGGGTGGACAGTGGCACCATCTTACTGAGGGGGGCCACACTGGAGCAGGAGAAGATAGTCGGGGCAAAGGTAGCCAGCCCGGTTGTAGTCACATTAAATCTGAAGTGGTGACCACCATGTCAGTAGGGATGTCCAGTGCACAGGTATAGAGCGGAGTCCGCAGCCGGGGGTGGGGGCGCTCAGGCTGTCATTGGCCTGGAGAGAGTAGGTATAAAGATAACGCTAGCTGCTCTCACAGGAAAACTCCCAGCCTCAGTGGCCCACCACAGTAGTTTCTTTCTCACTCAAAATTGGTGTTCCTAATAATTGATTCTTCTCCAAGTAGTGGTTCAGGGACCCAGGTCCTTCTATCTTGTTTCGCTGCCATCTTTAATACACAGCTTCAAAAGTCACGGTGATGGGGAAAGGGATGGAAGATCACACGTGGGAGATTCTATCACTTACATCCATACTCCACTGACAAAATCTCATCATGTGGTCACACCTAACTATAAGAGAAGTGGGAAAGTGTAGTCTAGCCAGGTATTTACAAGAAAGAAATGAGTTTGGCAACCAGCACAGGAAGGCACAGGAGTGGATAAGATCACTTGACAAGTCAAGGGCTTGCACCCATTCATTTACCCCTGTTTTTAGGTGACTACATAGGTACAGTGCAGACAGAAGTGTAGATAATCTACTTTTTCTCCTTTCTTAGAGAACAATGGAAGACATTAGGCCCCAAATCCATTTTAGTCTCTCCTGCAAGGTGAGCAGATCTTCAGGGTACAATGATTCCATGGAGATCAGTTGTGTTGGCTGTGACACTGGCTGTGCCCGCTTCTTTGTGATTAGCTGCCCTTCACCCTTACTTCACCTTCCTCCTCCTCAATAAGCATTTATTGAATATGGGTACAATGTCCCATTCTGGAAATGCAGCCATGAACAAGGCAGAGGTCCCTATATTAATTTATGTCTTTATTATTGTCTGCTTCTCCCACTAGAATGTAAGTTCCTGAGTAGACTCTGTATCTTACTTGCCTGCCACTGTATCCCTGGCACCCAGAATATTGCCCAGCACATAGTAGGAACTCTGGAAAAAATTTTCAGATAAGTAGATAGCCGAATGAAGGTCCTTTGGTAGTTCACATCTGTAATGAGAGCTATGAAAGGGGAAGAATACGGTACTGGGGAGGTGGCCTACGGCACAGTGACTTAATATGGTTCAGGAGGTCAAGGGAAGTCTTCCTGGGGAAGAGGTTTTTAAGCTTAGAGTTACAGGGTAAGTAGGTGGCAGACAGATGGAAGAGCAAATGCAAAGAGCAGGCATCAAATGAGTGCACGAAGAAAGGAAGTTCCGTATGGCTGGAACCTTGAGGGAATGGAGGGAGTGCAGCAGGATGGAACAGAAGGGCCAGCAGGGACCAGATTGTGTATGGCCTATGGGACCTCCTGAGCCTCTGTATTTCGTCCTGAGGGTGCATTCCGCAGCAACTTCTTTGAAATGTAGCCATTATGTTGCAGGTAATTGTTCAAAGAGGGCAAGTTTGGACTTTATTAATGATTCTCACCTCATTGTCTCAATAATGTTTGAACTGGAATCAGAATTAAAGCTCCATCTGCCTGACTCTACTTCCCATGCAGAGACTCCTTTTCTTTTTTAGCAAAACAGCTACTGAGACCCTCCTTCTTGCTGAAGGAGTTAGGGAAATGAACAATCTGGAAGGCTGGCATTATTATCCCCATTTTATAGATGAGAAAATTTGAGTGCTAAAAAAAATGAGAATTTGCAGTAAGGCTCAAGTGAGGTGCATCTCTCTAGACTAGAGATTTTGAGGAAAATGCTAGTCTTTATTGGAAAAATAACAACTTGGAATGGCTCTGGTAGGCTTCAAACTGGTAGAATTTGAGAATAGACTTGCAAAGGAGCCCAATGATCAGAGGAGTCAGGTGAGTTGAGCAGCCGGTCAGAAAGTGTGCATCGAGGACTTCTGGGCTACTCAGCGCAGCACTCCAGAAGAGCAAAATGTGGTTCCCACCCTCAAGGAGCTCACAGTACACCAGGGGGAGACACACAGACAAGAGAATGGTAGTCTCAGCAGTGTTAGGAGTTGGCCTCACAGAGGTATGAACCGATGCTATAGGAGCCCAGGAACATCAGTAAAATTTATGTGTGCTCAGTGCCAAGTGAGGGTGCGGAAGATATACAGAGCTGGCAGTTTAAATATTGACTCAATTGCTATTCTTTTTTTTTTTTTTTTTGAGATAGGGTCTCACTCAATTGTCCAGGCTGGGGTGCAGTGGTGTGATCATAGCTTACTGCAGCCTTTAACTCCTGGGCTCAAGTGATCCTCCCACCTCAGCCTCCTGAATAGCTAGGACTACAGGTATGTGCCACTATGCCCAGATAATCTTTTAAAATTTTTTGTAGAGATGGGGCCTTGCTGTGTTGCCCAGGCTGGACTCAAATTCCGGGCCTCAAGCGATCCTCCCACTTCAACCTTCCAAAGTGCTGGGATTACAGGTGTGAGCCACGATGCCTGGCTTACAATCTCTATTCTTTTGACAGAGGTTGGATCCACTGAATCCACCCTTCCAGGAGAAGAGGCCTAGGTATCAGTGCTTTTAAAGCTCTTCTGGTAAATATAATGACAAGACACATTCATTCTAGCAACACCTGAAATTTTGCTGATTCTTTGCCAAGTTCTAGGGATAAAGCAATAAACAAATAGACACAATATCCACCCTCAGTCTAGTAGAGAAGATAGCCCCTTACTAAATAATCATATAGACCCACAAAAACATCTAGAATATCTCTGGAAGGATACATAAGTGATACTAGTGTTTGCTTCTGGAAAGGAGAACTGAGAATCAGAGTGTCAGGAGCAGGAAACTAATTTTCTTTTCCTGATATACAATTTTCACTGTTTGCATTTTATATGTGGGTATCATATGAATTACTTTTTTTAAAATGTGAAGTTTAAAAATAATCACACAAATAAATATACTATCAAAAACTGTGACAAATGCCATGAAGAAAAAGTATGAGATGCTCTGAAAGAGGATAACAGGAGGAATTGCTTTAAATTGAGGAATCAGTTACAAGGCTCTTCATGAACAGGCCATTGAAGCTGAGACGCCCAGATTTAAGTTGTGGGTGACCAGACAGAGTACAGGAAAGAGTGTTCTAGAGGAGGACTCAGTATATATAAATCCTGGAGGCAAGAAGATGGTTGATGTGTTCTAAAAATCCAAGGGAAATGAGGGCGATAGAAGCACCAAAATGAAGGGAAAAAAATCTCTTTATAACCCCAATTCTCAGTCTATAAATGAACCCAGCACCTATGTTAGACAACAAGGATGATGAGGACAAGGAGAGTCTCTATATTGTTCACTGCTGTACCTAGCATCCTGCAGGCACTTAAGTTCTTGTTGCATGCATAAATGAACAAATTCAATGTATGAATAGTTTTTTGTTGAGAAACTGTAAAAATGCCAAGAAGTGGTAGATTTGCACTAATGCTCTACTACCCTGAGGATTGGGGATTCACAGAGTCTGATGGTCACTGGAGGGTGGAGTCAGGGAAACAAAGTATGGGCTAAGCAGTCAGGGAAAGAGCTGATTCACCTAGGTACAAGCTATGGTCACAATGCCGTATAACAGAACCATAACCTTCTTCTGAATTCCACTGTTTTCTCTGTGACTTCTTGGGTTTCAGGTCCCTTTTCTTTCCAGGAATTCTAATTTTCTCTTTGCTATAAATGCCTGAAGTGTTTAGATTGAAATGGCCTTAAAGTGCCAAGTCCTGAAGTCATTTTTCCTTCTCTCTTCCAGGAAAACATTTTCATTAATATCTTCCTCTAGAGCTGCTGCTTGTAAACCTGGCGAGCTTCTGAAAAGTGCACATTCTCTGGGTCCCAACAGAGATCCACTGAGTCCACCCCCACCCTGCCACAGGAGGGGCCCAGGTGTCAGTGCATTTAAAGCTCTTCTGGTAATTTTGATGACAAGGCATATTTGCAAGCATCACTTTAGAGTAGCGATTCTTAACCTTTTGAGGGTTATGGGCCCCTTTGAGATACTGAGGAGATTATGTTCATTCTGATCCAGAAAAACACCTGGCAGATATAGCATTTAGCATACACTGCCAAAAGTGTCCTAGGCATTCTAACCTAGTGTATCTGTGGAGTTCCCAGAATTCCCAATGGATAGGCCAAGTCTGAAGGAGCACCAAGTTCATCCTGCCTCCAGGAAGCACAGTCCTGGAGCTTTGTCTACCTCATCTTCCCTTCGTACTCAGGGATTGAGACCCTTTTCCAGATCCACATGTTTGAGTGCAATCAAGGGTAAGTGGCTACAAAAAGGACTCTCATATTCCCAAGACAAATGGAGCCTTCTGACTCCAAATTTTTCTCCTGTTTGAGACTCAGTAGTCTTGATGGAATTCACCTAAGAGAGCCCCCGGGGTAGAATAGAAGGAACTCTGGTGGTGAATTTGAGACTCCTGGGTTCTAGTCTTAGCTTGGACACCAATTTGCTCTGACCTTGGCAAATCTCTTCTCCGTTGTGAGCCTCATGTTCCTCAACTATAAGGTGAAAGGGTAGACTAGCAGAACTCAAAGGTCCCTTCCAGCTCTTGGAGCCTAGGATTCTTCTCTGGAAATTTTATACAGGACTCTAAACCAGATGGCAGAACGCAGTGGAGATATGTGTAAACATGTGGACTAACACGGTCCCTTGGAAAATTTGCCCCCTGATTCCACGTGGCCTTCTGCCCTCTGATTCTGATGTTCTGGAATAAGTATTCCTGCTAGTGACCTTTTAATCACTGTGGTTGGAAAGACAAAGACTTATGAGGTCATGGAGACTACTCACCCACAGCCAGCCAAGCTTTGCCATCTTCTCAAGCCCACATGGAGGCATTTGACCTTACCAAAGAGGACAAAAGGAAGTGGTAATTTACACCTTCCTTCAACAGTGGCTGCTATAATACAATTTGTCTTTAATGAAACAGAGACAGTCTTCTTTAGTGTTTCTGAGCTAGAAAAGCAAACCAATATTAAGTCTTGGATTTTTTTAGCCCCTTTGGATGGGACCCTCCATGTCCAATGATCCAAGGACTCCATTGCAAAGCAAGGCCATTTCCTTGAGGTCTCTGACCACTGCTATCCGGGGAAGGTTAAGGGATCACCAACATGAAGTTCATGAAATGGAATTGACCTATTCATTAGGAGAGTAGGTCGAAAAAGTTGAAATTTTGTCAGCTAAGATGTAGTGAACATCTTTTTTTTTTTTTTTTTCCCCCTTTGCGACATCCAGTACCTCTTCCTTTGATAGGTTACTTTACTCTTTTGGAAAGAAGACACCTTTCTATCACCCTCAGTCTACATTCTTTTTGGATGAGGATGATACTTCTAACCTTCCAGAATGGCTATATGACTTGCACCTGGCCAGTTAGAGCATTCTACACTTCTGGCTGTTGGGATTGTTTCAGAGATGGGCATGTGACCCAAGCTAGGCTAGGCAAATTCAATCCTGGGACTCTTTCGGAAACCATAAAGAAAAGATACACCGTCTCTTTCCACTGCGGAGGCTAAACTGGTCAAATGTTGGCCTGGAGTTGCTTGTGGCTACATATGAGAGTTAATAACAAGGTGGAGGATCTGGGGCTTTCAGTTGTAAGTGAAGCTTCTTGCTTACTCAGCGCTACATTCACTCAGATTCTTCTAATTTATAAAAGAAACAATATTAACTTTTTTACCGTCTCACATTTTTAAAACTTTTCTTTAAAAACTTTCAAACCTACTTTAGCTGGGTGCCCTAGGGAAAAGTCTTAATCACCTTGTCCTAGGTATGGCTCTAAGCGTGGAAAAACATTCCTCTGCACCAATGTTTTTGGTGCCTATTTACAAATGCATGTGGAGTTTTGTCCGGATTTCAACTCAACCCCATTGTACTCTTCTTCCTGTTCAAAAGGACCATGAACTTTTTCAGCTCGGTGAGCTGGACTGAGAGAGGCACGGATTCTCCACTAGGCTTTTAGTTTCCCCAATTTTGTCCCTTTCCTATTCTTGGGCAGAGTCTCTCCTCTTGGCTCTCACCTCAGGCAGACCCCACGCCCTCGCTTTCTCTGGTGAGCAGTGGGATAAATAACCCAGCCTTTGTTATGCTCTGTTAGTCAGCTTCATCTATTGTGCAGGTTTAAATCATCAGAATTGATTGAAAATGTTCACTTTCTTTGGACTTCGCATAAACAGATTGAATCAGATGTGGCAAGGTGCCTGGGAAAAGCCACCATCAGTTCCTGCTAACGACAACTCACTTCCTCTCCTTGCAGAGTTTCCTATGACTGTTTCATTTGGTAGGCACAGTGAAAGACCCTTTCCCGCCCAGCGAGGTCCCAGACCCAAACTTACTTGGTCTGCAGGAATAGCTAGCTCAGAGTTTCTTGGCAAGGGTGTCACTTGGGAAGATTTCCCCCGCCACTGGCCCTCATCTGCCACTCTGTCCTTTCTTCTTAGCAGTTAACATGCTCCCCTGATCTAGCCATGACTAACAATTTGCAATGTCCTGAAGATGCCAGGCTTTCTATTTCTTTGGTGCCTTTGCCTCTTCTAGGAATATCCTTTCTCCCTTCTTTGCCAAAATGCCTATTTTTTTTCCAATCAAACTCCTGGGTTGGGGCCTCTCCCCTGTGTTCTTCCAGGTCCTAGGATTACCTCCTCTCGAGCAGTATTTTCATACTATTTTATAACTCTGGTTCATTTATCTGTGACCCCCACTGTATTGTGAATTGCTCTTTTATCATCTGTGGGTGTGAAAATCTTGGTATATAATAATAGCTAATGTTGATTAGGTACAACTATACGGCAGCAACCGTGCATTCATTACCTCATTTATTTCTCATAACAACCTATGAGATGAGTGCCATTATTATCTCCATTTTACAGTTGAAGAGACTGAAGCTCTGAGAAGTTAAGCAATTTTCCTTGAATCTTACAGCTAGTAAATGGTAGAAATGGGATTTGAAACTCCAGAGCCCATGCTCTTAACCGCTCTGCTAAACTTCCTCTCCGACTGAATGAACCCTTTACGTCTGTCCATCTCACAAAGTCGTGAAGATCAAATGACATGATGAACAGAAAATGGCTTTGTCAGCTGAAAACTTACGTCAGAAACTGGTAATTTCCCCTGAATATCTGTCCCCATCCCCTTTTCATAATAATAGAATTTCTGGTGTTTAACTGGGTTCAAGTTGCTCATAATAATCATCATAATAACTGAATTTCTCAGCCTCTCTGGAAACCAGGAATGGCCGTGGGATTCTGTTTGGGCCAATGCAATTTGAACAGAACCATGCCTACAGCTTCTGGGACATGCCTTTAAAGGAAAAGGGTGATCCTCCCCCTTCCTTTTCCCTGTCCTTGGAGCTAGACTATGGACATGGCAGTGATGAGTCATCTCGGGTCTTATGGATAAGATAGAAGGAGCCTGAGAACTCTGGCATCATGGGACTCACATACTTGGCCTAGACTGCTCACGCCTGGATGATCGTGGCAGAGAGAAACAAGCTTCTATCTTGTTTTAGTCATTGCTATTTTAGATCACTGTTATAGCAGCTGAACCTATTCTAACTTACAGTGTCTATTCGCAAGGGGAAAGATTATTCTTATTATTCCTACAGAGCAGCCTAAGACCGCTTGTAGGCTATATCATAAGAATTAATTTTCCCTTCTCAGTAAAAGACATTACCATTCAACTAGTTTGCTCAGGTCAAAAACCTGGGAATCTTAAAGTATACCATTTGACAAGTTCCCACTCAGGAAATCATCTTCACAGTCAAGATAATAAATATATCCATCACTGTAAAAGTTACTTCACGATCCTTTGTAATCCCTTCCTTCTGTCTCTTTCCCAGACCCACCTGCTGTTCCCTCCTACCAGGCAACCACTGATTATTTATCACTTTGGATTTGTTTTCTTTTTCTATTTTAGATCTAGTCCTAACCCAGATTGTTTGCATTTTTCATAAATGGAATCCTATAATATGTTACTCTTATTTGTCTGGTGTCTTTTGCTCAGCATACTGATTTGGAGGTTAGGGATCAACTTTAATTCCTTTCTTTCATTGCCCATCCCTGTAAACACATGTCCATTCCTTCATCGAATCCAGTAACCTGGACCTGAATCCATTTACGGCTGTCTCCTCTGCTATCGTCCTTGTCCAGGCCACCATAATCTCTCTTGGACTACTGCAGTAGTCTCCTTCCTAACTGGTCTTCCTGCTTCTACTCTTGCTCGCTCCAATCCGTTCTCCATCTAGAACCCACAATGTTCCTTTTAAAATGGGATCATATCAGTCTCCTGCTTGAAATCATTCGGTGGCTTCCAGTGACACTCAGAACAGCAGTCTAACCCCGACTGCAGCTTACAAGACATTTCGTGGTCTGGCCCCCTGTTCACTTCTCTGACGTCATCTTTTACCATTCTTCCCATTCAGCCACACTGGCTTCTTCTTTTTTTGTTCTTCAAATATGCCAGGCCTGTTCCCATCTTAAACCTGTTGCTCTTGCTATTCCCTTTGTCTGGAATGCTCTTTGCCCAGCTTTTTGCATGGCTGGCTCATTTGTGTTTTTTCAGGTCTCATCTCAAATGTTATGACCTCCCAGGGAATTTCCCACACCTAAGTGGCTGCCACCCAATTAATCTCTAACCATGTTGCTGTTTTCTTCTTAATGGGACTTGTTAATGTCTGAAATTATTTGTTTGCATGTTTACTGTTTGCCTTTCCCCAATGGAACATATGTTCCATGAGATCAGGAAGTTTGTCTCTTGTTATTGCTATATCTCAAGGGCCAAGAACAGTGCCTAGCAGATATCTAACAAATATTTGTTGACTGAATAAAACAATGTATTGAGCATCAGTAAGCAGACCTGAGGGATAGCAGATCACTGTTTTAGATTACACAACTATGAATTGATTGAGTCTCAGAAGGAGTATATCCTTGTACTAGTAAAGACGTGAGTGTAAAGTCTATTTATTTATTTAATAAATACCATCCATGCAACAAAGTCTGTTTTTTTAATAAAAATAATAGAAGCACTGGGGGCGATGGTGTGTGCCTGTAATCCCAGCTACTTGGAAGGCTGGGGTGGGAGGATTGCTTGAGCCCAGGAGTTCAAGGCTGCAGTGAGCGATGATCAAGCCATTACACTCCAGCCTGGGTGACAGAGTGAGATCCTGTCTCTTAAAAAAAAAAAAAAAAAAAGAAGCATGGTTATTCTTTGGGCAAGTGTCCAAGTACTGCATATTCTTCAGAGCTTTCAGACACAGTCTCTTCCTGTCATTTTTAGAAGTTCCAGAGTGAGAAAGGAAATAACTTACTTACTTTGAAGGTCCAAACGAAAGGGAGATATAGAAATGTACTGAAGTGACTTCCAGTTCATCAATGCATATCACATACTGCTAACTTTATGCTCAGGTCAAGTTTTATTTTTCCCCAAATTTGCTTCACTCATGTGGTGTCAAGAATTAAGATAAAAACTGGGCCAGGCACGGTGGCTGATGTCTGTAATCCCAGCACTCTGGGAGGCGAAGATGGGAGGATCACTTGAGATCAGGAGTTCAAGAGCAGCATGAGTGAGACCCCGTCTCTACCAAAAATAGAAAAAATTAGCCAGGTGTAGTGGCGCATGCCTGTAGTCCCAGCTACTCGGAGGCTGAGGCAGGAGCATGGCTTGAGCCCAGGAGTTTGAGGTTGCAGTGAGCTATGATGATGCAAAGAGCAGATGGATTTGGAAAATGACCAAATACAATTTTAAGAATTAAAAATTATAGTTATTGAAATAAAAACCAGTGGATGGTTAAGCAGCGAACTAGACATAGTTGAAAAGAGAATTAGTACATTAGTGGAGAGAGTTGTAAAAACCCAGGGTTTGGCACAAGGAAATAGAAAGATAATAAGTGTAAAGTAGAGGTTGAGAGATGTGCATGCTTCAACACACCTTCTTTTGTTTTTTTTTTTTGAGATAGGGTCTCACTCTGTCGCTCAGTCTGGAGCCTCACACTCTTGGGCTCAAGGGATCCTTCTGCCTCAGCTTCTAATAGGCATGGATCATCACCCCGAGCTAATTTTTTTGCTTTTCTTTGTAGGGCCAGAGTCTCACTATGTTGCTTAGACTGGTCTTGAACTCCTGGCCTCCAGCGATCCTCCTGCCTTGGCCTCCCCAAGAGTTAGGATTACAGGTGTGAGCTACCATGCCTGGCTTAAATTGGGTAGTTTAAAGCAACACAAATTTATTGTTTCAGTTTTGGAGGCTAGAAGTCCAAAATCAAGGACTAACAGGTTAGTGGGGTCGTGCTTCCTCTGAAACCAATAGGGGTAGAATCCTTCCTTGCCTCTTCCAGTCTATTAGCCCCAGATGCTCCTTGGCTGTGGAAGCATAACTTGAATCTTCACATGGTTTTCTCCATATGTCTCTTCACATAGTCCTCCTTCTGTGTGTAACTATCTCTGGGGCCAAATTTCCCTTTTTTATTATATTAAGACATCATGCATAATGGATTAGGGCCCGTTCTAATGACCTCATTTAACCTGATTACCTCTGTAAAAACCCTGTTTTCAAATAGGGGCACATTCTGAGGTACTGGGGGTTAGGACTTCAGAACACCTTTTTTGCAGGGGGCAAAATTAAACTCATAACGCAAAGACTAAGATAATTTACTTCTCAGAGACTCTTACTGAAAGAACCTACTGAAGGATTTCCTTTGTCAAGAAGGAAATTAAAAGTAGGAGGAAGGAATACTATACAAGGAGAAATGATGACCAAAAAATGGAAAGAAGGCTCTTGCCTAAGATCATACTGCTTTTAAGTAGTATAGTCAGTACTTGAACTCTGGTTGTCTGACACTTAGCCCATGCTCTTAACTTTTACAGTCCCTACATCTCTGAATACTGTTTCTATATATAGTAATATTATATACAGGAAAGTATATGAGGCTTTCTTCGAATTTCAATATTTAGTTATTATATATTGATCATCTATAAGGAAGTTCTAAGAAGGTCCTTGATAATCTGAAGTCATGGATCAGACCCTCTTTTTTTCCTTTTTCAAATTATGGAGGAGTGATTTTTTTTTCTGAATAATTTATTCATATCCAGCATTTATTTTGTATTCTTTCCCTGTGAGGCACTGTGATAGGTGTTTTGAGTATAAGTGGTGGGAGAACCATTATTCCATAGTACTGGATTTCAGTGGCTTACAGTCTAATAAGAAAATGTTAAAAAGAAAAAAAAGAAGAAAGAAAGAAAAGGTAGAAAGTGTTATGTACTTTGACAGAGGAGCAGATGCCTTGAGGGGAGTTCAGAGGAGAGATTATCTTTGACACTCGTGATGGGGGATGTGATGCCCATTTGCTGGACTTTGAAAGACAAACAGGACAATGCTAACGAGTTCAACTTAACTATATCAACTATTATATTGAGTACCTACTGTGTGCTTAGAGCTTTTCATCCTGATCTCATTTATTTCTGACAACAACCCCGTTAGGACAATACTGTCATTCTCATATTAAACACGAGGTGACTGAAGCTCAAGAATAAGTGTTCCATGTCCTGATCCCCGGAGCCTGTGAATACGTTAGGTTACTCTGCCAAGGGGAAGTGAAGTTAAAAAAAAAAAAAAAAAAAAAAGAATAAGTGACTTGCTCAAAGCCACACAGCTTGTAAATGGAACCATACTTAGGCTGAAGGTAGACCAAGCCTTGAATCTAGAGCTTTCTAGTTCCAAATTCCCTGCCCTTTTACCTAACAGTTCTTAGAGTAGGTAAAACAACCATTTTTTCCATTTCCAAAAGTCAATTATTATCAATCCTTCTGGTTCAAACGCCAGGACCTTGTACAGCCGAGATTCTCGAAATGTGGTCCATCAGATACTTGCATCATCAGGTCACTAGGAAGTGTGCAAAAGTGCAAATTTTCAAGGCCCCACTCTCAAAGATTCTAAGTAAGAAAGTTTGGGATGAGACCCGGAAAACCTGTTTGTTTGCTCTTTTTAAACAAAATTATTTGACCTCTCATGGTCTTCGGGGAACATGCAGTAGAATTTTCTAGTGGTTTTCTCCATACTGGCAAGCCTGAGGTTCGGGACCTATCCTCGCTCACCCCTGACGGCACAGGACTGGATGAAGCACTGAACGACTAATAAGCGTTTGACCTCATCTACATACATCTCAATTTAGCAGCACAAACTAAGCTATTTGTCAAATTACTTAAAAGCCACATATGAAATCTGAGCGTTGGACCGTGTCTGGAAGATGTGAAGGAGCAAGCTAGACCTGATCCGTCACATGGCAAAGACGGACTGAATTGGAAACCCGAATATTTCAAAGATGACCCGCAAGACCAAGCGGAGCGAAGCGGGGCGGGGGTCGGCGGGGGGCAAGGGGGGCAAGGGGGCGGGAGGGGGCGGCGGCGGGGAGGGGCGTTGCGACTATGACTCCTGCGCAGGCGCAGAAGAAAGGCCAGTGCTCAAATCGAGGCGCGCCCTTCCCCCACCTCTTTCAGGCCATCTCCCACCGCGCAGGCGCATAGAGTGCATCAAGATGGCGGCCCCCGTGGATCTGGAGTTGAAAAAGGTAAAAGAGGGTCTTGAGCAGGCAGAGGCTTCTCGTTGGAGGTCTGGGGGGCTGTGGAAAAGAGTATCGAGTGAGGCTCGAGTCTTGCAGAAACAAAGAGGCTCCAAGGGACGAGGGAATGGCTTCCCAGAGTCCTAAAGCCAGACCAGGCCTCCTTAAGCAGGGGTTGCGGGGCGAGCGGCTCTTGCAGAATTGGAGCCATTTGGGCTGTGTCGGGTAAGTCTGCGGGCCTGTCCCTTCTTTCTGAGCTCTAGAGTCATTTCTTTGCTTTTGTAGCCTTCAGGGTCTCAGTTTCATAGTAAGAACTGAAGAGAGCGTTTCAAACTGAAGCCTCTTCGGACCCCTTGCCTGAGCTGAGGCATGTTATTCTGCCTCCTCATTTGCTTTGGAAAACTCCAAGTCCAACCTTTGTTTTTAGGTTATTTATTCTATCCCATACCTTGAACGTTCTCCGTATCTACAGTTTAGAAAGTCAGACGTCTTTTGTTACAGTAATGTTATTTGAGGGCTTTGGCCCACTGTTCCTCCCTTTTTGGAACGCTTGTCAAAAGAAAGTCTGTAAAGTTTTCCAAATGAAATTGGTATCAGGTGGAATTGAATTGCTCCTTGTTCAAACAGGTGCTTATAAATGTGTCGTTACTCAGAAGGATTTTTCCCACCTGAGAATGATCATGATCCTAAAACCACTAATACCCAAAACCATATGCTTTGGGGGATGGGGTGGGGCGGATTGGAAAGGATCCTAGGTTTCATCTAGTTTAAATCTATAATACTTTTCCAGAAAAGACTCAGTCAGAAGTTGACATTAGAATCCGATATTCTCTGTCTTCACACTTTTTTGACCACTACTTTAGGTTCTTAAGGTGAGAACATCTTAAGACCGCCTCGGGTCAACCTGTGCATGAGAAACAGGACAGCTGAAATAGTTTTTCCTAATAAGTGAAGCTATTTGTTATTACCCTGAGGATATTATGTGTTTGTGTCTTGGAACTTGTAAATTTAGCCCTTACGAGGTGCTTGCTAATGCTGTAATATCTTAGCTTTAACAATATACTCGTTCCTTAGCAAATTGTACAGAGCAATCAATACCTGGAATTTTACATTTCAAAACAAAATTGTGCATTCTAAAAATTTACCTTTTTTTGTATTAAAAGTTCAAACTGAGGTCAGGGTTTAGTGAAAGCTAACAAGACTGCAGCTGTGGAGGAACTTACCTCCCAGTACTGTTTGAATTTGTTGCTAAGAAACAAGTGGACAATGAATGCAAACTAAGAAAATGATTACAGACTTGAATAGTTTTGACAACCAAATGAATTAAATAAAAAAAGAAATTTGTTTAAAGGTTTTATCTTCTAATGTCTTCACAAACAAAGTCTTTTTTTTTTGGGTGGAAACTAGTAGGAAATTTCAGGCACCTCTTCGTCAAAGTAAATCTTTTGAAACCTCACTGGTAGGTGAGAACAAAGTTAGAATAAAAGTTATATAGTAGCCTTTGTTATGTATTACAGTCACAAATGTTGTTATTAAGGCATAAATTTGAGAGCATGTGAAAGTCATTCCAGGCACTTCAACAAGAGTACCCAAGAACTGTGTTTATCTTAAGTAAATGTACATGAGGGTCAAATTTGGCCTGGTATTTGTGGATGAAGATCATGATGCATTTCTTCTGCCAGTGCTCTTCATCTCTCTCTCTCTCTCTCCCTCTCTTTCTCTTTTTGGTCTTTGTCCAAAAAAACTTTTATTGTGAATATTACTGTAAACAGTAGAATGGAAAGATTTCTGACCTAAGGTGTCAGAAGAAATGGATTAAAGTACTTGCCTTTCCACCTAATAATTGCTCAACCCTGGGCAAGCTACTTTTATCTCTTAACTCATTTAGTTAATTACAATAGTAAATTGTGGATGATGAAACTGCCATCCCTAACTCATAGGATTATTGAGAGGAGTAAATGAGATATTTATTATTATATCCCTTATTAATGTTCTCATATTAATAGTCCCATGTTAATATTTCAAATTCATGTGGGAAAGTGCTTTGAAAACTAGTTGTGTGATATAAATGTAGTGAGTTGTTACTTTTATGTTTCTTGTTTTGAATCTCTGGGTTTCATCTCTTGACTATTGCATTTATTGCTCTTATTACTTCTTGAGTACTTGCTACTTGATATGGTTCTTAATGTGCATTTGTTTTGCTTCAAATTGATTGCATCTTCTGAGGACATAGGAAATTCAATATTTAGCATAGTGACTTGATCATTTACAATTGTATTGACTTATTGATGTTTGCTTTGGTAAATTTCACAACTTTGTCTCTGGTTAGCATGTTTTGTTTTAATATATTTGGATTTGACTTAAATGTTTACTGTAAAATGTTTTACCTACTAAATCATGGACTTGTTTTTATTAGGCCTTCACAGAGCTTCAAGCCAAAGTTATTGACACTCAACAGAAGGTGAAGCTTGCAGACATACAGATTGAACAGCTAAACAGAACAAAAAAGCATGCACATCTTACAGATACAGAGATTATGACTTTGGTAGATGAAACTAACATGTACGAAGGTGTAGGAAGAATGTAAGTAAAATATATCCTTAATGAGATTATCTTGGTAGCTCTTTTGTCTGAATTAAATCAGAATTTGTTCATTTTAAAACTTGAGTTAAAGTATCATAGAAATAATTTTAAAGATCATCTAGTCAAATACCTTCTTTTTTAAAAAATGAGGAACTGAATCTCAGATATAAATGTTTACTTTTAGACTTTGAAGTGCATTTCTTAAATACTTCTCCCTTCTCTCTACTTAAGGATGTAACTTCAATGATAAAAATATGATTTGTCATGCGAGGATGTTTATAATTTGTATTGTATGTGAAGATTTATTTAAGTAGGCATGGTTTTAACCTCATCTTCCCTACCTAATGTTTTAGGGGTGATACAAATCATAACTCTTTTAGATGTCTGACCAGTGTTGTAAAATAAAAATAAAGATTCAATTGTCATTTAAATACACTCATTCTAAGTGTCATATATTATTCTGATAGGAGGACAACTCAGTATGTGAGAAATCTAGTAAACCTGTTTACTTTTTGTTTGTTTTAATTATTATTATACAATTAACCATCTACATTTCACTTTTTTTCTTTTAAAAAACATTATCCTTGTGAGAGAGAATAGGTCTGCTTCCTATTCTCTAAGCAGAAAAAAAAAAGAATGGAAAAGCCCTTAAGTACAGGTCACATTCCATTACAGTGAGCTAAAGTAGAAGACTGATTTTTTTTAAGTGGGGGGAGGTACGAGAGGAAGGTTTCTCTGGAATTTGATCTTTGAATATTACTTAGTAAGTGGATCATTACTTCAAATTTGGAGTTCTTTTAGTTAGAATGGAATTTGACCTCAGTCTTGGGATGACTTGTTTTGTGATTGATTTGAAAGAAGCATAACATGTAAAATTTAATAATGGCTTTGGACTGACATCATGAGAAGTAGACTGTGCACATGACCAACTATATCTTTCTGGATAAGAGAGAGATTATGGTAAACTGTTCATCTGATTTGCTTTCTCAGAATGAAAGATATTACTAATTTTATCTCCAAGTTCATATTTTTCATTTTAGCTTGTTTTAAGAGGATGAGAATCCCAGTTTGAGAGTTTGTTACTGGGACGCAAAAGAATTAGGATGAGAACAAAGTGGAAGCCTTGAGTATGTGTCTATGTAGTATGAAGTACATTGTTGGCATTCACTACAGGATAATTTTATCCTTAATGTGAATATCCTTAAGTCTTAAAACAGTAATGCTGGCTTTTCTAGCCTGCCTATTAACATGTTGTACTTGGATTTCACATCACTACACTAGCCTTTGTTTGCAGCAGCTAAAGAATCTCTTTTTCAAAATAGAAAAACTCTTTCACTATCTTTGGCCTTTTGAGCTACAATGCAGTTCTTATTTTTAATTAGGATAATTGCATTTATTAAATGTTCTGCAGAAGTGATAGGAGAGTTGCTTTTTTTATATACTATCCAAAGTGTTACAGATAGGTTGTATTCCACACGAGGAATTTCTTAAAAGAAATGTGTAGTTTTAAATGTTTAGATAAAGTTGGGCTCCTACATGATTTCAAACTTTGGTTTTAAGTTTGACTTTTGTGCTTTCTGCATCTCACTGGGAGTGTGCGTTTGGCCCTGTATTGTAGGGGCATGTAAGGTGAATAGCGTTTGTTGTTTGCTAGAGTATTAGTGCCCTGAGAGGAAGAAAAGACTTGCTGAGTATTAGTCTGGTCATGAGGATGTTCTCTTTCTTGATGCTAAACCTGAAATATCTATTTCTGAATTTATAGTCTTGAGTAATTTTGGGTATCATTGTGATTCACTTCTTTAATTCTAGTGTTTACCTTAATTTGTCTTGTCTTTTCCTTTTCGAGTATTGGGAATTTTGATTAGAATACAAATTTTCCTCAAATTTTTGTTTGAAAACCACAGATTAGAAAATCCCAAACTCTATTTTTGTTTTAGAACCTGCTATAGATTTTTCCATTGCTGAAATTAAGGCCTCATTGTTTGTGCCTGGACTCTTACTAATATAATAGCTTCTTAACTGTTCTTTTTTTCTTGCTTTCCTTCTGTCTGTTCAAATCCATTCTTCACACATTGCCAGAATTGGTCCCATCAGTATTCTTCATAAAATCCTTTGTTCATCCTTTGTTGTACAAGGATAAAATCTAAACTGCTTGGCCTAGCATTTTAGGTTATTCATAATCTGCTCTTAATTTACCCTTCTAGCCTCAGATTCCACCACTTTCTTTTTCCAGTCTCAGGATAGCATGCACATTTCATCTAATGGACTTCCCTCCTTTTACTGGTTATGTGTTATCTGGTGAAAATAATTTTGAGGTTTCATATGGGCTTTAAACATGCTTTAATTGATTAGTGATGTCTGTCACAGGGTGGGGGTAGAGAAGTAGTAGCACATGTACCAGAAATTATTATCCTGACCCTTGCCACATAGGATTTCCTGACACACGCCGTATTTTTGTGCCTTTTTGCTTTCGTTCATCTGTCCTTGGCTGGCAGTGTCCCTCTTTCCCTTGTGAAATTCTCAACCTTCAAGACAGCTAAAATCTTACTTTGCCTCTGAAGATTTTTCCAGTCCCTGGGTCAGACTCATTCACTCTTTCCTTGGTGCTACCAGGGTTTTTATTCCTACAAACAGTAGAGCATGTTGAGTGTGTAGGTGTGTTTTAAATGGGTCAGTCTCCCCAGCAAGATTGTCAGCTCTGTGGGACCATATACATGTATATCTTTGTTTCCTCATTTCTCAGTATAATGTCTGGCACAAAATAGGTGTTAAATAAATGTGTGTTGATTTGAACTTAATCTGATTCTTTCTCTTGCCTAAAATAACAAATAACTGCATTTTCTTTTGGTTCTTTAGAAAAAATAGAAAGTGCCAGAGACTTAAGAATTAGAGTTCATTATTGTATTTTAATGTATGATTCAGTCAAGATTAAATTATAAAAATAACATTTTGACTAAGATCAAAGAAATTGTTTCTGACCAAAATTGTGTCCTTTGATCTGACAAAATTCTTTATTGACTCTATTGCAGAAGTTGACTAATTCTGAATGCCAGCCAGTTGCAGGGATACTCAGTCCGAACTGACCATATAGAAAGCTCAAACCTTTAGAATTATGCTGAGAGTAGTGTAATCCTTGGGGAATAAAGGCTGTTCTATGCAGAATAGTATCAGTATAACTGTATCTATTTTACCTTCCTCATCTTCACATAGAATGAAAATTAGATTTTTCTTTTTAGGGTATGTATTTAGTTAAATCATTGCAAGTCCAGATGCCTTTCAGCTCATAACTGTGGAGCAATTTGGTGGTGTTAAGTACCTCTTATACGTGGCTATTTTTGGATTAAAACAAGGAAAGTCAAGCTACCGGGTATGTGATGGTGAATTGCTATATACTGTAAGCTCTGAGTATTCCATGTTCAAAGCTATATTCCATCCAGTCTTTTGGCATGTTGCCAGCACATTTTAGTTCTCTTACTTCATATTCTTTGGAGAGGCTGTTATGTAGCCTGATACTACTACCACCAATTTCTAGTTTTGCTACTTAAGCTGTTTGTGAGCTGACCTCACCATACTGCTTTGAGAACTATGATGAAAGTTACAACTGTGGAATGATCTGTCTGAATATTTGGAAGTGTTTGTCTTTGCATCTTTCTAGCATGCATAGGGGGAATGGACAGATCTCAAATAAATGTTATGTGACATTTCTTGTATTTTTTTTCATGCATAAGAATCAGTTTATAATTGCTTGTGGGAGTTTTCTTTTTACTTTGCATAGTAAAGCATAAGAGTATTTTTAAAATAAGAATTACATTTGAAAATGCACATGAATGACATTTAACCATGCTAGTGTTTGAAAAGACCATGATTAGAATAAACGTAAAACTTATTAACAATAGGTATGATCCTGACCCTGATTTGATGTCAGGTCTATTATACTAATATGCTTTTTGCTTGATCTTAAATAATATTTCTTCTTTCCAAAAGAGACAAATGAGCTTTTTATTTTTCTAATATAGAAGGAACTTGAGTAGATTAGCCTTTGAGAAGAATGATTAGTGCCTTTAAAAAACTTGAACCTAACTAAAAATAACTTTGTAGCATATTTAAACTAATTTAGAGGTATGCTACCATTCTGTGGGTATTTTTTTACATTTCAGGAACTAAGAATGAACAATGGTATAAATCTGCCAACTAGATAAGTGTCTAGCAATGCAGAAATTGCTGTTTGGGAGCAGTGTTGCTATTTCTACTTGTTGAAGTAATTTAACGGTTGATCTCTAATGGCTGAAAGATCCAGAAGCATAAAAGTTAAGATAAAAGCAGCACAGGTAGAAAGTAAAACAGTAGGTGTATTCCTGATGGGTAACAAATTTTAAAAAATCTAAATAGTTAAGAAATTTTCAACTAATTGGGATACAGAAATCTGAACTCTTCGTGACAGCTTGGTTGAAATGCCCTTTGTTTAAAATTTATGTTGGTTTTGTTTTGATCTTATTTGTTAGTTTGGATGTTGACCTGTAATTTGAATCATGCCATTCAGTAAAGGCAGAATGAAATATTTGCAGTTTCTCTAAGTTTAGTTATTTAAATATTAATTGAAAGGGATATGGTCATGGTGCTTCAAGTTTTGCAACTATTTTGCAATTTCCTGTAGCTGTAGAATTGGTCTTCCAGTCAATTCGAGGTAATTTTAAAACTGAAGATATAGTCTTCCTATATTTTATTCCTTCAGTGGCAAAGTAAGATTAGGAAATAAAAATTTTGGTGTAGTAAATATTCTTGATATTGTTCATAAACACTGTTGATACTGTAGCAAAAATAGTTTATATTGTTGCTTTCACCAGAATCAAGTTTAGATATTTTGTTTAGTGCATACTGTAAGATGAAAAAAAGTAAAATAATGTGTGAGATTACTTTTAAGAGCTGCATTGCAAAACAAATTTACAAATTCCTTTTTTATACTCTTTAAGATACTAATCTGTATTTTAGAGTAGAGAAAATGAAGCAAAGATAAAATAATTGTCAAAGGTAAGAAGAGATTTTTTTTTTTTTTCAATTTTACTTAGAAGGAAGAGAAGTTCTTGGTATTCAGCTCCTTTTACTAATAGAATATGACCCACCCTTCTTGTGTTTTTATACAGAGCCATTTAAAGTCATGGCTTTCATTGCCCAGAGTTCTAAGGGAGAAAAACAACAACTTTTCCTGTTGTGCAAGGAAAAATGACTTCAGTTTTGTTGATGTCACATATGTATGTAACCCCAGATGGGCACACTCTTCTCTTCCATAGATGTAGTGCTCTTGGGAGAGGAGATTTTTGAGTAATATTCTTAATTTCCTTAAATTGTCAATGATTTAAAAACTTGGTGTTCATTATAACTTTGCTGTCTAGAATGACATCACTGTTTTTATGCCAGGGAAGTTAACAAACATGTGCGTAAGAATTACATAGTCATGTTTCTTCTGCAGACAAGTACTTTTTAATAATTCTTTCCCTTCTTCCCCTCCCATATCCTCCAGAATCCAAACATTCTCACTGCAACACAGGAAATAAATTTTGAAAATGTTGTGCTAATTAGAAGTCTGTTGTTCAAAAAAGGGAGAAAAAGTCTGTTATCTTGGAGAGTACAAACATGCTAAAATAAGATTTTTATTTAACGTGTCCTTGTTATGGGGTTACTTATTTTAGGCTTTGAACATGTTTAAAAAACATAAATGTAATTGATTCATTTAGTTACTTGGAGGACTTTACTTCTGCATTCCTGACATCAAAAGATATGGCTGTTTTTAAACAAAGGATTAAGTAAAATCTGCCTTTGTTGTGTGAAAATAGCAGTTATTTAACAGCACAACAGGATACTACAGCGTATCCTCATTGATAATAACCAAGAATCAATGTATTTAATTGGGGGAAGAGTGCAAAGTGCCATTTACTTGCTGCTCCTATGTAAATAAAAATAAAGGTAGCAGCAATCTTGAATTGTGTTACTTTGTCGCTGAGGAATTGTGTGCTATAACTGACTTAACGAGCTGAATTTCTCCGAAAAGAAAACAGTCAGTTTTAAGCTATACCAATAATTTTCTGAGTTTAGCTGCCATTTATCTCATAGTGGCAAATTTGGGAACAACTTGCTATCTAATCTGAGAGCGAGGACTGAAATGTTCATGTTTATGAACATAATCTTAATGAAATATCCAAAAAGGAGCTCAGAAAAATATTGACCTAAAAGGTGAGAGTCAGTCCATATATTAATATATGAACACGTACTTGGTAATTATTAGTAGACTTACTAGTATGGTATTCTTTTCTTTCTTTCTTTCTTATATCAGGAATTGCTGTGAACTGCAAATATTTTTTACCCTGATGGAGTAATTAGGATTGTAGTGTGTTAAATGCACCATTAGTGCCTATGCTTTTGTGGAGAGTGTATGCTCATTTTATTTTTAGAATTTAAATTTAAATGGACATGTCTGGGAGAATGTTGTCTCCTTGTCCTGCCCAGAAACTCCTATTACCAACTCTTGTTTTGAGGAAGATCTATTACCTTGAAATGGACCAGATTACTTGGAAGACACTATTCTTTTGGTTTTGAAGAGGACTTGAAATGTTCTGATATCAAAATTTGCACAGCAACAGGAGCCTAGTATTAAAAATGTATCCTTAAATAGATAAGAGCATGACTGCCCTAAGCCCAACCTTTTATGTTGGCTCAGAGTAAAAAGATTTGGACCACAATATGCATCCTGTATGTGTGTGTCTGACTGAGACTTTTGCATTTGTGCCAAAGTATATTTATATTTCTCTGTGACTTTCTGCTTTTGTACCAGTTGTTTTCTCTTCTGTACGTGTCCTTCAATGCTCATTGGATGTTAATCTTTTACTGTCCAGTTGTTATATTTTACCCAATGTTGTATTTCAGTCTACTAGTAAAATAAAGATCACATCTTGGGAAAAAGTTGTAGAATAGCTCAGTGCTTATATGTGGAATTGTTTGGGGTTTGATGAGGCCAGAGTAAAAGTGGTAAACATCAGAGATGATTATTTACCAGATACTTAGAATACCAAATAGTAACCCAAAATAAACATCATGTTTAAAATAGATTCACATACTACTGCTTCCATTTCAGGAGTAGCAGTTTTGATTTAAAAATAGAGAGTGATTTTTAATTATTACGAATTGAACTTAGCAGTGTGTGTCACTCATGTAGAGCAAAGGACATTTATATGGGATTGGATTACAGAAGGGACAATGTTTCTCTAATAATTCCAGTGAGTTCTCATCCTCATCTTTTCTGACCTATCAGTAGTATTTAGTCCAGTTGCTCTTTCTTCCTTGAAGCACTTTCTTCGCTTGGCTTTCAGGATACCGCCTCTTGGTTTTCCTCCGACCTCACTGGCCATTCCTTCTCAGTCTCCTTTACTATTTCTTTTCTGTCACATTTGTAAATACTAGATTGACCTTGGGCTTAGCCCTTGGATTTTTTTCTCTTCTCTTGTCTATACATACTTAGTCTCTTAATGATCTCATCCAGGCTTATCTTTTTAAATGCCTTTTTATATACTGACAACTCCTACATATTTCTCTTTAGCTTAGACCCCTTCCCTGAACTCCAAAGTTGCACGTCCAATTACCTACTCTACATCTCCATTTGATGGTCTAATAGGCATCTCAAAATTACCTTGGCCAAAATAAAATTCTTGTTTTTTGTAAATAAACCATTGCCTCCCTCAGTCTTCATTTCAGTAAATGGCTTTTCCATCCTTCCAGTTCTTCCAGATCTTGGAGTCATCTTGGAGTCATCTTTGGTTCTTCTCTTTCAGTCTTACATTCAATTTGTTAGCAAATACTGTTGACACTATCTTTAAATTTGTCCAGAATCTGAACACTTCTAACCACTGCCCTGGTCTAAGCTACCATTGGATTATAGCAATTGCTTCCTAACTGGACTCCTTGCTTTTGTCCTTACAACTTTATGGCCTGTTTTCAACTGATCAGCCAGAGTGATCCTTTTAAAACATAAGTCTAGTCAAAATCTTCAGATGACTTCCCACTTCATCAGTGAAAAAGACCAAGATCAACAATGGTCTCCCTTCCTGAAGCCTTCTTCCAGATATCTCCATGGCTTACTCCTTCTCTTCTTTCAGGTCATTAATAAAAAGGCAGTGAGGCCTTTCATGACCATCCTACTTAAAATTATGCACATACCCACACCCTCATTTATTTGCCTCTCATTGGCTTTATTTTTCTCCATGGCACCTCTCATCATCTGGTGTACCATAGTACTAATTGTCTTTCTTAAATCAACATTACTGAGGTGTAACATATACAGTGAAATGCACTCATTTTGGGAGTACAGTTGGGTGAATTTTGACAAATGTAATCATCACCCTAATTATGGTATAAGAACATTTGCATCATCCCAAAAAGTTCCTTCTTGATTCTACCAAGTCAATCCTCCCCTCCCTCAGTCCCGGCTCCAGGCAGCTATTAATCTGATTTCTGTTACTGTAGATTTAATTTTTCCTATTTTAGAACTTCATATAAATGTATTACATAAATGGAGTCATTATAATATGTACTTCTTTGTGTGGCTTCTTGCACAGTATACTGCTTCTGAGAGATTAACCCATGTTGTGTCTGTCAGGCCTCCTCAGGGACTGTATACTGGCTTCATTGCCACTTATTTCAGTACTCTTGCCTCTGTCCTTCTCTCTGGGTTTGCCAGCTTTATCTTCAGGTTGGCTGCAGGAGTTCCAAGGATTTCATTCAGACATGTCAATATCCAGAGTTAGAAAAGTACCATCTTTTCTGGTGTCACTTTTGAAGGAACAAAGAAATCTTTCCCATAAGTCTTCTAATGGTCCTCACATTTCATGACAAAAACCGAGCCAATTGTGTGGGCTTAAATCTTGGGAAATGGAATTGTCATGTTTGGGTAAGGCCAATCAGGATTCTGCCTAGGATTCTTAAGTTACCTGGGGAAGTGGAGGGTACCCAAACAAAATTGGGACTCTATCCACAAAGAAAAGGAAACAGATATTGGGTAGCTAATTAGTAGTGTCTGCTAAAGTCGTCAACACACAATCATTACAATGACCAGTAAGTAATTGAGGGCTAGCTACATGAAAACTGTTGATACAGTTAGAATGAATTAGATAGAGTTCAATCAGGGAGTACAAACAGGTAGGAAGCTCTGGAAGTAATTCAGGAGTGCAGTAATAAGGGCATATATTAAGGTGGTGGAAGTAGAATGGAGAGGTAGAGGGTCATTATGAGAGAAAGTGATAAATTGGGAATGTAGGGGGTAAGGGGGTACCTTCAATTTTGGGACTTAGGTGAGTGGGCATGTGGTGATATCATTGATAGAAGCTGATGTTGAGATTGTGAAAATGCTTGTAGGGAATGTTGGTGTGGGTTGATAAAACGAGTTTAATTTGGGATATGCAAGTAGAAATGACCATTAAATGCTGGACATAGTGCAGGTGATAGTTGTAATGGTGCAGTATGTAGCCTTTCATAGTAGCTTCTTTCACTTAGCAATATGCCTTTAAGGTTACTGTCTTTTTTCTTAAGAGACAAGGTCTTGCTGTGTTGCCCAGGCTGGCCTTGAACTCCAGCAATTCTCCACCTCAGCCTCCTGTGTAGCTGGGGGAACTACAGGTGCATGCCACTGCTCCTGGCTCCCCTGTCTTTTTGTGCGTTGATAGTTCATTTCTTTCTTTCTTTCTTTCTTTTTTTTTTTTTTTGAGACAGAGTCTCGCTCTGTTGCCCAGGCTAGAGTGCCATGGCATCAGCCTAGCTCACAGCAACCTCAAACTCCTGGGCTCAAGCAATCCTACTGCTTCAGCCTCCCAAGTAGCTGGGACTACAGGCATGCACCACCATGCCCGGCTAATTTTTTTTTTATATATATATTTTACCTGTCCAAATCATTTCTTTCTATTTTTAGTAGAGACAGGGTCTCGCTCTTGCTCAGGCTGGCTTATTTTTTTTTTTTTTTTTTCAGAGTCTTGCTCTGTTGCCTGGGTAGAGTGCCGTGGCAGCGTCATAGCTCACAGCAACCTCAAATTCCTGTGCCGAGGGGATCCTCCTGCCTCAGCCTCCTGAGTAGCTGGGGCTACTGGAGTGTGCCACCACGCCTGGCTAATTTTTTCTATTTTTTTTAGTTGCCCAGCTAATTTCTTTCTATTTTTAGTAGAGACGGGGTCTCACTCTTGAGGCTGGTCTCAAACTCCTGACCTCAAGTGATCCTCCCGCCTCGGCCTCCCTGAGTACTAGAAGTTTCTTTCTTTTTATTGTTGATTTATATTCCATTGTATGGGTGTACCACAGTTTGTTTATCCATTTGCCTATTGAAGGATATTTGGGTTGCTTCCAACTTTTGGCAGTTATGAGTAAAGCTGCTATAATATTCATGTAGATTTTTGTGTGCACATGTTCTTGGTTATATGTTTAGCTTTGTAAGAACCTGCCAAACTGGCTTCCAAAGTGGGCTGTACCATTTTTGCATTCCCACCAGTAATAAATGAGAGTTTCTATTGTTTTGTATTTTCATGAGCATTTGGTGTTTTCAGTGTTTTGGATTTTATCCATTATACTAGATGAACAGTGGTATATATCATTGTCGTTTTAGTTTACAGTTCCCCAGTGACATGTGATGTTGAGCATCTTTTCATGTGCTTATTTGCCATCTCTGTATCTTTGGTGAAGTGTCTGTTCAGATCTTTAGACAATTTTTTAATATGGTGGTTTGTTTTCTTATTGTCGAGTTTTAAGAGTTCTTTGTATAATTTGGATGCATGTCTTTTATCAAATATTTTCTCCCATCTGTAGTTTGCTTTTTCATTTTTTTTAGCCTTTTGTTTTTAGACTACTTCCTGACTTTCTCATACTGCATAATGCTCCAGGTTCATCTTGTATTTTCCCTACCTGAGCCCTATGATCAGTCGTTTCTTCAAGAAGCCCTGGTCCTTGTTCTTCTTTTTTAGAATGCTGTGTAAATAGAATTATACCACGTGTAGCTGTTTCTGTCTTCTTTGATTTAGCATAATGCTTTTGAGATTTCATATTGCAGCATGTATCAGGGGTTTGTTCCTTTTTATTGCTGAATAGCTTTCCATTATATAATTGCACCACAGTTACCTAAGAGTGAGATTGCTGAGTTGAATGGTATATTAAGAATGGTAATGATTATAAGAAGCTGCCAAACTCTTCTGCAAAGTGGTTGCACCGTTTTGTGTGCACAACAGCCAGAAATGTATGAGAGTTCTAGCTGCTTGTATCCTCACCAACACTTTGTATTGTCTTTTTGTTGTTGTTTAATTCTGGCCATTCTAATAGGTGTCTTATGATATCTCATTATGGTTTTAATTTGTTTTACCCTAATAACTAATATTGTGACATTAGTTATTTGTCATCCTTATCTCTTCTTTGATGAGGTGTCCATTTAAATCCTTGGGCCATTTTTTTAGATTAAAATTCACATAACATAAAATTCACTATTTTACCCATTTAAAAGTGTACAGTTCAATGGGTTTTTTCTATTTGTAAAGTTGTGCAACCATTGCCACTGTCTAATTCTAGAACATATTTGTCAACCCTAAGAGAATTCTCCATTAGCCGTTATTCTAATCTCCCCCACTGCCTACTGCTCCTTACCCTCGCCCTGGGGAACACCTCATTCTGTTTCTCTAGATTTGTGTATTCTTTTTTTTTTTTTTTTTTTTTTTTGTTGAGACAGAGTCTCACTTTGTTGCCCAGGCTAGGGTGAGTGCCGTGGCGTCAGCTTAGCTCACAGCAACCTCAGACTCCTCGGCTTAAGCGATCCTACTGCCTCAGCCTCCCGAGTAGCTGGGACTACAGGCATGCGCCACTATGCCCGGCTAATTTTTTCTATATAGATTTTTAGTTGTTCATATAATGTCTTTCTATTTTTAGTAGAGACGGGGTCTCACTCTTGCTCAGGCTGGTCTCAAACTCCTGACCTCGAGCGATCCACCCGCCTCGGCCTCCCAGAGTGCTAGGATTACAGGCATGAGCCACCGCGCCCGGCCTTAGATTTGTGTATTCTTGATATTTCATGTAAATGGAATGGTACAATAAATGATTGTGTCTTCTTAATGTTATGTTTTGTTTTTGTTTTTTTTTTTTTGAGACAGAGTCTCGCTCTTTTGCCCTGGCTAGAGTGCCGTGGCTTCAGCCTAGCTCACAGCAACCTCAAACTCCTGGGCTTAAGCAATCCTTCTGCCTCAGCCTCCCGAGTAGCTGGGACTACAGGCATGTGCCACCATGCCCGGCTAATTTTTTTTTTTAATATATGTATTTTTAGCTGTCCAAATCATTTCTTTCTATTTTTAGTAGAGACAGGGTCTTGCTCTTGCTCAGGCTGGTCTCGAACTCCTGAGCTCAAACAATCCACCCGCCTCGGCCTCCTAGAGTGCTAGGATTACAGGCGTGAGCCACCGCGCCCGGCCCTTAATGTTATGTTTTAAAGGTTCATCTAGTTGTAGCCTGTACTTCATTCATTCCTTTTTATTGTTGAAATGTTGAAATTGTTGAAATATTATATTTTGTTGTGTGACTATATCACATTTTGTTTATCTGTTCATCTGTTGAACATTTGAATTGTTTCCACCTTTTGGCTATTATGAATAGTGCTGCTGTGAACATTTGTGTACAAGTTTTTGTGTGGACATACATTTTCATTTCAATTGGCTGTATTCCTTGGAGTAGAATTGCTGGGCCTTATGGCAACTATGTTTAACCTTTTGAGGAACTGCCAGAATGTTTTCCATAGCAGCTGTACCATTTTACATTCCTGCCAGCAATGTATGAGGGTTCCAATTTCTCCATATTCTCTTTGACCACATCTTTTTGAGTATTGCCATCCTAGTAGGTGTGATCATGTTTTTACTTTTAACCTATTTAGGTTTTTTAATTTAAAGTAGATTTCTTGTTGGCTGCATATAGTGGAGTCATCTCCCAAGGTGCTAGGATTACAGGCATGAGCCACTGTGCCTGGCTTCGTTTATTCCTTATTCCTTTGTTCTTCTTTTCCTGCCTTTTGGATTGAGTTCTGTTTTATCTTTACTTTTGACTTAGTAGGTATTCCTCTTAAAATTTTTTTTATGTGGTGGTTGTCCTATGTTTTATAATGTATGTCTTTAATTTATCATAATCTATCTTTAAATATATCACATTTTATTAATATATGTGAAATTCCTCCCTCCCATCTTTTGTTTTATCATTATACATTTTACATATGTTATGAAGCCTACAATGTATTGCTATTGCTTTTGCTTTAGATCGGGGAGTGGCAAGCTTTTTTTGTAATAGGCCAGATAATAAATATTTTTGGCTTTGCTGGCCATATCATACTCTATCATAACTCTCTGTTAACTCTGCCAGTGTAGTGAGAAAGCAGTCATTGTCATTATATAAACAAATGAGCATTAGTGAATTGGTCTGCAAACCATAGTTTGCCAACCCCTCTTTAGACAGCGTATTTTAGAATGATATTTCTTATTGTCATTATAAGACAGACATGCCTATTTATCTTAATTTATACTATTTCCAGTGCTTTTCATTTCTTTGTAAGTTGCCATGTGTTATCATATTCCTTCTGATGGAAGTACTACCTTTAACCTTCCTTATGGTGTATGTTTGCCAGAATAAACACCTCAGCTTTTGTTGTTTGGATTTCTCCTTCATTTTTGGAAGATAATTTCACTGTGTATATATTGCTGGGTTAATAGCCTTTTTCTTTCCGTGCTTTGAAAATGTCACACCAGTATCGTCTTCCTTGCATAATTTGTGACAAGGAGTTGGCTGTAATTCTTATTTTTGTTTCTCTGGCTGCCTTCAAGATTTTTTTCTTCATCTTTGGTTTTTAGTAGTTTGATTATGCCATATCTAGAGCTTTTTGGTTTTGGTATTTGTTTTGCATGAGTGTCTTGGAACTGTGATTTGGTGTTTTTTGTTGCTTTGGAAAATTCTTGTTCATTATCTCTTCAGATCCTTTTTCTGCCCCATTCTCTGTCTTTTCTCCTTTTGGGTCTATAATTACACATGTATTAGAACACTTGATTTTGTCTTTTAGGTCTTAATGCTGTATTCAATTTTTTTGTTTAGTTTTTTTTTTTTTTTTGAGACAGGGTCTTGCTCTGTTGCCCCAGCTAGAGTGCAGTTGCATCATCATAGCTCACTGCAACCTCAAACTTCTGGGCTCAAGCAATGCTCTTGCCTCAGCCTCCTGAGTAGCTGGGACTACAGGCGTCTGCAGCCATGCCTAGCTGATTTTTCTATTTTTTTGTAGAGACAGGGTCTCACTCTTGCTCAGGTTGGTCTTGAACTCCTCACCTCAAGCGATCCTCCTGCCTTGGCCTCCCAAAGTGCCAGGTTTTATAATTTTTTATGCCTTTTTTTCTCTTTATGTTTTGATTAAGTATCTTTCAGTTTACTTGAATTTTGCCCGCCATCTAACTAGGAGCACTTTAAATTAAATTCTGTGCTTGAGATTTCCTGGGCCATATAGTTGGTTGCATTTAAGAGTTTGTGGGTTGGGCTCAGTGGCTCATGCCTGTAATCCTAGCCCTCTGGGAGGCCAAGGCAGGAGGATTGCTTGAGCTCAGGAGTTTGAGACCAGCCTGAGCAAGAGAGAGACTCTGTCTCTACTAAAAATAGAAAAATTAGCTGGGTGTGGTGTTGTGTGCTTGTAGTCCCAGCTACTCAGGAGGCTGAGGCAGGAGAATCGCTTGAGCCCAGGAGTTTGAGGTTGCTGTGAGCTAAGCTGACGCCATGGCACTCTAGCCCAGATGACAGAGCAAGACTGTCTCAAAAAAAAAAAAAAAAAAAAAAAGTTTGTGGTTATACATTCTTGGGGAGATTTTTGTTTTTTCATTCTATTCACTACTAAGGTACAGATAAAGCTTCTTTTATTGTGCTCTACCGAGAGGTAAGTTTATTTCTTCACCCTTAGAATGATGGTGGAACCCTTTGGGAACCTGGCTTTAATAGAGGATTCTCCTAAGAGCATCCTACTTTGGATGGCCCCTTTTCTTTTTCTTTCTTTCTTTCTTTCTTTTTTTTTTAAGAGATGGGGTCTTGCTATGTTGTTGCCCAGGCTGGACATGAACTCCTGGGCTGCTCAAGCAATCCTCCTGCCTCAGCCTTCTGAGTAATTGAGACTATAGACTATAGGCATGTGCCGCTACTCCTGGCTGGCCCCTTGATTTGGTTTTATCTCCTGTTTTATGTCCTGTTTCTGTGCCAGTGTGGATGCTTAAGGTCACCAGGATTCAGCAGAAACTCTCAGGGCAAAAGCCAATTTATTGCTTTCTTACATTCCTAAATTCCCAGTTTCACTTCATGTTGGGCCTTTGTGGAATCTTTCCTTTGTGTTAGCTCAGCAAAATGTTAAAAACTTTTTTTTTTTTTTTTTTTGCTTTTTAATCAGGAGAACTGTTCAGAATTTCTCCTCTTCATTATGCCAACAACATAGGTGTCTAGCTCACTGAGCATTCCACAATGTGGTAGTGCCATAATTTTTTAATTGCTTTCCACCAAGGGATTTAGGTTATTTCTACTTGTTTCCTTATTAAAAAATTATGAAGTAAAAATTTTTGCATGTAGATCTTTGTGTAGATGTGCAAGTAGCTTTTATCACCAGTGAAGCAAGGCAAAGAAGCAAGATAGGCTCATTCTTATTCAGTCTTTTCTGTGCTGCTGAATTTATGGAGGCCCTGAAACCTAAATGCTTTTAGGATGTGTTTTCGGACATCCTGTAAAAATTTCCCACCCACACAAAGTGCACCGTCACAAGCATTTTGTTGTCCCTGAATAGCATATGTCTAGGTGACCATATTTTGGAAGACAACATTGCCACTGATCCTAGATTGTGTTTGGGCAGGTGAACAACACTTTTGACTTATGCTGAGTTATAAGAAAGTGGAAGTCATGTACCGGCCTGCAGGACAATTCAGAACACAGCATCTAATATTTCTCAAATAATACAAACCAAAAGCCATCAGAGAATTATGTTTTTTAGATGGCATAATTACACATAAACGAGGAAGAAAAACAGCAGGTTCCAAGTCCCTAGAGAATGGACAGTGTGGAGCCACATAGCATTGATTTCCAGGTTTAAGAAGAGGCCTTTTACAAAGCAGCAACTCTAGTCCAGGCATATAATCCTGAGTATTGTAAACACATTACCTACATATCATTCGTCATAGGAGAATACTTTCCCTCTTCATGTTTATTTTTCCTTTGTGATACATTTTGAACTCCAGAATCCTTTCCATAAACAGGCAGGATCTCTGCGAGATTCTCTACTTTGAGAAACTGTACATATATTTATGATAATAAGACTCATCATCATGGTATATCCTTTCTCTTCAAAATAGCATCTGATAATTCAGTGCCTTTTTAAACAATAGATGTTTTCCAAAGACTTTTTTCAGAAATCATATGTTTCTTGGAGCCCTTTCCAATCTCCATACAACCTATCTTTGCCATTTTTTAAATTGAGGACGAAACCAACCTTTTCATAGTTTTTATGTTTGAATTTTGACTATGTAACTACTCTTTGAGGTAAACATTTGAATTTACCCAGCACTCATCCTTATTTAAAACGTATGTGGCTGAGATGTCCTTAGGCTTAGGCTGGCCAGCTTTGGTGGACTCTGGCCTTTGAAGTTGGCACAGTCCAATATAGCTACCTCAAGGGATGTGTGGCCATGGAAAAACATGTTTTTGTTTTTGAGTGTTCTTGCTTTCTAGTAATTTTATTTTCTGCTCAAGGGATTTAGTATCTCTGCAGATACTTTATTTATAAAGGCCACATAAGTAATGACTTGACCTCTAATCTTAGCTTTGAAATTTTCCCAGATGCTAATAAACATGATGTCTGATGACCTATTATTTGAGAATAGTACTCATTGGCTGAATCAATGCTATTTAAAAATGTATATTTTACTCTGATAATTATTTCCATGACTAAAAGACTTAGTAAAATCATACATGTAATGACATAATTTAGTAATCTCTTAGATGCTATTTTACAATACTTTTTCTATGGTATCACTGAGACTTAATACAGTTCAAAACAACTCTTCTTAAATACTCACAAGAGTTCTGAGAAAAATATTCTATAAACCACAATTTTTTCAGAAATAGCACCTGTCTGCTAGACTCAATAAGAACATTTTAGGCCAGAGATGGTGACTCATGCCTGTAATTCCAGCACTTTGGGAGGCTGAGGCAGGAAGATTGCTAGAGGCCAGGAGTTCAAAACCAGCCTGATCAACATAGTGAGACACTGTCTCTACAAAAAATAGAAAAGTTAGCCAGGCATGGTCGTGTATGCCTGTAGTCCTAGCTACTCAGGAGGCTGAGGCAGGAGGATCCCTTGAGCCCAGGAATTTGAGGTTGCAGTGAGCTATGATGATGCAATTGCACTCTAGCCTGGGCAACAGAGTGAGACCCTGTCTCAAAAAAGAGAACATTTTAGACATGCAGAGTTCTATAGTAAAAGACCTAGAATTAATCTTTATTTTGCATGAATGTGGGCTGTCTTTCCAGTAAATATATGAATAAGGTTTTTACAAAGGATCAAGTTACTACTGAAGACAAAGATTATCAGTTAAATTCTCTGGGCTGGCCACATTATAATCAGTGTAATATTTAGTACAGTGAAAGAGAAGTTCATCAGATTGTGTTAATGTGTGTGGCAAGGTGTATTCATGAAGAAGAGGGGAAAGAGCAGTTTCCTCCCAGGTGTCAGGGCATAGCTATTTGCCCTTTTTTGTCTGTTTTTACTTGTCTTTTATGTATAATACGCCCTATTGGTAAGAACCCACCTATGCACAGTGTTGTTTTTGTGGGATTGGCAGAGGAAGCTGTATATTGCTACCTTGATATGTTTTCTTGTTTGGCTTTTTGTTAAGAGAAGGTGTTTAATTCTTTGGTGCTGAACTCTAAGTTAGTGCAAAGAGCAGAAAGAGCTTGCTTAATTAATTGTAATCTTTAATTGAAATCTATTTTAGTCTACTTAGACAATCCTAAAAGATTTGAATAATTAGGGTTTTTCCGTTGGTTCCAGTGGAAGGGAAATATTTCAGTTCACTGACTTGAGGCTACAAAAGTTTGTTCTTCCTTTCCCTGCAGCAAGAATTAGGAACAAAAAGTCACAAAACAGATTCAGTGTTAATTTTTAAAGCTTCCCCATATTTCCCCCCCATCAGTGGTAAATAATGTGCCTGACTGTAAAATGGAAAAAGTTGAAATTTTCCACTTGTATATTTTGAGCTTTTCAGAGGTATTATACACTCTGGAAATAATAAAAGATACTAGGGCTTATACAGTGCTTTTTGTGTGAGGAAATCATATAAACACTAATGCATTGATCCTAACACAGTACTTGATTGTGACTTTCAAAGGTCATGAGTTACTGCTGTTACCGAAAGAAAAAAAAAGAGCGAGGGGAGCTCTACTTTACACATATTGTTGAAAAAAATTTCTAGATAAAAATTGAATCAGATAACTTAAAAATAAAAATTATAGGAGATTTTTATAGTTTGTATGTTGACTTTTCTCTTAGCCTGTGATAGATTTTTATTCCTTTATTATTATTTTTCTTTTATCTGTGAATCTACTTGGATTTTGCTCACTGTGTTGCCCAGACTGGACTTGAACTCCTGGGCTCAAGTGATCTTCCCACTTCAGCCTCTTAAATAGCTGGGACTACAGGCAGGTGCCACACACCTGGCCTGATTCCCTTCTTAAATAAGAAAGCAGAATCTACTTTTAAGCCATCATTTCTTTTCAGCCAGGAAGGTTTAAAACATATGGTGGTTTCCTGAGTTTGTCACATTAACTTAACAGTGCATTTTGTTTGTCCTGAATGAGGAGGTCCTTTAGTTTTCTTAGTTTAATATTTGTGGTATAAAGCTATTGATTTTGATGAATACAGTGGTCATGTGGCTTAATTTTCAACTTTCTTTTGTTTTGTAGGTTTATTCTTCAATCTAAGGAGGTAATTCACAATCAGCTGTTAGAGAAACAGAGAATAGCAGAAGACAAAATAAAAGAATTAGAAGTAAGTTTTGAGTTAATATTGGTGATAAAAGTTAACTTTTGGGAAAAAGTTGTGTCATATTAAATGAAAATGTATATGCCTGCCAAGGTCATGTCATGTTATTTTTATTTTTTCTAATTATGTTAGAGCCATGAAGCAGTCATATTTCTGGCAGTGGAGAAGACTGAAGAGAGAAAAAAAAGAGTAGTTGGAACTGTAGGGAATTTTGAAGAAGACAGGATGCTGTTAACCTGAATGTATTTTGTCTGTTGCCTTTGAATGAGCATGTCTATTCTACAAAACAAAACAGAAACAAAAGTACAGTGTACATTTAAGCAACACATATGTGTAGTGGATTTTGGTGGATGCACAAGAGGGTGGGTAATGATAATAGTTGTTAGAGGATCTTAGTGTAGTCTCTTTTATACATTATAATTTCTTTAACCTAGATTAGGTTCTAGACAAGGATCAAGTAGTAAGCTATAACTAATTAACTATCTGAAGGATAGTGCTCCAGTGAGAAAACAGATTTTTTTTTTTTTTTTTTTGAATTAGGGGACAAGATGATAGGTAAGAGTAAGTTAGTAAATCTTAGGATAATTGGATTTTATTATTATAATTTCCTTATACACTAAGACCATTTGTGGGATATTATCCTTGGGCTTTGGTGAAAGGCCCGTCCTATATATAGTAAAAGTTAGATTGGACAAAACCTGGTTATTATCTCTTAAGGACCAAGATTTCCTGAGATGCAGGTGGAGACGTTGACTTCATAGGTCACTATGTAATTTCTGTGAGTACTATTTGAGGCCGGTGGTTCAGAATCTGACTCAGCCCTCTGCTGAACTGGGGAGATAGCCCATGTAGCCTGGGGATTTCTCAGGGACACTGACTTGGCCTGGCTTGGAAGCATGTAGTGTCTTAGGTTACTTAGGCTTATTTTTGTTTGACTCCTGATGATTTAAACAGACTTGATAATAGATTTGTAGCTTAGAAAAATGTGTTGTAAAAATAAGACAAAACAGCAAAAAACCCAGTACAGAAAAAACTGTTAGCTTGTGGTAACCAGGTTGTTGCTGGGTCCTATTTTATCGTTTTTATCAGCCCAGCTGTTCTAGAGTGAATTTTATATCTTGTATTTTCACTCAGAAGAAACAAAAGTATCTTTAAAAACCTAAATAAAACCATTTCACATAGATAAAACAGAAAAATGCGTTTTTGCAACTGTAGGTAAATATATCTAAAAGTTGTACTGATGAGTAACAAGATGTAAAGTATTGTATATAAAATTCTTTTTATGAAAACAAACAAAAAATCAAGATCTGTGTGTGTAACATTAAAAATGATACATAAGGATATATATTAAAGTGTTAACAGTGGTTACCCCTAAGGAAATTAGGTGGGACATGGGGTAAAATGATTTTTTCTTATAATCTCTGTGTTGAATAAATTTTAATAAGTATGTGTTTAATTTTTATGATTAGAAAATTATCAAGGTAAAATTTCTGCAGGTGATGATTTTAGCATACTGCTCAGTTTTGGTGAGTATTAAGAAATTTATTTTCTAAGTTTCCTTTTGTAGTGTCTCTCAAATACTGGTAGAATATTTTATCTATTAGGAAGTTATTTTGTCTTTTCTTTTTAATCTTTCATTTTACATGTCATTTATATTACAAAAGCAACACAAGTGCATTGTAAATAAGGAAAACAAACAAAATATAAAACAAATGATTAAAGCAAACAATAAAAATATAGCTTTCTTCTTTTCTCCAAACACTTCCAATGTCACCTGTCAGCTCTACAGTTTGATGTGTATCATTCTGAATGTCTGTTTATATAAACACATTCATGCACACATATACACAGTGGTTTTTTTTTTTTAAATAAAGAGAAATTATGCTGTATGTACTGTTTTTCATCATTTGACAGGTTTTTTTTGTTTTTTTTTTTTGAGACAGGGTTTCGTTATATTGCCACCACACCTGGCTTCCATTTGACAGTTTATCTTTCTGGTTTAGTAATATAAATGTTGTTTATACTTGATTTCTTCTTTCTTTCTTTCTTCTTTTTTTTGAGACAGAGTCTCACTCTGTCGCCTGGGCTACAGTGCCGTGGCATCATCATAGTTCATAGCAACCTCAAACTCCTGGGCTCAAGCAATCCTCCTGCCTTGGCCTCCCGGAGTGTGAGCCACTGCGCCCGGCCCTATACTTTATTTCTTATTTTCCATTTCTTTCACTGTTGTAGTCTTCTATTACCTCAACATTCAATTATTGCATTAACCATATCTCTGCATTTGTATACTCTCCAATACTTCCCCAACCTGTATTGTAACCACCTTTCTCTTCAGTGTAGCAATTTTATACTTTTCCACTGCCATACCTTGATAGTTTTGTTACGTCAGCCTGAAATGTGGTATGTGCATAAACTGACATGTGTACTCATGTGCACACATACTGTTAATTGTGGTGTTCAGATTTTAAGTGTTTCTTACTGATTTTTCTTCTGCTTATTCAGTTAGTTACTGAGAGAGATGTAATAAATTGCCCTCTATGGTCATATTTATCAGTTTCTCCTAAGTCTGTCACTTTAGTGGCAGTGGTATTTAGAGACTTACCATCTGAGTGGGTAAGTACTCATTATTACTATATACACAATTTAGAGCATATGTTTTATTTTGCTTTATATTCTTAGGAATTTCTCAGCTATTTTAAAGATAGCATTCCCCTGACTTCTGGCTTCCGTTGTTGCTGTTAAGAAGTGATCTGTTAGTGGAATTGTTGTTAATTTGTCTTTTCTCTCTAGCTGCTCTTAATAGTCTCTCTTTGTCTTTCATGCTTTTTGTAGTTTCTTTGGGATGTGTTTAGGTGTAGATTTATTCTTTTTATTTTTTTCTTAATCCTAGTTGGAATTTGTTAGGTTTCCTGAATCTGAGGATTTGTTTATTTTCTCAATTCTGGAAAATTTTTTATCTCTGAATATTACTTGTTCTGTATTTTGTTCATTAATGGTATTTTCTTCTGGAATTTTTCCCACCACCATCTGCAGGAGCATGTTAACTGATTTGCTTATCTCCAGCCTTCCCCCTTCTAATCCTTTTAGCATATTTAAATTAGAGTGACTTTTCTATTAATAAAATGTTAAATCTGGTCATATTACTCCCCTGTGTAAAAACCATCATTGTTCTTAGGGTAAAGTTCAAACTTTTTAACATACCTTCAGGGCTCTTTATGAAATTATTGCTGTTTGTTTCTCTCAGCTCCCTCATTTCCTCTGCCTTATATTGCATGCTTCAGCCATGTGGACATATTCTCAGTTTTTGGAACTTGCTGTTCTTTCTTTGTTTCTGCTAGATTTTTGAAAAGTAGTTCCCTCCTGCCTTTACCAGCTCCATCTGCTGGTCCTTCAGATCTCAGTATAGGGCTGCTTCTCCTGAGAAACATTTTCTGACTCCTCAATCTTAAGTTAGGTGCTTCTCTCTTGTGCTCCGTGATTACTCTGTTAGCTTCTTAGCACAATGTGAGAATTGGGAATATAAACTATTACCAGTTGAGTAATTCCTAAATATAATTTATTATTTGGGAAGCTTGATACAGAGTCATAGCTCTGCATTGTTTTTCCCAAGCCTCCTAGTAATTGCTCCTCCATTCAAATCTACAGTCTCTTCTGAACCCTGGTATTTCTTGCCAGTCTAATCTGTTTCATCTTAATCCTCTATAATTATCATCACCATTAATTTCTATCCTCAGATACCTTACAATTAAGTTGAGGACGCACAATTTGTACATCACCCTACCTACAAAGGCCAGGCTATTTTCATTTACTAAGTTTTCATCTCTGAAAGAGTAAGGTTCTTTTTGGTCTGGGTCATTGGTAGAGTTTTTGATCAAAGCTGTTACTTGTTTTACTAGTTTGGTCCACTGTGTATGCCACCAGAGTAGCTGGGACTACAGGTACATGCCACTGCGTCATGCTAATTTTTTCTGTCTTTAGTAGAGATGAAGTCTTGCTCTTGCTCAGGCTGGCGTGGAACTCCTGAGCTCACGTGATCCTCACACCTTGGCCTCCCAGAGAGCTAGGATTGCAGGTGTGCCTCATGTTCTCTTGATGGGGAGTCCCTTCCCTACTGGAAGGGAACAGATAACCACTATCTTAATGGTGGAAAGATAGTTTTAGTGTCTTTTTCTTCTTAAAACTTTTTTTTACATTTTAAAACACCTACATTGGATTATTTTTCAGATCGTAATCACTTTAATGGGATTAATTGGGAAGTATTTTCACAATAGGCTCACAACATGATAGAGCTATGTAGATTATAGCTTTCCTTTATAAAGATGATGGATCAAGTTCTGGGAGGGAATACCACCATTTCAACTTGATGGTGATTAGTATACTAATGGTTCTGATCCTATTCATGAGATGACACGAAATGGTAGCTTTAGTATGCTAGAGTAGGCATGTTATTTATGTTGTTATTTGAGGAAATTCTCTATTTTTTAAAAATACTGATGATAAATAACTTTTTTCTCATTTGTTTTAGTTTCAAAGGAATACATATCATTATAAAATGTTTTCACAAACAATATGAAATTGTAAGGCATATTGTTGAGGGGAAAAGTATTAAATAGAATATTGTCAATTAAAATACAATCTTGGCCGGGCGCGGTGGCTCACGCCTGTAATCCTAGCTCTCTGGGAGGCCGAGGCGGGTGGATCGCTTGAGGTCAGGAGTTCGAGACCAGCCTGAGCAAGAGCGAGACCCCGTCTCTACTAAAAATAGAAAGAAATTATATGGACAACTAAAAATCTATATAGAAAAAATTAGCCGGGCATAGTGGCGCATGCCTGTAGTCCCAGCTACTCGGGAGGCTGAGGCAGTAGGATCGCTTAAGCCGAGGAGTCTGAGGTTGCTGTGAGCTAGGCTGACGCCACGGCACTCACTCTAGCCTGGGCAACAAAGTGAGACTCTGTCTCAACAAAAAAAAAAAAAAAAAAAAAAATACAATCTTAAGGCTTCCTCCCACTGCCTGACTGAATGGCCCCCTCTTGGCCAAGGGGATGCCCTAAAACTGAGTTACTAGCCATGAGAAGGGAGGTTAGACATGCCTCATCTTTTTTTTTTTTTTTTTTTTCTTTTTGAGACAGAGTCTCACTCTGTTGCCCAGGCTAAAGTGCCATGGTGTCAGCCTAGCTCACAGCAACCTCAAACTCCTGGGCTCAAGCAATCCTCCTGCCTCAGCCTCCCGAGTAGCTGGGACTACAGACATGCGCCACCATGCTCGGTTAATTTTTTCTATTTATATTTTTGGTTGTCCATGTAATTTCTTTCTATTTTTTTTTTTTAGTAGTGACGGGGGTCTCACTTTTGCTCAGGCTGGTCTCGAACTCCTGACCTTGAGCAATCCTCCTACTTCGGCCTCCCAGAGTGCTAGGATTACAGGCATGAGCCACTGTGCCTGGCCTACGTGCCTCATCTTGATAAATAACTTTTTGAAGAAGGCACTGAGTGCATAATACAGTATATGTTGTTATTAAAAAAATACAAAGCATAATTAAAGAAAAGAACTTGAATATAATTGGCATTTGGAATTATGACCCTTATGAGTCTCACTGTCTTTGTAAAATAATTTTCTTTTTATAATGTGTAACATTGCTACAAAGAGAAAGTACAAGTTTCTTTTGACAAAATTCTGTTTCCATTAAAGTTGAGTTAAAACTTTTGATAGATTGAGGAGATCTGTGTCTTCTAAAGCTACAGTCCTCAATCCCTGAGCTGAAGACTGGTATCGGTCTGTGGGCTGTTAGGAACTGGGCCTCACAGCAGGAGGTGAGCTGGTAGGCAAATGAGAGAAGTTTCATCTGTATTTACAGCGGCTCCCCATTGCTTGCATCACCACATAAGCTCCACTTCCTGTCAGATCAGCGGCGGCATTAGATTCTCACAGGAGTGCAAACCCTACTGTAAACTGCACATGCGAGGGATCTAGGTTGTGCTCCTTATGAGAATCTAATGCCTGATGATCTGAGGTGGAGCTGAGGCGGTGATGCTAGCTCTGGGGAGCAGCTACAAATACAGATTATCATTAGCAGAGAGGTTTGACTGCACAAGGAACGTAATGTACTTGAATCATCTTGAAACCATCCCCCCACCGCCACCCCAGTCTGTGAAAAAATTGTCTTCCATGAAATCCGTCCCTTGTGCCAAAAAGGTTGGGGACTGCTGTTTTAAAAAGTAGAAAATACATCTTATATTTTTGCTCACTCTTTTGGAGGTAAGGAGGGGATAATACTTACAGGTCTCTTTTGCAGTTGGGAAAACTTAGGTTCAGCGTTCAAATGATCTGGATCTCAGCTCCTGACTTTATGAATCTCAACTATTGGGAACCCTTGAGGTAACTATAAACTTTCAGTGATACATTTGAACACATTTTGGCCATGATTCCCTTATGTTCCCTTCTTTGTTCCAGGTGGGGCCCAACAGTTACTGCTTCAGGCCCATCTGCCTTCGCTCTACAGTCTCTGTTGTATCTTAGGCACGGGTATATACTGGTTAACCACTTTCTTTCCCCTCTATCTCCATCATGGTTACTACCCCTTCCACCACCCTGGTTAGCTCAGCAGTGACAGAATAAGAATGAGGAAACCCAGGACATTCTGGCCCATTTAGTGTGCCACTCCTGACGCAGAGTGTTACAATCCCAGGGTGGTTGAAATAACTCTCCAGCCCATGCTATACGTAAAATCTAAAAAACTATGTAAAAGTACTGACTCTTAAAATCCTGGCTCTTCCACAAAAAAGACAATTTTGGTCAGACAGTGATTCCTGAAATAGTGGGAAGAATGGTGGTGAGAGAACTGGATAGGAGGTGCCTGTGACATTCTGCAGTTGGCTTCGTTCTGGTCCTCTGATGAGAACATGCTTTGGAGGATTTCCTGTGGTTGATGACATTTTACTCTGCCTGGTGAGGATCATTTTTTCCACAGCATGGGTGGTGACTGGTAGGCACTTGGACAGATGTCCAATTTTGCCCTCAGTACTTCATTTTTGAGCTGGTACTGCTGTGTGTATGTATGAAGGGAGCCCTCTTTGGAGGTGATGTCAACTACATGGTGGCCTCTACTATGTGATAGGCACTGATTCTGACCTGTGTTGTCAGTGAAGAAAGGAGGGCAGGTGAGAGAGCAGAGCCAGTGATAGAATGTTTTTTAAACATTAAACAAGAAGTAGGCCTATTGGTTCGTTACAAACTTTTGTAGTCACCATACAAAGGAAAAAAAAATTTGTAAAATTTTGTAATGAATATTTCATAAATAAAGGTACACTTAGCTACAATTTCCCATTTTTCCTATGTATGGTGACTTTTGGGACACCCTGTAATTTACTCTGTTTTTGAACAAAATCACTTTTTTTTTTTTTGCCTTCTTTTGCTCAGCGTTGTTTGTGAAGTACATCCCTTTTATAATCTGAGATTGTGATTTGTTTTCATTGCTATATGGTATCCCATCATACAGAAGTACTATGATTTATCTATCCAGATGCTCCATTTTTATCCTTAACAAGTCAAGATGTTCTCATAGGGTATTTGTATAGTTTATCTTAGCCTCTTGTTGAGGGGAAATGTTTTTCAGAGTCTACCCTCTACCCTCACCCCAGGAGAGTTTGAGTCCTAGAAAGAAGTATAAAATGTTTCTATTCTAAAAATTAGCTTAGCTGGGGCATGGTGGCTCACGCCCATAATCCCAGCATTTTGGGAGGCCAAGGCAGGAGTATTGCTTGAGGCCAGGAGTTTGAAACCAGGCTGAGTAACATAGTGAGACCCTACAAAAAATAAGAAAAATTAGCCAAGTGTGGTGGTGCAGGCCTGTGGTCCTAGCTACTAGTGAGGCTGGTGCTGAAAGATCGCTTGAGCCCAGGAGTTCAAGACTGCAGTGAGCTGTGATCACAACACTGCACTACAGCCTGGATGACAAGAGTGAGACCCTGAATCTTAAAAAAAAAAAAAAATTAGCTTGATGATTTCCCACCTTTAGCAGTAGCTAGATAGCTAGGCACTTATGGATGTGTTTTTTTTTTAAATTTTGAAAACAAATGCAAGTTGCCAAATTAATCTTTCTATGTTGTTTTCACTTTGGAGAGTCTTGGGTGAAGTGATTTCTTCTTATTCATGCATACATTGGGATTTCAGATATGACTACTTATCTCTTTATAGAGTTAATTTGCATGCTCAACCTTTGGAAAAATAGGTATTTGTTTTAAAATATTTTTCAGTTATTTAAGACTTAAGTCTAGGCTCGACTTGGTGGCTCATGCTTGTAATCCTAGCACTCTGGGAGACCCAAGACAGGAGGATAGCTTGAGGCCAGGAGATCGAGACCAGGCTAAGTAAGAGTGAGACTCCCATCTCTACCAAAAATAGAAAAAATTAGCGGGGTGTGGTGGCATGTGCCTGTAGTCCCAGCTACTTGGGAAGCTGAGGCAGGAGGATTACTGGAGCCCAGGAGTTTGAGGTTGCAGTGAGCTATGATAACTCCACTGTACTCTACCCAGGGTGACAGAGCAAGACCCTGTCTCAAAAAAAAAGAAAGACTTAAGTCTAAAAGAGCCTGATGGTTGGAAACCCAGAGTATATAGTAAACTATATATAGTCTATCCTGATGTCTTGTCTTAGGGTTAAATGAAGCTGGAGATTCTTCCTTTGTGCCTTTCAGATAAGAATAGGCATGGGTCTGAAAAAAGCCTATCTATGCTTTTTTTTTTTTTTTTTTTTTCTGTTTGAGCAGTCTTTATTATTAATATTATCAGTGCTTTGGTCAGTGTATATGTTATAATCAAAGTGCTAAAATTTGCCCAAATATAAACTATTTGTGATGTATTTCATTTCCTCCATAGAAATATTATAGATCTGTTGAGAACTTAAATGTAAGCAATTCAAATAGATTGGTCCTTTTATCTAGGTAACTTTTCTTATTGTTCCATAAAATATATATTACAGATATTTAAGATACACACATCCTTGATTTAATCTGTTCCCTGATGGTGCATCTTCATTTTATGATTAGTATAAAAGATTTTAAGATAATTGGATTTGTATTCCAATTAGCCCAGGGTTCAGCTTTTTGCATCTCCATTCAGTTATTCTTTTCTTCTTGGATACATTCCCAGGGTCCCTTGGTTCCCTCCTTGGAGCACTTATTTATGCCTACGCTAGACCGTATTCCTTTGAATACTTTAGAGAGTTGTTGACCTCAGCCTTCATTGTTATATGCTTTACTTTTCTGTCTAACCGTAAGTGTATGTCTTACCCTCCTCCCTCCTACACCTGAGACTTCCTTAAATCATTTTCAAGCTGCCTAGAGAATGACTTCTTTTAATGAGTTAGACTTTGGAATTTCTTTCATGTTACTGCATACCTCTCTGCAATGTTAGTCAGTGTACTTTTCCTTATCCTAGATTCTTACTCTGATCAGTCTCTGTTCTCATATTGCAGATGTCCTCTAACCTGAAGTAATAAATACTGGCAAGAAAAAGTGAGTTGTTCAGTACTCAGTGTGGGGACGGCCACACCTGTCTTAATGAGCATACTATACATGTCAGCTCAAAAGAACGAGATCCAAAAGGCTGACATTTGAACCTTAAATAGATTTCCAAGTCTACTGGATTTATAGTAGAGCATTCATTACCCTAAATTCCTAATTTAAAAACCTTATGTTGATTTAGGAGTTCTTCATGCTAGCCCTTGTTATATTCTAGGCCTCAGTTTCTTCATCTGTAAAATGAGAGTATTGGATTAGATGATCTTTAGAGTTGGTCGCTCGAATCACCTGTATTGAGATTATCATCATAACCTTGCTCTTCTTCTGAATTGCCACTTTAGAAAGCAAAAATGCCCTTTTGAAAAGATGGAAGGAAGCAAAACAAAACAATTTCCTTTCATGTCCACATCATTATCTTAATTTTTAAAAAATGAATCCTATTTTTGAAGTTAAAGGTTAGTTGTCTGCCTACAGCTTTGCCATCTAATATGTCATACAAGGTGATGACATCTCCTTTGATATCTTTGTACTAGTCACTTAAGTCACAGAGATGTGCATGTGATGGCTTAAAAGTAGTTTATATTAGGCATCACCTGTTTTAGAGATATACACTTTTTTTTTTTTTTTTTGAAGATGGGGTCTCACTTTGTCGCCCAGGCTAGAGCGCGGTGGCATGATCATAGTCACTGCAACCTCAAACTCCTGGGCTCAAGCCATCCTCTTGTCTCAGCCTCCTGAGTAGCTGGGACTACAGGTGCATGCCACCACACCTGGCTAATTTATCTATTTATTTGTGGAGACAGGGTCTCACTGTTGCTCAGGCTGGTCTTGAACTCCTGACCTCAAGTGATTCTCCCATCCCGCCTTCCCAAAGTGCTAGGATTACAGGCATGAGCCACCACGCCCAGTCCTAGAGTTATATCCTTTTGGATAGAGCGGAATAGTTTTTATTAACTCCACATATATAAATTGACATCATTTTTACATGATACTTACAATAGTGACATGCATGTCCCTGTATTTAGGAAATGTTGTTAGATTCCTTGAGCATTCATGAACATTTTAATAAATTGTATCTTATTAAATTTTATAAAATATATTTTTATGAATTTTAGTTAATCTGCTGATGCAGTTATACTACTCTCTTAGGGCTTTACCATTTTAATTTTACCATTTTATTCATTTTTCAAATAATTTTTGCTATGTTATTTCATTTATAAATAGAATGACTAATTGGGAGAGTTTCTCCCATCTCACTTTGTCTTGCTTTCAAACAAATCTCCCACCTGCCATCAGCATAGTAAAACTATTTAAAGTCCATTACTGTTCATGAAGCCATTCTTTTGGGTACGTAATCCTCTTGTGAGGGAATTTTTCCAGAATGCACACAAATGCATTGTACCGCTAACTTTTGTGTAAAACAATTTAGTTCATCTGTTTCTGCTTTTGTTTTTAAGAAAACATGTGAGGGTGGAACAATACTCCAGGTCAGGAAAGTTTATCAGTTTCCACTGATGTTTTATACGTACTCTGTTTGTATATGAAACTCTAAAGGCTCAAACCCTGTGATGCTATAAAGACATGGAAAATGATTCTTTCTTAGGATTGGAGGAAGTGATGACTAGTGTTTTTTTTGCTGGTAGTATCTGATAATCTCACCTCCCTTTAGCTATTCTAGGCATGTTTAGTTGTCAGGCGTTGTCGGACTAAATTGCTAAAAATAACAAATAAGGGGGAGGTGGTTCTAAGGCCAGCTCTTGCCACTGTCTGTAATCTGTTTAATTTAGTTCCTAGGGAGAAAGGGCAAAAGGAACATGGTGCCATTCTCATTGAATGGATTTTTTGTTTAAAGTGCTGACAAGAGCATTGTTTGAGCTCTCCCTTTTCCCAAACCCCACAGGGCTCATGTACCCACATTCACGTTCTGTGTGGAGCCAGAGCCTGGGGGCTCAAAGAGCCTGCTCCGACTCAGCGGTGGTACTAGAGATTAGCCAGGCAATTGTGGGCTTCTGCTGGTCTTTTAATGTGGCTTTTGATCGTGGAAATGTGCAGTTAGCCTGCAAGAAAGAGTGAGAGAGGGAGCAGCATGGTGGTTTGAAAATGGGGGAGTTGGGGTGTAAATAAAGAAATCTTTCTATTTAGCACTCTCCCCTATCCTCAGCGTTTGGGGAGTGTCAGGTTGTTTTATAAAATTAACCACACATGTGACTCCAGCACATCTGCATGTATCTCTGACCCACACTGCCAGCCTAGAGCTCTGCTTTGATTTGGCTCTTGACCTCTCTGGGCCTTAACTTCTTCCCAATGAATAATAGAAACAACTCTCTGTAGAGATGGCAATCTAGTACCTGTTTGTAAAGCTGTTGAAGATCACTGAAGGAAGGATTTAAATGTCTTTCCTATCCCCTGCTGTGTATTTCCTAGTGGTGGAGTGTGTGAAAACTAGGAGCAAATGTTGTTATATTTCTGGTGTTCTGTGTTGACTCACCTGAGGGCTTATTGATTTTTATATTCTGAAGTTGTGTATTGATTTTTGTATTCTGAAGTTTCATCCCAGATCCTTTGCTTTGTGCAATTCCTTTTTTGGTGCTGATAGTGGAGGTATCCGAGCCTGACCACTTTAGCACTAAAGGAAAAAAAAATGGATTCTTTTTATTAAGAGATTCTGGGGGCTGGGCTGGGGTGGGAAGATGCTGTGGAGATGTCTTGGGAAGTCTATATTAATGAAGATCCTGGTATTTACCTAGAGCTTTGAGATCCAAGCAGTTAGATGCTGCAGGCTTTGGGAATGCATATTTAGACATTTCTGAAGTCACCAACCTGCCTTACTCCCTGGTTTAATGAAAGGCGATTGCATTATCCAGGTGAGAAATGATGGTAGCTTGGAACAGGATGGTGTCAGCGGAGGTGGTCAAACTCTGAATATATTTTAAGGTGGAGCCAAGGTGATTGGGTGTAGGAGTGAAAGAGGAGTCAAAAAACCCTAAAGTTTTGGACTGATGATTAAAGAATCATACCCTCTTCCTCCCATGTATATCACTGATTCTCCTGTTGGAGAGATCTGGAATGGGTTCATGGGAGAGGGGACATTTCACCTAGGCTTTGAAGGTCAATTAGAATTTTGCTAGATGGGGCTGGGGCAAGAAGAGGGCAATTCAAACCAAAGATAGTATGAACAGAAGTCTGAAAGTGGAGGGGTAGCTGCAGTAGAGTGTTAGAGTGGGAAATGAGGCTGGAAGGGTCTAAGCCTGTGTTGAGGTGGGGAACCTGTGGCCCTTTGATTGAATCCAAATTTCACAGAACAACTCTTTTTATGAAAAGGAATGCAGTAGAGAAAGGTGAAGATTTTCTTGCCTCCTTTGGTGCTTAAAAAAAGAACAATCTTGAAATCAGAAGGCCACAGGTTCCCCACCCCTGTAAGTGAATGAAGTCAGCATTGCTTCTACTCATTTTGTCTAAGTACTGCTTGTTCTGGGCAAGTAGCTTGTCCTAGTGCCCATGCTATTCATTCAGTGTGGTCGCCACTCAGCATTCCATGTGTACTGGGCTCCCAGAGATTGTCCTGCTGCAGACATTCCACTTGTGTGTAGGAACAGATGTGCTATTGCTGATTGCTGCTGTAGAGATTAGTGTTTCCTAGTCAGTTTTCAAGTTTCAAAACTAATTATAAAAGCAAATTGAAAGACTGGTTTTGGCCATGTTACCTTTGAGACACTATTAGACACCCAAGCAGAGGTACTGAATAGACAGTTGGTTAGATGAATCTAGAACTCTAGGCTGGTGAAATAAAATGGAGAATTGTCTGTAAATTGTCGATTTATAGATGGCATTTCAAGTCATAGATCTGGATTAGGTCAACTAAGGGAAAAGGATAGCTAGGGAAGGGACAGGGTTCGTGGATTGAGCCCTGGGTCACTATAGCAGGGTGTAAAGCACTTCACAGAGGTGTGGACAGTGTGTGTTGGGAGACCAGAGAGCTGAGGGAATACTCACAGGGGCAGGCCTCTGCTGAGAAGGGGCCAAGCCGCAGGGTCGGGACCAACTCCCTACATGGTTAGGAAACTACTTTTTCATGGGTTGTCTAGGCCCATGGCTTTGTGGTGATAGCAAGGCCTGTCACTCGTGTTAGACCTGAGTTGCAAGTGCTTTGTGGCCTTCCCTTAGTAGCACTGACCCTGGAGCTGGGCAGGCCTGGTCGGCTGAGGGAAGCAGGTTTGTTCCCCTTGGGAGGGATTGCAGAAGGTAGAGGCTGACATCCCGTTAAGGCTCAGAGCTGAGCACTCTGTGGGACCACACTGCGAGGGAGAGGCTGACCACAGACCATTTAGAGTACAGGAGATAAGAAATCTGCCATGTATCTGTGCTATCTTGAGTAAGATTTGAGGGAGGTGGGTACTTACACAGGCAAAGGCAAACATGCCTGCTAGTTTTGAAGGCTAAAAGGTCCCTAAAGGGATTTTTATGGTAACTAGTACTCTCACTATTCCCTCACATGTGCACACACTTTCCTACCCTTTTTGAGACCCAAGTATGTACTGAGAAAAGCTCCAATCTTTAGAATATTTTTCTAGTTCATCTTGAAGATTCTTAGCAAGTAATAGATACTGCTGCTTGTCTTTGCTCTATGTGTAGCATTATGCATTGGCATGAGAGTTAAGAAAGTGAACTCTGGAATCATACAGAGATGAATTTGAGCTCTGACTTTGCCACTTACGACCATCTTGGGTAAATTACATACTTAGTGTTTCTAAGCTTAAATACGCTTGTATGTAAAATGGCAACAACAGCAGTGTTGGGATGGAGGGAGACACAATAAATAACTTTTATCTCCTGCCCAAGAGTGGAACCAATTGAAAGTTGGGCAGATGGATGTAAAAATTTCACCTTTTTATGCATTTTATCTTGAATACTGATAAAGATAAGACTGAAGGCTGTGGCTCACGTGTGCAGCAATAATGGGTTTCTAATACTGACCTAGAGTCTGGCATACATAGTAAGTGAACTCACCCAACAAATCTCTGAAAGTTCAGGACAACCACAGGTCTCCCTCTGCAGAGTCAGGCAGAGTCTGTCTGTCACTTCCAAGGAAAATGTGTACCTTCTGCAAGCAAGCAGCTCCTGGCGGGGCAGAACTGATTGAGCCACTGTTTTTTCCTCCCAAACAAGCCAATCAGAAAACCCACTAGTCTTCCCCAGACTAGATTGAGGAGGCCAGGACTATAGTTAATGAAAACTGGAGGTGAGGAAGATAAGCATTTCTTTCTTAAGAAAAGTACCTGCCTTGTAACATAATACATGTAAGTCATTTAGTACTATGCCCGGCACGTAGTAAACGCTCAGTGCAGGATTTTATTATTTGCCTGTGGTGGACGCTCAGTAGCTATTTACTGATTGAGCATATTGCCACCAAGTGCTTATAAGATAAAAGCTATTTTTTATTCCAGACTGGTGATACCTGCTTCAGAAGGTATCTTTTTTAATTTGGGAAATATTAAAGCTAATTTATCATCCAGAATTAACAAATGGTAGCATTTTATATTTACCATTTTTTTTGTTTTGTTTTTACAAAAATAAAACAAAACGAATGAAATTTGAGTCTTTTTTGTAACACCCACCCCAATCTTATTTCTGTTCTGCAGAAGTAACAGCTACCAAGGATTTGATCTGTATCTTTCATTCCATGATTTATATGCATCTTATATTCAGCAAGTGATACCATGTTCATATCTTTCAACAACTTGCTTTTCTCATTCAATAGCAGGGTTTTGAGCTCCAGCTGCACAGTAAACATTCATTCATTCTAACTGCTGCGGGGCATTCCATAAGAACATGAACCTTTCTGTGTATTTTATTTAAAGGACCCACTATTGATAGCTTCGGTATACACCGTGTGTAAATGTTGCTGACGACTCCTTTGGTGTGAAGCATAAACATGGCTAGTGGGAGGGCTAGTTGATGGGCTAGAGGATGTAAGTGCCAGCAGGTCAGTCAGATCTGCTGCTTTTATTTCCTGATACCCATGGATTCTGTGGCAAAGCCATCTCATGAGCTTGGTGGCCTCTGCCCGTGTTTTAGAAATGGAGATCATGTGTTCTTCACAGAGCCAGAGCCAGAGCCAGAATCTGTCAGAGAAAAAGAGGGAGATCAGAGTGGTAAACCAGGATTCCAGGTTCTAGACTCCAGCCACTCTGTCATTCACTTTTACTCTGAAAGAAATGGGGGTTCTTATGCTATGGTTGTATGCCCCAAGTAGCTGGACCTTCTATTTGTGGTCCTTTTCCTTATAAGATGATGAACTCCAGAGTTTACACCAACTCTGAAGAGATAAGTGGTTTCTAAGTGGCCTGGCATCTGGAAACTGAAGAAAGGGCAAAGTGAAAACCACCCCTTGAGTCATGTTTGCAGAGAGAAGTAAGCCAAGGGCTCTTTTATTACTCCAGTGTCATTACAAATTTAATTGGTGTTATGTCAGCTATTAGATCAGAGCTATTAGCATATTAAACGCCATTCTGTTTGCACCAGTTCCATGGTAACTTGGTGGGTGTGGAGTTGGGGACAAGTGGCAGCTGTGACGTTTCGTCTGTAGTGCGATTTCATCATGCTGTAAGCCTTGCGTCCCCCTGGATGGAGAAGTGTCACTGAGTGGTGTGGATCTGACCTCTCCATCCCCCCAGTGCTGTGAATAAAGGTCCTGGAAGGTTAGCTTAGAGTTAGAGGCCGGGCGTGGTGGCTCACGCCTGTAATCCTAGCACTCTGGGAGGCCGAGGCGGGTGGATTGCTCAAGGTCAGGAGTTCGAGACCAGCCTGAGCAAGACCCCGTCTCTACTAAAAATGGAAAGACATTATATGGACAACTAAAAATCTATATAGAAAAAATTAGCCGGGCATAGTGGCGCATGCCTGTAGTCCCAGCTACTCGGGAGGCTGAGGCAGTAGGATCGCTTAAGCCGAGGAGTCTGAGGTTGCTGTGAGCTAAGCTGACGCCACGGCACTCACTCTAGCCTGGGCAACAAAGTGAGACTCTGTCTCAACAAAAAAAAAAAAAAAAAAAAAAAGAGTTAGAGAACAGTGCTTTCTTGCGTGACATTGAGAGGTACAACTGTGAGTTTCTTTTCTCTTTCTTAGTGACAAGACAGCCAAGGTTTTTGGAAAGCTTTATAAATAGCCCTTTGATATTGGAGTATATTCGTAGTTCTCCAGTTCTGCCCTCTGCTGACCCGTACACATCAGCCGAGGAGGTGCCCATGAGTCATGGATCTGTGCCTGCCGTGGCTTTGAGCTGGTGCCTGTTTTCACTGTCTCCAGGTCCATTTACGGGTTTCCGGTGCCATATCTCTATTTTTTTAGTTGTATAAATATGTTACTCGATTGGAAAGTGGTAATGTGATCACATACACGTTTCCTTACCCTTGTTTGTCCACTGGCTCTCGCAGAGTACCTTCCTAACTCATTAATCTAAATGCTCAGTGCTTCTGCTTACGACACTTAAGTTCATTTTGAGAAATTAGTATGTCAGTTTATTTTACCCTGGCCAGTTCGTGTATGTATTACTCTAAGTCTTTGGGTGGAGTACAGACTGATTGGCTGGTGAAAATAATTTATTAGGAACTTGTCTTGCCATGCCTGTTTTCAAACACAGGGCTTTAATGTCCTGTCTTTTCCCCTTGGGGTGCAGCATTTTGAGAAGGTAGGAATTCTTTTTTAAAAAATTGAGGTAAAATTCACATAACATAAAATTCACAGTCTTGCATAACCATCCGCACTGTCTGATTCTAGAACATTTTCATCACCCCCAAAAGAAACCCCTTACCCATTAAGCTGTCACTGTCCATTCCCTTCCTCTCCAAGAACCTGGCAGCCATTACTCTGTTTTCTGTCTCTATAGATTTGCCTGTTCTTATACATGGACCATAAAAATGTGTGGCTTTTTGTGTCTAGCTTCTTTCACTTAATGTATTCAGGGTTCAATCATGTTGTAGCATATATTAATACTCTTTCCTTTTTATGTTTGAATAATATTCTGTTGTATGGATATACCACATTTTGTTTATCCATTCATCAGTTGATGGACATTTGAGTTGTTTCTACTTTTTGGCTATTGTGAATAATACTGCTATGAACATTTACAAGTTTTTGTTTGAACACCCGTTTTCATTTCTCTTGGATACATACCTTGAAGTGGAATTGCTGGGTCGTATGATAATTGTTATATTTTAACTTCTTGAGTAACTGCCAAACTGTCTTCCACAGCAGCTGCACCGTTTTACATTCCCACCCTCAGGTTCCATTTTCTCCACATCTTTGCCAACAATTGTTATTTTATGTTTTGATTATAGGTATTGTAGTGTGTGTAAAGTAGTCTCTTGTTATGGTTTTTATTTGCATTTCTGTAGTGATTAATGATGTTGAACAGCTTTTCGTGTGCTTATTGGCCATTAATATATCTTCTTTGGAGACATATCTGCTCAAGTCCTTTGCTCATTTGTTAATTGGGTTGTCTTTTTATTGTTGAGTTGTAAGAGAATAGGAATGCTGGACTTGCTTGGAACAGGGAGCCAGGTCAGACTGACTTCAGGCTTTTGCCACACTTACCTGCATGTTAGTCTTGCCCCCACAGTTGAGTCAATTACACCTCCACTTCCAGGAATGCAAGGTGTTGCCCTTACTTCCTCTCTCCATGGGCACACCCTTATTCACCTACCCTTTGCCATGCCTACAGGCCAAACTCCACTGTAAACACTGTTCACTTAATCCTCTCACTCTTCTTGTAAGACTGGAACAAACTAAAGACAAATTGAAATAGTATGACTTTTTGTTTTAATTTTTTTGCTCATTTAGAAGACTTGCAGAGTTTTAATAGTCCTTCTAGTTCATCTTATTGATGAATATTTGCCTTTTTGATTCTGGAAAAACAGAAGAAAAATAATGTATATTGGAAATGTCTTCTGTAAAATTTGTTTTCATGGTACAGTTGTTTTTCACATATGATAGACTTAGAAGTCTATTCTATATAGGCTGTACTTTTTAGTTTTTTGTTTGTTTGTTCAAGAAAGGAATCAAAGATCCCAGGGTTGGATTTCAGGGTGGTGATATTGGTAGTGCTCTCTGTGCTTCTTTTCCTGATCTCTTTTGCTCAGTTCCTGAAACAGGCAAATACTTACATTTAGTGTACCTTTAGTACATTTTTCCTGCACAGAATTCTTAGCTGTGTCATTGTGTGATCTCTGAAGTACATTCTCTTAGCTCCTTTATTTCCTGAACATAGTATTTCAGCCCTCTAGTCATTTCCTTGGGCACGGTTATACTGATCCTTCTATAGCACTTGTGTTAGACCTGCACAAAGCCCAGTGTCTCACTGAAGACAAGAGGTACAGTTATTTGTCCTGATGCTGCATTACATGTGCTTTCAAGGCTCATCTGTGACAATGAAAACAGCCAATTTTCCTTCATAGAGTTTTAGGGTCAAGTCTCAACTTTTTAAAGTTGCAAGATACCCTAGAAGCCACTTGGTATAGCACCGCCCTCTCCAGCCCCCAGCCATTTCTGACTTGGTGTCATTCCTCTTACTTGAACACGTCCAGTGGTTTCTAGTGATTGCATCCTTTTTCCTGAACTGCTCCTCTCTTGGTCGCTATGACACACAGTTTCCCTCTACCGATTCCTTCTCTTCCTTCCAACCTTAAAAGGTTGAATTTCTTCAAGGCTAAGTTCTCTAAACTGTGTTCTTTATCTAGGAATTTCATTCATTCTCATGACTTCAAGTACCACCTGTATGCAGAATTATTATCGCCAGCCCAGATTTCTTCCGCAAACTTCAGACCCAATCTAGTTTGCTTTTCACATCTCACTTGGATATCTCACAAGTACCTTAAACTCATTATGTCCAAAACAAAACTCATAATCTTCCCTTCCAAACCTGGTCCTCCCCCGCTGTTTCTTATCTTAGCGAAAGGCAACACCATCCAGCCAGCGTGCAAGCCCAAGCGAGGCATCCTAGGAGTCATTCCTGACATCCTCCCCCACCAACTTCTGATACCCCTTGAAGGTTATGGTGAGGGACATGGTGAAGTCCTCATAGCTTCCCAGCATTCACGCTTGTATTCTCTAATCCAGTGCTTCCCAGCCTTTTTTTTTTTTTTTTACATCACAGCACACAGAAAATTGTACTTGCACGATTCACTAGGGTAACTGGAGGCAGCTGCCCATGGGGACTTTGGCTGCCCTGGACCCACCCAGCCACTCCAGGGCCTGAAGGGATCAACATCGTGGGCACATCTGTTGCCCATTCGCGACTCATAGGGCCTTCTGCGGGAAGCTCTGTTCTAACTTACTTTCTCTGTTTCAGAATGATAGTCTCTTTTCAGTGGAAATTTGACTTTTGTCTTTCCTGCTTAAAACCCAGTAGCTTTCCACGGCCTTCAGGAGAAATACCCAAACTTTAATATGGCTTGAGACCCTGTGTGATCTGACTCAGCCTCACCCCTCCGTGTTATCCCCCTTTCTCTCTCTCTCTCTGTCCCACTGGCACCATTCGGTTCTCCACACTTGCCGTGCTCCTTCGACCTTTGCACAAGCTGCCCCGTTTGTCTGGAATTGCTGTCTTCCCCACTGCACCCTCCCCTGCTGGTTAATTCCTCCTTGTCCTTCAAAGCCGAGGTCAGAAGTGCTTCTGTGATTTCCTTGATTACACCAGGTGTTTCCTCCATTGGAGACTGCTTTTCCCTCAGAGCCCTTATTACTATGGTAAATGTCTGTGTGCCCTGCGACAGTGTAATCTCTAGGAGTAAGTGTGTGACTTGTTTGCTGCTCTAATCCCAGTGCTCTTTGGGCCTTAAATATACTGGGCATTCAATACATGTTGGTTAAATGAATTATGTGCCAGTTCTTGGTGCTAAGGGGTGAAGCATTAATCAAATCAAACACAATCCCTACTCTTTGGAGCTTACACTGAGATACAGAAATAAACAAGAAACTATTGTATAGTTTCCTTTAGAGAGTTACTGTGGACCTTCTTTAGTTGAGTAATCAGGAAGTCCTCTCTAAAAAGGTGAAATTTCAATTAATCTCTGAATGAAAAGAGTAACTGGCCACTTAAAAATATCTAGAGGAAGAACATTCCAGGTGGAGAGCACAGGTAGTACAGGTCTTAGGACAGGAGTAAGTCTGGTGGGGTTGTTCAAGTGAGTGAAAGGGAGACAGTGGTAATGGGGCTGGAGGGGTTGACAGGGCCCAGATCAGGTAGGTAGGGCCTCATTTCCCAGGTTGAGGAGTTTGGATTCTGTTCGAAGTGTGAGGGGACGCCATTAGGGGGTTTTGAGCAGAGGCCAACCCGATTTAGGTGTGGAAGTATCCATGGCAGATAATCCAGGCAAGAGATGACGGAGGCTTGGACTAGGATGGCGGCAGTGGAGCTAGCTAGAAAGAAGGGTTTGCTTTGGGAATGTTTTTGGAAGTGAGTTAAGATTTGCTGATGGATTGGGTGGGAGAGGTGGGGTTTGAGGAAAAGAAAAGCAGCAGCGATGGCTCCTGTATTTTGTGTGTGTGTTTTCTTTTACCGTGAGCAGTTGGATGAGTGCCGTTCACTGAGACCGGGAAGACTGAAAGGGGGCCGGGTGTGACTACAAATCACCTGTGTTTGTTTTAAACATGTAAAGTGTAGACTTGATACCTTAAGAGGATATGCTTTATAAATAATTGGATATATAAAGCTGGACTTAAGGGGATGTCAGGTTGGAGATATAAATTTAGGGGTCATAATAATGTTTAAAGCTATGAGACTAGAGGAGAGTTTCTTTCTTTTTCTTTTCTTTTTTTATTTTGGGAGATGGAGTCTTGCTCTGTCACCCAGACTGGAGTGCAGTGGTGTGACCATAGCCACTGTAGCTTCACACGCCTGGGCTCAAGCGATCCTTTCCCCTTAGCCGCTGAGTCGCTAGGACTACAGGCGTGTGCCACCTTGCCCAGCGAGACTAGATGAGGGTTTCTGAAGAGAATGTAGATGAGGAGAAGCGGAGTTCCAGAACAGCTTCCTGGAAAATGCCAGCATTTAGAAGTTGAGCAGAGAGAGGGGGTGGTCAGCAAAGGTGAACTTAGAAGGAGTAGCCGGTGATGTAGGAGGAAATAGGAACGTGGCGTTAGGAAAGCTACGAGAAGAAACCATTTCAGGAATTGTGTTGCTGCGGAGAGATTAAGAGGATAATGAAGAAGTAACCGCTGCTTTGGGCATGATAGAGATCACCGGACCGGCGCACAGTCAGTGCAGTAGGGTAGGTGGGAGAGCGGTTGGGGAGGTCCAAGGAGCAATTGGGGGATAAGGCGGTGTAGATGCTGCCTCCGCACTACTGGTTCAAGATGTTTTGCTAAGAGGAGGGGAGCAAGGGGGCAGCGTCTACAGGGGACTGGGAGGTGATTTGCTTCACCAGGAAGATCTTGCAGAGAAAGAAATAGGAGAGTCAGAAGAAAGAGAAAGGATAACTGTGAGTGAAGTTTCTGAGAAGGCACGTGGGCATAGAATGATGTCGAAGTGGAAGGGCTGTGTTTCGATTCCTTTAAAAACAAGGGGACACTACCCATTTCAACAGTAGGGAGAGAAGAGACTACACGTACAGGTCCAGGTCAGTTAGTAGATTTGGTAGCGGGAAGACAAAGGAGTTCCTCATCAGATTGCTTTTATTTTCTCAGTGAGCCTAGGGGAGAGGGGAGTCTAGGAGATTTGCGGAGACAAGACAAAGTATGAAAGAGTTATTGTGGAGGGCAGACAAGTGGACATACTAAGGAAGTTTAATAGAATTTCCAAGTCCCCTTGGATGGCGCAGCAGTGGTGGAGAAAGACGGGGTGCCAGCGGTGAGCGAGGGGCAGTGCCCAGGAGAGCCGTAAATCCCAGCAGCCGGGGGTGTGGGGCGGGAGTCAGGTGGTAGAGCATGGAGCCGTGAACCTCAAGAACCAGGGTTTGTAAGGGCAAAGGAGGGGAATGGTTTGGCAGTGAGAGCTGAGTGAATGAATGGAAGAATGGATTGATGGAACTTATGTCCTTATTAGGCAGCTTTCATTGAAAGTTAAAAATCTGACATGTCTCCCTGCTGGACTCAGTCCTACCCTTGAAAGCTCCATCTTTTTTAAGAACAGAGATTGGCAAACCACAACCAGCCTGCCAGATCCAGCCTGCTGCCTGTTTTTGTGTTTTGGAAACAGCCATGCCCATTCATTTACGCCACACTCGTTTGCTCATACATTGTCTGGGCCGCCTTTGTGCTGCAAGGCAGAGCTACGCAGTTAACGGAGGCAACTTGTGAAGCCTAAAATATTTATTATCTGCCCCTCTATAGAAAAAGTTTGCCGACTCCTGATTGAGAACAGAAAGTTTGATTCTCAAACTTTAGTGTGTGTCAGAATCACTGGAGGTCTTGTGAAAACACAGATTGCTAGACTCCACCCCCAGAGTTTCTGATTCCATGGGTCTGGGTTGAGGCCCAAGAATGTGCATTTCTAACACATGCCCAGGTGCTGCCGATGCAGCTGATACAGAGATCACACTTTAAAAGCCGTTTCTTTAGATAGGTTCCTCCTCCCCTTAATCTCTGATCCTACTGTCGCTGCCCATTTCAGCTGCCCATCACTTGACACGATTCACTGGCTTGTCATTATGCCTTTTCAGTCTGGTGCTGCAAATGGGAATGATTTCTTTGGATGAAGCTGAGCAGCACCACGTGCATTGGAACAGTCGCTCCTGGCTCCCTGCTTCGCTTGAGCTTGCTTTCTACTCTCTTTCCCAGATTGTCTGATAGGCTCAGCTTTCTCTGGGACTTAAATGGAGCTAATGTACTCAGATGAGTTCCCCACTGGACATGTCCTTGGATCACTTGTACCCTGTCTCTTAGCTTCAAATTCCTGGTCAGGTTCGCCTGCCTCCCCTGCCCGTGGTGTTGCTCCTCACCCCTGCAGAGCAGAGCACTGGCACTCTCGGGCTCTGCGCCACTCCTGTGCCCGTGGCCCTGCACATCCTCCCCATCTCCGTTTCTGACTTCTCTGTTGTGACCTCTCGATGCCTCTTTTTTTCTCTTTTCCCCCTTGTTTCCTCTGCCTTCTTCCACGTTTTGCCCCCAGTCTGCCAAGACTCGATGCCTTAGTGAATTCTTGGGCTCTTATTTAACTCCCCCTTGTGGATGGCTGGCACCCTCTGACCATTTTACAGTTTTGCCAATTGATTGAACATGAGAATCAGTGATGTTCTTGGGGTTTTAATTTGGAAGTCATGGGAGAGACAGCGAGAAGGTGGCCTTTGCCTTAATTTTTTCGATTAATAGTAGAGCTGAAAGTTGGCAGTGGTCTGCAGAAGCTGAAAGCTGTGGATTCAGCACAAGGGACAAGGTAAGTGGCCAGGGTAGGTCAAACTCGGGGGCAGAACCAGGGACTCGGAGCAGAGGGTCTTTGGGGTCACAGCTGTCATTGACCATCAGGGACAGAAGGGAACCTGTCCTGTCTGTTGCCCTCGTAGCCTGGATTGGAGGGAGGCAAGCCAGCAGGGCTGCTTTTATCTGCCACGTCTCCCCTCTCCTCCGAGCTCCATTTTACCTGTTTTGTTTGTTTAGTCTTTAAGGCAAGAGTTCATTTGAGAAACGGGTTCTGTGGCTAGAGTAAAAGTGGGGGTGTAGTGGGGGTGTGGAGGGACTCACTGGTATTGTCCAAATCCTCAATTTACAGATGGGAAAACAGAGGGTCAGGGAGGAGAAAACTCTTTTCTGCACCCGAAGACATGACAAACAGGAAAAAAATACTAATTTGGAGGAGAGCTAGAGACAGTTCCTAAGAGAAGAAGAAAGTCTATAGAGAGAGTGTCACAAGATGAATTACTTTAGGAGTCTCTTTGAGAGATTGTGTCACGTCAGAAAATTCTAGGTACTTGAAACTCTTTCCTTTGTGAGAGGATGAGAATGAGACACCAGCCCCTGTCTGACTCCCAGCCGAAAGAATGTCAGGCTGGTGAGCAGCAGCTCCAGCAATGTCGTCCCCTGGCCAGGCTGAGCCCCACGGGGAATCTCAGACTCCCTCACCAGGACAAGGCCCCACAAGAATGCCACTGCACCCAGAGCTTTGCGGTTTGATGCCACCAGGGAAACTTCTAGGGAGAGCGTTCTGAGGGAAATCGCTCAGCAAGACAGAAGGATGCTGCAGCGAGGACAGCAAATGCCTCCCGGGACTGCTGGTGGAACATGCCAGTTTCAGATGCCCCCTGGAGCTTACACAGCAGTTATTGTCCCCATGTGGCGTCTAGCAGTGCTGAGGCTGACATCACATAGAGCGGTTTTTCAAGGGTTTCAGAGTCCAGGGCAAGGGAAATTGGATGGTTTGTTTTATCATTTTACGAGCTGAACTGTTGAAGCAGAAGGGCCCGACTCCAAGGCCTGCTCTGTTTGTGGGAGCAAGGCTTCGAAGCCCCCCGCTGCAATCATTGAAGTTTGAGTTTTGTTTTTTATTTTTTTATTGTAAATCAGTCTTTTCTAATAGTATCAATTTATAGGGTACAAAGTGATGTTATGGTTTATAAATGTAATGTAGAATAATTAAATCAATCTAGCTAACATATTCATCACCTCGAATACTGAACATTATTTGTGGTGCTGGGTTTGAGTTTTAAATCTCTGCATGTGATGGGGTTAGAGGACAATGCCGAAAACTGAGAACCACCTTGAAGGAGAATGGTCAGTTTCTGCCTTTGTTCCTCATTTATTCTGTTCAAGTTGGGAGGGACAGCTGAGAAGTGGCAGTGCCAGCGAGTAGAGCAGTAAGGCATCAGTTCCTGCCCTAAATGCACTTTCTTCAACAAGTGTGAGTTCCTGTTATGCACCAGCCATTCTTTTAGGCACTAGGACTGTTGTGTCAGGGGACAGAACAAAGTCTTGCCCTCGAGGACCTTTCCTTCTCATGCGGGACCCAGACCGTACCCTTTCACGTGGTGCTAAGTGCTGGAGAAAGGCCAGTGAGAAGATTAGGGGCAGCAGGACGGCCTTAAGGCGATGTTTGAGAAAGGCCTGAAGGCAGTGAGGAGCCGGTGTGTGCGGGAATCTCTGGAATCTGGGGAAGAGAGCCGGCAAAGGGCAGAGGCCAGGCAGGAGCCTACCAGAACAGCACCCGAGGCCCGTGTGGCTGGAGCTGAAGGAGTGAGGGTGAGAGTTGTCGGGTGATGTCAGAGACTTAGCTTAAGAGCAAGACCGTGCACGGTATTTTGGTAGTTGAAAAGTAGCATGGTCTGAACATTCGCTACCCCCAAATCCACATGTTGAACCCTAACTGCTAAAGGCGATAGTATTCGGAGGCGGGGTCTTTGGGGAGGTGACTAGGTCATGAGGGCAGAGCCCTCAGGGATTGTATCAGTGCTCTTATAAAAGAGCACAGCACAGTACCTGAAATGAGGGACGGCCCCAGAGACAGTCTATCCTGAGGCTCTCCTGGACCCAAAGGTCCCTATCCTGCCTTAGCTCTGACCACACTGAACTGCAGAGGCTTAGGTGACTGTCCCTACAAGTTTATAAGCTAGGATCATACTTAGCCCGAAAATAATTATGGTAGAATTGACACCAATACAAATGAGGCTGGCAGGGAGGATGAAGAAAATCAAGGAACCAATGATTAAGTCAAACTTTTGCTTCCTTGAATCTCTATGGCTTGTTCTTAAAACTCTTGGAAAACAGCAGCGCAGCGTTACTCCAGTGGCATGAAAAGGCCTCAGCACTAGGGCACTCGGCTCGGTTACAGCAAGACAGACAGTTACAAAACAAAACAAAACAAAAAGAGTCATATTACCTTGAGAAGAGCTTTGGATGCCCAGGCTGGTGAAGAGGGACTGACAATGGACCATCTTCCTACGAACTCCCAACTAAACTACTTCAGGACATGTATCTGCTGAAATATATTTTATTTTCAAGATGGAAGGAGAAATCGTCTGTTTCCTAAATCCTTTGCAGGATCTGATTGATAGTCTAGGCCTCTGTCTGCGAGTCATGCAGAACTGACTGTTCGGCTGTTGACCAGAACGGCTGGCAGCGTCGGTCAGGGGTACCCGTGTGCACCGGAGGAGGGGCGATTTGGGCAGGTGCAGATCCAAGGGCTGTGGTAAAAGGGAGAGCTTGTTTTCTTGTTGTTGAAGTGGAAAAAAACCTGAGAGTCTGTCAGACATCCTGTCTTCCCAGAGAAGGTGGACACTGTGGGGTTCATTGTAAAGTGCCTGCTGCATCAGTAAAGCTCTTGGCTTATTGGTGTTAAAAAAAAAAAAAATCACACACAAAAATAAAGATAGGTAAGTTCATTTGCATTTTTTGAAACTTGAAGACTTTAGGATATGCGGTGGTAAAATTCATGAAAATAGAAGTAAGAGGTGTTAAGGAATAAAGAATTTTTAGTCGGACGAGGTGGCACATGCCCGTAGTCCCAGCTACTAGGGAGGCTGAGGCAGGAGGATCGCTTGAGCCCAGGAGTTCTGGGCTGTAGTGCGCTATGCTGATCTGGTGTCTGCACTAAGTTCGGCATCAGTATGGTGACCTCCCGGGAGTGGGGGACCACCAGGTTGGCTAAGGAGGGGTGAACTGGCCCAGGTCGGAAGCGGAGAAGGTCAAAACTCCTGTGCTGATCAGTAGTGGGATCTCGCCTGTGAATAGCCACTGCACTCCAGCCTGGGCAACATAGCGAGACCCCATCTCAAAGAGAAAAAAAATTTTTTTTTAATGTTTTCATTTTTATAATTTTTTTTTCTTAGCAACACATTCCAAACCTAAAGGAATAAAGAATTTTTAAAGCTGAATTTGTCCAGAGGCCTAGGTAGTAGAGCAGAAAAGCTCTTGCTGATTATGGTTTGCCAGATGCAGCAGACCAGGGGCCCTGGCACTGGCTGGCTATTGCAGGGGAGAGGCTGGCGCGCTGCACTAGCCTTTCCCCTGCAGTCCCTTGGGGCTGGAACCCACACGGTGCCCGGCTGGTGCGTGGCACTGTCGAGCTGCTGCTCCCTCTGTGCAGCACCCGGTGCCCGCGCATTCTTCAGTGGTGCGTCAGCAGTTACTAGTATTTGCCTCTTTTCAGCTCACAGGTAAAGTCTAAGAGTTGTGTATCAAAGGAAGTTTAAGTTCTCACTCTGATACCACAGTGATAGGACTGTATCAGGTTTGCAGTGTAATTAGACAAAGTTCCTTAGCAACAGCATCCATTTATGGCCATTGCATTGTTATCGCGATCACTGTGAGTTTTTATGGTGCTCTCAATGCGTTGTAAGGAACTGTGTGTGCGTTGGACAGATGGGAGATAAGTAAAGAGTGCTCTTCCCAGTCTTCAGGAAATTGAAGTTAGGAGAGGACAAATAGGAATCAGAGGTTCATGAAGGAACTGGTAACGGTTTGTGTATGCCACAACGTTTGGCTTCTGTAGGAAAAAGCCCCTCAGTGTATCATTTAATAACCGTCTAGACAGAGAGTGGGGTAAGTTCCCAGGCGAGGCCTGTCGTACCAGGCTGTGGTGCCACTTGAAGCAGTGATGTGCAGCTCACTTGCCCTCTGCCCTAAGCATCCCCCGGCCCCCGAGTCCTGTGGGCATTCAGGGGTCAGCTAAGTGTCCAGCTGTTGGGGTGAAGGGAGTGGCAGAGGGCACCTGGCTGCCCGGGCCAGACGCTGCATTGATGGCTCCGCCGTGGCTCAGTCCACGTGGACCCTGGGAGGTGACCATTGTGAGTATTCCTTCAGGCCATGAATAATATTCCTTAAAAAGAGCCTTCATTTCATGTCTGTTAAGTGGGAACACAGCCACAACTATGTCCTCAGGGCAGGGACCAGTGGTAAAGCCACCATACTTCTGGGGTGAGCACAGGGCAAATACTGTACAGACATCATTTCCTTTGACTAATGTTCTGTAATCCGGGTCCAGATGTGGCTCCTGAAAGCAGTAAAAGTTCTTTGTGTAAACTGAGAGTTGTAATCTAGGACCCAGATGGGGTAGGAGGTAAACTTCCACGAGGTCTGTTTTATACAGTGTGTCACCAGCCTGGATTCCTGGCAGGCAGCAGCCTCACTGGAAAAGCCCTTTCATCCTGACTCATCTGCCTCAGTGCAGCGTGTGCTGCGCTTGCCGCAGCCTGCAGTCTCGCCGCCGGAGCAGAGCGCGCACTGTCCACGGCGGCTGCAGGCGCCTGGCCCGGGCCATGGAAAACCGTGAAAGGAGATAGTCTGTTATGGGGCAGGAGCTTTGTTCTGGAATTTCCTGGCCTTTGTCTGGTATAACTTCATGTACCGAGATGCCTGTTTTCAGAGTCCACTTCCTTCTGGGGGAAGAGCACCCCTGCTTCCTGTACCAAGTCATCCCCTCGCCCCGCCCGTGGGCCGGAGGTGGGGAGCACTGGGGCAGGAGTGTGCCCCTGGCCCCATTAGACAATGTGCTCCTGGAAGTTGCTCATCACAAAAGAGAAGCCATGACCGTTGGGCATAAAGCCTGGCCTGCCAGCCTGGCCCATTCACCCTGGTCCTAACCCTCATTTCTTTCTCATGTTGCAGCAGAAAAAATCCTACCTGGAGCGGAGTGTTAAGGAAGCCGAAGACAACATCCGGGAGATGCTGATGGCACGAAGGGCCCAGTAGGGAGCCTCCAGGGGAAGCTCTTCCTCCTGACCCCTGCTCTGGTGGACGTTTTAGCTGGGTGGCCTAGCAACCGCACATTTTCTACATCATTGTGAGTCCCTCTCAGATCCCAACCCTGTAATTTTTACCCTGGCTCTGCCTGCCACCCTGCCTAGACACTCTTCTCTCCTGGGGTGAGTCACAAACTCCCAGGATAGGGAAGATGAGAGCCAGGACAGAGAAGGAAGCTCCCCCTGAGCCTGCCGCCGCACGCACTGAGCAGACCAATAAAAGGCACCCGCCCCACTGTAAGACATCTGCTTTTCTTGAGCTGAGGGATGAGAACAGAGCGAGAGAGGCAGTGGCCGTCTCCACCTCAGCGCCCGCTCCCTCTGCACTGGAGCCTTTCCTTCCTTGGGCAGTGGGATCTTGTCCTCTTCTTTTGTCTCCTTCCGTACCTTTGACCGCCTCAGCTTCTGGGCCTCCATGTAATTGCAGTATGCAGATGAGGAGGAAAGCATAGCCGTCCCTCTGTGGCAGTCTGCCTAAAGATTCCTTTCCCCGCTGCTTTCTCAACGTTCCAAAAGAAAGTTCAGTAATGAGCAGCATTTCCAAGACTGTATCGTAAGGTGGACGCTCTAATCCTGAGGCCTCCTAGGGGCTCTGGGACAGCGAGTGGTGTGCTGGAACTGGCTCAGGAGGGCCGATTATTCAATTTTCAGAAATTTTGTTGCAAGCCAGTTGTTAAACACAGCCATTATTAAAGATTATGTAAAGCCGCAAATTATGTTAAAAACAAGGATAATAAATATTCAGAACTCACCCCTTCCTAATTATATTACTACGTTTGACCATTATCTGTTAACTCTGAGGTTAATAGTATTGTGTCTGGGTGGTGAAAACAGCACTTAATGGTGCGTTCCTGTGCTTTTCTTCCCAGCTCCATGGTCAGTGACATCGTATTGGTAGCCTGAAATCAGCCGTGACACGGTGGGAGCATTCATGGTCCCCCTGCCCGGAGAGACCTGGTAGTTAGACGTTTATCAGGGAAGGCAGGCAGAGTGGGAGGGAGCTGTCAGCTGCAGCCTCTCGGTGTGGCATGGGCGGCCCGGCAGGCAGGAAAATCTGACTTGCTGCTATGGCAGGTCAGTGCCACCTTGTGGCCAAAGATGAGACGAGTGGTGTGGCTGACTAGTTTGGGGTGAGGGCGTGGGAGGGGACGACAGGAAAAGCAAGCCTCAGGTCTGGACCCTGTGACTGTGGACTCCCAGGCTTCCAGGGAGCAAGGCCTACTTACCAAAAGGCCCTTTTCCTAGGCTCTCGGTAAAGGCAGGTACGAGCTGCGGTGGCAAATGCTCCTGCCTCAGCCCATCTCCGAGTGACAGGGAGAGAATGCTCGCCAGGCGCCCGTGACCACAGCAGCCACACGGTTCGGCTAATAGCAGGATGAAAAGGTAGGTGGGCTCCTCGGCAGACACTGCACGGTGGCCACTGGCTGACACACCCTCACTTGGCTCAGTGAGCAGATGAGGAGTCAGAAATGATGACAGTCCAGGAAACACGGAAACAGACTCAGGGTAGCTTAGACTATATCTGGAATAATTTAGACAAGTGAGGTTTGGACAAATTTATTGAAACTTAGAGGGTGTTAGCAGAGAAAAATTATTCTGTTGTTTGTTACAGTTTGCCACTACCTTGAATGTGTAATTTAAAATCATAAATATATATTTCATAACTAAGCCTTTGGCCAATAAAAGGAATCATTTAGCACATTTATTAAAGATCAATAAGAAATGTATTTCGAACATCAAAAAGATCAAGTCACTGAATTAAACAGCAGCAACCCCCACTAATCTAGATTCCCACAGTGCTGAAAGTAGAGGTTTCTGTGCAGAGCTAGTCATTTATTACAGCAATCAGAAGAGATGGGGGCTGGCACACCTGCTGGAGGTGGTGGCAGAGCTGGCAGGACAGGAGGGCCGGCCTGGTCAGGTGAGCATGTCCCAGAGGCAGCAGCAACACAGAGCAGTCCAGCAGGCTGTAAGGCAGGTGGATGGTCCCAGGTCGTCTCTTCTTTGGTCTTCCACCACATACACTGGAGGGAAAAGGGGAGAAGAGGGTGAGAATGACTGGAATAAACCTCAGGCCTACAAAGTTGGCCTGTCTGGACTGAGGGAGGGCTACCGGTGGAGCCATCCAGCAGACTGGTGCAGCCTCTTGGCTCCTGTCACTGCTGGTGATGAATGGAGGGGGGCTCAGCTCACCAGCTACTTTCCCTCCCCTCCTACTACCCGACGAAGGATGCGCTTATCCTCGCAGGGACAAGTACTAGGGAGCTACAGAATGGCCCCACACCAAGGCAGACGGAACTGGCAAACTCTACTTGGTTTATAGACCAGGTAGCATTATGTCCTCTACCCTACAGGAGAACGGGGGGGGGGGGGGGGGGGGCATTTCTTCAGATATAGTTAAGCCACCGCCCAAGAGTGAGAGGAATGGGAATTAAAATCTCCTAAAAGGGGGCTTTAAGCCCTAAAAGAACCACCAAGAGCCAGAGTTTTTCATACGTGGGAATACACAATTTCAGAATGTGCCCCCAACCTCTACATACTTTGACACAAAGCTTAAAGGCAGGCAGGGATGAAAACCGGTCCCATGGGACAGGGTGGCAGGGGCCTGTGTGGTGTCTCCTCCTGAGCCCCGCCAGGGCTAAGTGCACCATTAAGAGATCTGAATGCTAAGCAAAGCCACAGGTCCAGAAGGACCCCAGCCACCCCCACCTGTCAGCAAACTCTCGGCCGGCATTAGCTTCTCTTCCCGTAAGGACATATTTTAAATGGCAGATAGTCAATCTGTGGCCACTTCTTTAAAAAAATCTCGAAATAGCAGCCATCATCCAACTCGTAAGCAGTGAGGATTTTAAACTGTTTCAAAGTTAGTGAATGCCTGAATCTCGTAAATTAAGCCAGTCCGCTGGCAGTTTCCTTTCAGTTTTATTTTTGTACTTTGTATGTATTTTTATACCTCCTCTCTTGTCAGCTTCTCTCTCTGGAGCCTGATGTCGTAGCCAGAATGGGCTGGGGCGGTGGGAAGCTTTTCCAAGTCCTCCCATCGTATCAGTCGCCCTCCACTCCACAGAGACGTTCCTTCTCCCACGGCTCGGGTTTAATCCCAGCCTACTTTCGTGTGGCCCCGCTCAGCAGCCGCACAGCTGCTCTGGGTCGGGCGAGAACCCACCACCAGGGAAACATGGTCAGAGCGGAGAGGGCGCACGACCCGTTTATTCTGAGGCTTCATAAGGTCCGTCACCTCTTTTAGTCCTCACGATGACCCTGATATTACCATCATTCCTACTTCACACCTAAGGGACTCGAGGCTTAGAGAGGTCTCTTGTTCAAGTACACATGGCCAGGCAGAGAGCAGGATTTGAACCCAGGCCTTGTGGCTCTAAAGCCGCTGGCAAGCCTGTTTTGCTCAGGCCTAACTGGGATAGAAAAGGGACCAGGAAAGGCACAGAGGTGATGGGGACTACAGCAAAGTCCTCTCTCACACCCAGCCAGAGCCTGCCCCACGCCTGGACACCCCAGGCTGTGGGGTCATGGCAGCAGGAAAGCCAGGCAGAGTGTCACCTCCATTTGCCTGGATGACCTGTTCACGTCCCCAGCTTTCCCAGATCTACACGGGCAGCTTTGGACAGGGAAACCAGGATACAATGGCTGCAGACCCTCATGAGAAACTCTGTCTTCTCCCTGCCAGAGGATTGGAACTCCTTCCCCTGGGACAGAAGGGCCCCCTCCCCTACCAGCCCTAGAAACAGCCCAGGGACTCACTCGCAGGCTGTCCCTGGGCTTCACACCAGGGACTCTGCCCGAGGCTGGTTGCTGTGTGAGAGGTCCCAAATGTCCCTTAAGCTATCACTTACTGAGGGGTTCACAAGCGCCAGGACCTGTGCTGAGGGCTGTCCGGAGGTCGGCCACTCCATCTTCACAGCCACGCTGTGGGGCGAGCACCAGGACCCCACTTCTCCCCACCCCTCCAAGCCAGGGCCAGGCAGCGGCCATGCCCTTCTCTCCCGTCCAAACACTGATTGGCGCAGCTTCGTCAGGGAAACAAAAATGTCCCAGTCTTTCCTGCCCTGTCGCCTTTCTCCTCCAGTTTAGTCAAGTTGACCTTGTGGGGCTTTCTTCACAAACACACTCTGAAACCTGCGGAACCAGGGACTTTGAGCTCGGTCCTCCCAGACGATGCTGACAGAGGCCAGAGACTGTCAGCGGCTACACATGGACTTCACACCAGAGGGTGCGTCAACCGTGGCGGGGCTAGAAGTGCCCACACACACCTGAGAAACCCGAGTCCGTTATTTCCTGGGGCACCACGTCTTCCCGAACCCTATGGCTTTCCCCCTTAATCAGCTGAGGGCAGAACCTCGCCCCGGCGCTGTTGGGAGGATGGGGGACAGAGTGGGTCTGGAGGTGGGAGTGACCTGTGTTTTCCATGGGGGAGACTGTCCCAGGCCAAACCTCTGAAGGAAGACCTCGCAGTTCCACAGAGCACCTCCCCATAGGGCCCAACGCACTGCACGTCGGAGGGTGCCTGCCGCTCTGAACCTTGTGGCCTCGTCTCTGCCCCAGGATCCTGGCCCACCCCAGGGGCCTCACTGCCCCTCACCTTCTGTTCTGCCACCGTCCCCGTCGCTCCTCACTCCCCGAGGGGGGAACCTGAGAACTCGTATGCTACCCTGCCTGGCACTCCACGCTGCTGGAGTCCTGGGCCATGACACCCTGGGTACATGAAGCCAGTGGCCCCATGTGCTTAGCGGGCAGTACTATTCACGCAGCAGGAGCTGGGCAGAGACGGCCTCAGCCCAGGTGTTCCACAGCCAGAGATGGGCCAGAGCATAAAGGCGGGAGAACCATGACTATGTCAGTCGTTAACAGTATGCAGAAACTACTACCTCTGCAGCTTTTCTCTAAATTGAATACTGTTTAAAAATACAAGTGTTTCTTAAAGGAGAAAAGGGGGAAGGGTCAAAAGAACAGGGGGTAGGAGTTGGGAGCAGGTATTGCCTTTCCAGACAAGTTCAGCAGTCAATGCCCAGCCCCAGAAGAGGTTCTGGAGCCTGCAGTGGCTGCTCAAGTTGAGTTCCTTCTTAGAGATAAAGTGCCCCGCCACCCACCCACCCCCGTGGCCAGTCTGGGGACAAAGGCTGGGCTCCAGCTCCTTCTGATGGGTGCAGGGCCTTAAAGACTGGCTTCCTTCCATAAGCATAAGCCACAAGGCCGACCCCCCCCCCCCCCCACTATTTCACACCATCCTATTCAGCCAGCAATAGGAGCCTGTACCCTGGCCCCATGCAAGAAGGGGCAAAGGTCTGTGGAAAGCAATATGGAGACACCTCAAAAAGCTACAAGTAGAACTACCATTTGATTCAGCAATCCCATTATGGGCATCTACCCAAAGGAACAAAAGACATTCTATAAAAAAGACATCTGCAGTAGAATGTTTATAGCAGCACAATTCACAATTGCAAAGATGTAGAAACAACCCAAGTGCCCATCAATACATGAGTGGATTAATAAAATGTGGTATATGTATACTATGGAGTTCTAGTCAGCCACAAAAAACAATGGTGATCTAGCACCTCTCTTTTATTATCCTGGACAGAGCTAGAGCCCACTCTACTAAGTGAAGTATCACAAGAATGGAAAAACAAGCACCACATGTACTCACCATCAAGTTGGTATTAACTGATCAACACTTAAGTGCACATATAGTAGTAACATTCATCGGGTGTCGGGCAGATGGGAGGGGGGAGGAGGGGATGGGTATATTCACACCTGATGGGTATGATGCGCACCGTCTCGGGGATGGACAAGCTTGAAGCTCTGACTTGGGTGGGGCAAAGGCAATATATGTAACCTAAACATTTGTACCCCTGTAATATGCTGAAATAAAAATAATTAAAAAAAGAGAAGGGGCTGAAGGGATTCTCCATTCCCAGGGGACGACAGCTGGGGTGGGGTCAGCTCCAGGGATCCCTTCACTGGCTGGCCTCTCTCACCACAGTCGGCCCTTTGAACCAACCCTCAGTATTCTCAGCCCCAGCCCAATGCACGGCCTGCAGACGGGCAGGTACCAGAGCTTTGCCACACGATGCAAGCGCAAGAGAGGGGTGGGGAACACGGGGGACAGGTGTATGAGCGTGCAGGAGTGATCCAGAGGCCCAGAGTGGGTCAGAAAGGCCCAGCGAAGCTTTGGGTCTTGGATGCAAAGCACCTCTGGGAAGAGCTGAGCAGCTTCTAGCAGGGACACCCACTCCCCTTCTTGCCTTTGTGCAGAGAAGATAGATGGAAGATGCCGGGAGGCATGCAGTCTCCTGTCCACCAAGCCCTGGGATCTTCTCCAGGGCCACCAGTGCCCACTGCAACCATGGCCAACTGTAGTCCCCTTGGTCCCAGGATCTAGGACTACTGTACTGTACAACCCCAGACGTGACATTCACATAGGCTAATCAGAAACCTGGTTCTGGGCAGGCAGTGGGCAAGTGGGGCTTCTGTCCCCATAGGCAGGAATGACCTGCAAGAAATGTGAGCAGAGGCCTTCGCAGGTGAAGGCTCCGATTCTCAGTCAGCCCCAGTCCAGCATCTGAAACCTTTACTTGCACAGCTCGGACTTTTTAAATGATTAATCAAGTGCTTTGACGTGGTAATAGAGTCTTATTAATAGGTCCTTGTTGGTGTGTGCTTGTGAATGCATCTGTACCCAGTCCCAACCCAGGAGAGCGAAGGGTGAGAGGCAAAAAAAGACTGGAACCCCTCATAAGGTTCTGATGTCTGCATCCTTCTTGCTTCAGGAGCAAAGCAGCACCCCAGCCCCTCATGGCCCAGACCAGTGACAGGTACTCAGGGCTGGCCCTCAACTGCTAAGACCACCATAGCCACACCAGATGGTGGTCATCTCCTAGATCCTTGCATGGGGCCAGGGTACAGGAATGTGTCACCTCCTAGATGAGCCTCCCAAGAAGTGCCACGAGTGCCGGCTGTGCTAGGGGTAGGAAAACCTGAAGTCTTTGCTTGACTGCCCTCGCCCCACGTTGGGCATCTAGACCAACAGAAGGCGGCCAGTCAGCCTGCTGGGAGGTTTCAGGGGATGCCAGAAGAGCCCTTTTACTACCAGACCATGAGGCAGGAAGGGAGGGGGAAATCTTTAAGCATTTTCTGAATAAGTAAAACCTCAAGAAAGCCATGAGATGGTTCCTGTCCCTTCATGCAGGGGCTGAGAGAACACAAAAGTTGCTGAGGCTTCCGTTCAGCTTTCCTTGGATGTGCACGTGTGGTTGAATCATTTACTACCCAGCACAAAGGGGCTGCACTGATGAGAACAAACTGTCCTAAAGGCAGTGGCACTGTCCCCCTGCTCAAGCCCAGCGAGCACCAGGCTCACACACTGAGAGGGAGTGATGGGGTGAAAGATGGCCAGGATAGCAGAGGGACGCAGTCCAACTTCTGTCCTTCCAGCGCTTATCAGGACAGAGGTGATCAAGGGTCTGTACTTTTCTTTGAAGGGTAAGGGCAGGAGGGGACAGGAACCTCTTCCACTTTCCTCTTCCTCTACAGGGAGGATGAGGGCCTGGCAGAACCGGCACAGCCTTGGCCCAGCTGCCTTTGCCTGCTAAGCTCGGGGCCTTCCAGGGGCCTCCTGTGCCTTGTGGCCTGCCCTACTCCTCACACCTCCTTTTCCTGCAGCTTCAGCTCTGGACTTTCTGTCATTTCAGTGAAGCTGAGTCAGGTGAGATGATCTCCCGAGTCCTTGTCCCTCTCTGGTTCAGTGTCCCAAGATTCCCACTCCACAGTAGAACAGACTGGGAGCTGGACAACCAACTCACCCACTAACCTGTGCCCACTGACTACTGCCCAAACGATCAACCATCCGGCCTGCCACTACTCTCCAGACAGGGGCAGGTATTTACAAGGATTGGTCTAGAAAGGGTGCGAGAGCTTGTTGACCTGTGTGGGGGTCCCTGTTCCAAGGCCTCCAGAAGTACAGCTGCCACCATCCTGAAAGGGAGGCCACCCCTGGACAAAACTAAGCAGCTATCCCAGGGCCAAGACCAAGCCTCTGAGAGGTGACGAAGCCCAGGGAACCCCAGGTGAGTGTGTCATCTCCTAGACGAGCCCCAGACCCATCCCACCTGCACCCTGGGCTCAACCACAAGGTCTGCTTTCACTGTAGCCCTGCCCACCCCCAATCCATCCTGTGAACCACAGACTCAATGGCACAATTTTTGGGTAAATAACAAAAACAATTAAGTACATCTGGACAAGCTGTACCAGCCTAACAAGTAGGACCGCACTGCTAGCACTTCTGTGGCCCCATCCCTGGGCTAGAGCTGCTGGGGCCAGCAGGACAGGGTAGGCTGTAGATACCGGGAGAGCTGAGAACTTCTCAGATGCCAGAACTGCAGACCAAACCGCCCTGGGGACCACCTCGGCCAGTCAATTTTTGGTAAGAAGAGGATGTTGAGTTCAAAGAAGGGAAGTAACCTGAGGTCACACAGTAACTAAAAGGCAGGTCCCAGCCTGTCACTCCACCCGCCTGCCTCCTAGCCCACTGCGCTCTGCACATCAAGCTTAGGCTCGCTTCCAACCAGACAGAGCCTGGCTGCGTGGGACCCAAAATGTGGCTGTGCCTGGAGGGGGCGAAAGCCCTCCCTCCTCTCTGTGACCCTGGTCTCCCTCTAAATCCAAGGTCTGTGTGTGAGGTCAAGATCTAGACCTCGCCCTGTTCCAGAGTGTGTCCCAAAGAGAGTCAGGGCCCATCACCTCAGAACGACCAGGTCACCTGGGAGGCAGAGTGAATGTCACAGTCACAGAATATTAAAGTGAAAGGTCCATCGTCCTCCCTGCCACACCTGCACCTTCCACGTGGAGACGCTGGAGAAGGAAAGGAGGTCGCTGAGGCGCCTGAGCGAGGCGTGTGCAGGAACGCTGGAGCGCGAGCCCACTCCCCTCGCGTGGAACTCAGCTGCGGTGCTGGAAGCTGACAAGTCCTCTGCAAGTGGCCAGAGATCTAGAAGTGCTTGGTATTTTCTAGCAAAGACCATGCTATTCTATAAGAAGATATCACCCTATTTAAATAAAATAGAGAAAATAAGGACTTTCTTTTTTTTTACTATGACAAAAAACAAGAGGTTAAAACAAATGCCCACATCCCCCATGTCCCTGCTACCAACTTGGGAGCTGGGCAGACTTGAGCTCAGACAAGTCACTCAACCTCTTTGAGCCTCTGCTTTGTCCTCTACAGGATGGGAAGACAGAGTTGTGGAAGCTACCGCTTGAGATAACACAGGAAAATGTTATGATGAAGACAAAGGCTAGTATCATGAAGACAGGTCAAAAATTAAAGCTCTCAATTTACAGACAGGACAGTTTCATCATGGGGTTTCTTAAATAGTGAGATCGATCATACGGTACATTCCAAACATTATTTTTCATAATTGACCACTATTTACGTTCCCGGCACCACTGAAGAACTGCGCTCCGGTGCAGCAGCGTACACGCTCCTGTTTGCTGGCCCGGCTGCACGTGCAAAGCTCACAAAGCACAATGCAGTCAGCGCCCCAAGCCACACGACTGCAGGGGCCAGCACGGCCACAGAAATGCCTCGAGCTGACTGGAGGGCTCAACGGCTTGCTGTGGAGACTAGCCAGATGAGTTTATAAAAGATGAAAAACTTACAAATAATTTTATTAAGTCAGACTTAAACAACTCATTTTATTTTTGTGAGTCTGAGGAGATAACCAAGAGCTTCTCATGCTGGTGAGAGCAGGAAATAAGCTGCCAAAACAAATCTCAAACGGTTTACTGGGATGATGGCCCCTTTTTGTCACACTTTTAACAAGCAATCTTATACACCCTGAGGGGACTAAATGTTTTGCATTCAGTTTGGAGTACAAAGCAGTTTTTCTTTTATCTTGGAGTCAGCGGAGACTTGGTGGGGGATTGAAGGGCAGTAATGGGAAAGAGCGCAGGACAGGACAGGACGAGGACATAAGCAATCCCTCAGCACCCCACCATGTGGCTAGAAGTCCTTTAGGACCACTGCCTCCGAGGGATAGGCCAGAGGAACCACGGGTGTGAGCTGGGGAAGATGTCACTCTAAAGATTAAAGGGGAGAAAGAGGCCAACAAGTATGAGAAGCCCCAAAATGCGTGTGGGGAGAGAACAAAATGTTTTTCTGGTGCTGAAGACCTGACGTCACGGGTGACACTACTACAGCAGAAGGGAGGAAGCAACTCATTATATCATGATTTATCATGAATACATCCCTCACAGTTTCTGGAGAAATAATTATGAATGAGCCTATGATGCCAGGCAGAAGAAATTAAGGAAACTCTAGAGAAAAAACCTGATCATGCCTAGTACACACTGGTTCGATGACCTTGTGATAGGGGTGTAGAGACCTCAAGGCAGGGAGAGTTCTCCAGTGGCTGGCAAACAGTGCATGATCTTGCTCATGACCTACTCAGATGCAAGACACATGGAGACCAAAGCTGTGAATGATGGTGGCTGACCTGACCCAGAGCATAACTTAGCCTGTAAGTCCCTCAACATACTGGACATCTTGTAATAGCTGTTCCCACCCCATTTGATGACGACTTCGCCTCATGTACTGCCAAACTTCAAAAGACACCAATGTAGTCACATGCTGGGAGTTTTAACTCGGGAATAATCACAATATAACCAATGAATGAGCAGGCTGCCTTGCGTCATTAAAGGTTACGGCATGTAAGGGTAAACACACACAATCCCACTGAAATACCAAGACCCATGATGATCTATAGATTCAATGCAATTCTGATCAAAATCCCAATAGGATTTTTATAATAGGTAGAGATAAACTTATGCTAAAATTTATGGAAAGGCAAGAGAACTAGAATGACTAAAACAAGATTTAATATAAAGCTATAATATCAAGACAGATAATGGTATTGGCAAAGGGACAGACACATAGATCAAAGTAATGGAATAGAGAGGACAGTAATAGACCTACATAAACATGGCTAACTGGTTTGGCAAATATGCAAATGCAATTCAATGGAGAAAGGATAGTTTTTTCAAACAAAGGATTTTGAAAAAAAAATTGGTATGGTATATAAAAAGAAAAACCCAAAAAAGAAAACTCACAAAAACCTTCAACCATTTAAAACCCCACATTTTATACAAAAATTAACCCCCAAATGGATCACAGACATAAACGTAAAACTATAAAACTTTTAGAAAAAAACATAGAGGAGAATCTTCATGACTCCGAGTTAGGCAGAGTTCTTAGTCCTAACACCAAAAAGCGTGATCCATAAAAGAAAAAACTGATAAACTGGACTTCATCAAAATTAAAAAACTTTCACTTTATGAAAGACACTGTTACAAGGCTGAAAAGACAGGCTACAGACTAGGAGAAAATATTTGCTAATCACATCCAACACAGGACTTGTGTATGGAATATAAAACAACTCTCAAAATCCCACAGTAAGAAAACCACTCAAATTAAAAGTGGGCAAAAAGACTTGAAAGAGACACTTCACCAAAGAGGATATAAGGAGAGCAAATAAGCACATGATATCATCATTAGCTATTAGGAAGACACAAATTAAAACCACAATGAGATGCTACTCCATACCATCACAATGGGCTAAAATAAAAAACACTGACAAGTACCGGCAAGGAGGATGCAGAACAACTGGAACTCTCACTCATTACTGACAGGAATGCAAGATATTATAGCCACTCTGGAAAACAGTAGCAGTTTCTTAACCTGTGTCAATATACACAGAAAAAGCATTTGACTAAATTCAGCACCCCTTTATGATAAGAACACCTAACAAAATAGGCATGGACAGGACGTAACTAAAAATTATAAAAGCCATATATGACAAACCCAAAGCCAACATCATATTGAATGGGGAAATATCAAAAGCATTCCTGCTTAGAACTGGAACCAGACAAGGTTTCCCACTATCACCACTTCTATTCAGCACAGTGCTGGAAGTCCAGAATAATCAGACAAGAAAAGGAAATAAAGCATATTCAAACGAGGGAAGAAGAGGTCAAACTATCGCTCTTTGCTGATAATATGATCTTACATCTAGAAAACCCCAAAGATTCTGCCAGGAGACTACTAGAATTGATAAATAAATTCAGCAAAGTCTCAGGTTACAAAATCAATGTACACAAATTGGCAGCACCCCTATACACCAACAACAGTCAAGCTGAGAATCAAATCAAAGACTCAGTACCTTTCACAATAGCAAAAAAGAAAATAAAATACCTAGGAATATATTTAACTAAGGAGGTGAAAGACCTCTACAGCGAGAACTACGAAACACTGAGGAAGGAAATAGCAGAGGACGTAAACAGATGGAAAGACACCCTGTTCACGGATTGGCTGAATCAACACTGTTAAAATGTCTATACTTCCCAAAGTGATTTGCAGATTTAATACAATCCCTATTAAAATACCAACATCATTTTTTTCAGATCTAGAAAAAATAATTCTACACTCGTATGGAACCAGAGAAGACCCTGTATAGCCAAAGCAACCTTAAGCAAAAAGAACAAATTGGGAGTCATCAATTTATCAGACTTCAAACTATACAAGGTTATAGTAACCAAAACAGTATGGTACTGGTACAAGAACACAGACACAGACCAATGGATCAGAACAGAGAACCCAGATATAAAACCATCCTCATATTGCCATCTGATCTTTGACAAAGCAGACAAAAACATACACCGGGGAAAAGAATCCCTATTCAATAAATGATGCTGGGAAAACTGGATAGCCACATGTAGGAGACTGAAACAGGATCTGCACCTCTCACCACTCACAAAAATCAACTCACAACGGATAACAGACTTAAACCTAAAGCATGAAACCATAAGAATTGTAGAAGAAAGTGTTGGGAAAACTCTTATAGCCATCAGCCTAGGCAAAGAATTTAGGCAAAGAATTTATGAAGAAGACCCCAAAAGCAATCACAGCAACAACAAAAATAAATGGGACCTGATCAAATTAAAAAGCTTCAGCACAGCCAAGGAAACAATCAGAGCAAACAGACAGCCTACAGAATGGAAGAAAATACTAATATTTGCAGGCTGTAAATCCGATAAAGGGCTGATAACTAGAATCTATAAAGAATTCAAGCAAATCAGCAAGGAAAAAAATCAAACCACCCCACTAAAAAGTGAGCAAAAGACATGAACAGAAACTTTTCAAAAGAAGATAGACTAATGGCCAACAAACATATGGGAAAAATGCTCAATGTCTCTAATCATCAGGGAAACGCAAATCAAAACCACAATGAGGTATCACTAACTTCAGTGAGAATGGTTTTTATCAGAAAGTCCCAAAACAACAAATGCTAGCGTGGATGCAGAGATAGGAACACTCATACACTGTTGGTGGGATTGCAAACTAGTACAACCTCTATAGAAAATAGTATGGAGATATCTCAAAGAACTAAAAGTAGAACTCCCATTTGATCCAGCAATCCCACTACTGGGTAATTACCCAAATGAAAAAGAGACATTCTATAAAAAAGATACCTGCACTCAAATGTTTATAGCAGCATAATTCACAATCACAAAGATGTGGAAACAACCAAGTGCCCATCAATACATGAGTGGATTAATAAAATGTGGCATATGTATATAAGTATCATAAGAACAGAAAAACACCACATGTGCTCACCATTAAATTGGAACTAATCAATCAACACTCATTGCACATATGGAAATAACACTCATCAGAAATCAAGCAGGTGGGAGGGAAGAGGAGGGGATGGGTAAATTCATACCTAACGGTACAATGCACACTATGTGGGGGATGGGCACACTTATAACTTTGACTCAAATGGTACAAAAGCAATGTAACCAAAACATTTGTACACCTGTAATATTCTGAAATTTTAAAAAATGTAATTTTTTAAAAAAGGAATCCATTCATGTTAGCATTAAAATTATAATATACCTGAGAAGAAATCTAATGTTAAAAACCAACAAGGATATGTAAGAGCTATGGGGAGAAAATTATAATACTTTATTTAAGGACATAAAACAAAAATAAATGGAGGTCCCTTGCTCATGATAGGAAGACAATACTGTAAATACATCAACTCTTCCCAATTACTCTGTAAATCACATGCTATTCCAATCAAATCCAAACATGGTTTTCTGTAGAAACTAATACACGTCCAAAAGGCCAAGAGTAGCCAAGAAAATTACGAAGAAAAGGGGGTAAGTGTTTATGCATGTGCTAGTACCACTAGCAAGGGTGGATATCGTGCCAGATTGCTGATTATAGTGCATTCATTTATGGCAACTTGGTATATGACAATATCATTTCAAATTAACGGGGGCCAGGCATGGTGGCTCACATTTGTAATCCTAGCACTTTGGGAGGCCATGGCAGAAAGATCACTTGAGGCCAGGAGTTCGAGATCAGCCTGGGCAATAGCAAGACCTCATTTCTACAAAAACTAAAAGAAAAAAATAGTAGTTAAGCATTGTAGTGCATGCCTGTAGTCCTAGTTACTTGTGAGGCTGATGCAGGAGGATTGCTTGAGCCTAGGAGTTGGAGGCTGCAGTAAGCTACCACTGCACCCCATCCTGGGCAACAAAGTGAGACTCTGTCTCAAAAAAAAAAAAAAAAAAAAAAAAAGAAAGAAAGGATCACCTCATCAATAAATAAGGCTGAAATTATCAAAATGGAAAAAGGAAACTAGAACCCTATCCTATATCATGATAAAGAATAAATTCAGGTGAATTAAAGACTATATGTGAAATATTTTTAGAAGAAAATATAGACTTTATGATCTTGGAAGGGAATGATTTTTCAAAGACTAAAACATACAAAGCATGAAAGAAAGATTGATAAATATGATATTTAAATTTTTCACACTAGAAAATGTACTACTAAAAGGTTAAGAGACAGTAAAAAGATATCTGTAAGCCTATAAAACAAATATTAGTGTACAGAATACATAAAGATTCTGTATAAATCAATAGGAAAAGACAAACCAATAGAAAAAATGGACTAAGAATACGTATAAGCAATTCATAAGATATATACAAACAATCACCAAAATTTATATATGTATATATAAATATACATATATATATATTTTTTTCTTTTTTTTTGAGAGGACAGGGTCTTACTCTGTCACCTAGGCTGAAGTGCAGTAGTGTGACCATAGCTCACTGCAGCCTTGAACTCCTGGGCTTAAGCGATCCTCCCATCTATCTCAGCTCCCCAGGTAGCTAGGACTACAGGTCTATGCCAACATGCCTGGTTAATTTCAAAAATTTATATTTTTATGTTCAAGGTCACTCAGAGAAGGCAAAATAAAATAGTGAGATACCATTTCACAGCTATCATAAGTGCTAAAATTTACAAGTCTTGCAGATTAATTTCAAAGAAAGCAAAAAACTGAAATTGTACAACACTAGTTGTTTATTCCAGTAACAGAAGGTAGGGAAACACTTGGGTCTTGGCTGCTCAGTCCAAGGTGTCCAGGAGGCAGCAGCAGCAGAGAGCAGCCCAGCATGCAGCCAGGGCTGCCTGACACCCGTCGTCCGTCTTCCTTTCCCGTTCCAGCACGTACACTGGGAGTGGGGTGAGGGAGGGGAGGGCAGGCGGGGGAGAGAGAGACTCAGTCAGAGGCGAACAGCAGCACTTATCCTGGTAGCACTTACCACACTCCAGGGAGACTTGTTCACTCTAGACTGTCAGCTCCCTGAGGGCAGGGCAGGAGCCACACTGATCTGGTTCACTGCTCTATCCCTGCTCCAGTGTCCGGCACACATCAGGTACTCAGCAACTATCAGACCACTGTTCCCCAGCACCTCTCCTTCCCCAAGCTGACTATGAAACCCAACCCAGCACCTTAGTGATGCTTTTCCAAAGTGATCCAATCTGTAGTGCAACCCTCGCCCTGAGCTACATCCCTGCAGCCTGATGTGGCCAGCGCTGGCTGAAAGCTTTACACATGATCTCATTTAATCCTCACAACAGCTCTGTATTACTGTCGTCATTTTATAACTCTTATACACTATTCGCAGGAGTGTGAATTGGCAGAACCTCTTTGAAGGGGAATTTGGATGGGGGAGCGGGATGGGGACAATTTCAATCCAGAAAATCTGTATCTACAATTTATCCTGGAGCAATAACTGTCCCAATGTTCAGAGATCTATGAAAAGTATAATCGCTGCTGCAACAAAATAACCCCAAACTAACAACCTCAATGTCTATCAACTGGAGTCCAAATAGGTAAATTAAGGCATACCACCTAACAGAATATTAAACAGCCATTAAAAGAACAAGGTAGTTCTTCCACGTGGCCAATAATTTCAGCAAGGGATGAAAGCAAGATATAGAGCAGTGCTTTTATTTGTACAATAAGAGGGCTACACAAACACAAGTATTCTAAAAAATACAAGAACTTAAAGGTCAAGGTATAGAGAGAGGTAGAGGCTTTCACTTTGCTTTTACATTTTTCTGAAATCCATGTTTGTCTGATTACAAAGCCACCCTCAAAGCTGCTCTCCTCTAGTCACTGTCGGGGTCCTGATGGCAGGAGGGCAGGCCTGTCCAGTCTTAGCATGCCTTGGGCCTCTTCTAGCCTCTGCCACAAGTGCTAGTTTCAGCGGCTTTGAGGGCAGCTGGCACTGACCAATCCAGGCTCCTAGCCCCAGTGGCACTGGCCTCAGTCTTGGGCTGCCTTCCTAAGTCCCTGGCACCTAGACACCTCACACCGCCCAACTCTACCCAACCTCACTCCTTTCATAGCCTGACCTGGCACCTGGCCTCTCCTGACCTACAGTCCCACCTACCAGTTATACCTTAAATCTAATTGACTCCCCTCAGGCCTTGCTGCCTCTGTCAGCTCCAGGCTAATGCTGGGACTCCTGGGCAAACCTGGCAAGCAAGAGATGCTACCAGGCCAGGCGCAGTGGCTTACACCTGTACTCCTAGCACTCTGGGAGGCCGAGGCGGGAGGATCGCTCAAGGTCAGGAGTTCGAGACCAGCCTGAGCAAGAGCGAGACCCCATATCTAATAAAAATAGAAAGAAATTAGCCGGACAACTAAAAATATATAGAAAAAATCAGCCAAGCATGGTGGTGCGTGCCTGTAGTCCCAGCTACTTGGGAGGCTGAGGCAGTAGGATTGCTTGAGCCCAGGAGTTTGAGGTTGCTGTGAGCTAGGCTGATGCCATGGCACTCTAGCCCGGGCAACAGAGTGAGACTCTGTCTCAAAAAAAAAAAAAATTCCTATCAAATCACCCTCCAAGGAGCTCAGAGACCAGAAAGTCTTACACTAATTCCTAAGACTGTGCCCCTGAGTAAACGTTTATCCCCCCTGTCTGCAGCCCCATGCCAGGTCCCAAACAGCTCACTGCCAAGGTTTCTCTTCCCCTCTACAGCACCAGCTGGCAGCAGTTCAGAATTTGCCAACCAACCCCAGCCTCTTCTCTTCCTCTTTGGGTTTGGCTGGATAGTCAGGAGCCCACCTCAGCCAGGTCCTGGAAGAACAGGGCATCGAGGGAGCAGGCACAGTCTCTGCCTATGCACAGATTCCATGATCCCCCAAAGGCCACCTCCAGATCCCTAACCAGGCCCCTGGCTCCCCTCTCTCTGCTCACCCCAGTGGTGTGAGCATCATACTCTTCTTTCTCCTCTCGTTTGCTCAGCACTGCCCCTCCACTTGAGACTCCCCACACCGCTGCTGTCCACCCCCACCAGCCTATGACCTCAGCAATACTCTTGTCAGGAATGTCAGTGCCTCCTCATCTGACCCCCAAAATAACGCCCACCCTAACCCTTGACCTTCTCTCAACATCAGCAACACTGTCACCAGGCTCATCCTCTCCTCTGTCCTGGAAATATCTCTTCCACACTTCTACTCTGCCTGCTCTTCCTTTGGGGCCCTCCAACACCCCCTGGATTGCTGGGATGTGGGACTGAAGCCTCTCAGCCAAGGCTCCCACCTGCTCCTCCCAGAATCAGCCTTTATCATTCTTTTCTTCATCATCATCAGACTGAATTCTGTAGAGCCCCACATATTTACAGGTAGAGAACGCATTGTGGTCCCATATATAGAGGAGGAAACTGCTTCAGCGAGTGTTACATGGTTTGTCCAAAATCAACTAAAAGACAGCACTCACACACCAGCCTCCTGACTTCTCCTGCAGCACACTCCCACTGTCCTACACTTACCACCCACCATGTGACTACTTTGCTCAAAAACATCTAAGGCTCCTTCCTCCTCAGCACTTTCCCCCTGGCCACCTAGACTATTCACAGACTCCAAGCATCCCACCGGTCTGTATCTGGCCATCTCCAGTAACTCCCATACCCAGCCCTCCCCTCAGGGCTTCAGATGCCTCAGAGCCAAACCCCCTTGGCATTGTCAAGACCTGGATCAGACCTACCTGTCCCACAGGAAGACTGCGTCTTAGCGCAGCACAGCACAGGCCTGACTCAGTTGGCTTCATAGAGCACAGCTCCTTTCAGGAGACCTTCCAGGGCTCTATGGAAGGTAGGGCCAATGCCACCTCTTCATATGAGTTAGGGAACCCAATTCTAGGCACATGCACAGTGGGAAGACAAGTACTTGGCCAACTAATAATCCAAAGAGAAGTGTTAATTCTATGTGGCGAAATTCCTCTGTGTTGTTTCTCCTTTTCTTTTTTCGAGACAGGGTCTCACGCTGTTGCCCAGGCTAGAATGCAATGATGCAATCACAGCTCACTGCAACCTCGAACACAGCGATCCTCCTGTCTCAGCCTCCTGAGTAGCTAGGATTACAGACATGCACCACCATACCTGGCTAATTTTTTAAATTTATTGTAGAGATGAGGTCTCACTATGTTACCCAGGCTGGTCTTGAACACCCGGCCTCAAACAATTCTCTTACCTCAGCCTCCCTAAGTGCTGGGATTATAGGTGTGAGCCACTGTGCCCAGCCTCCTCTGTGCTTCTGTACTTGGTGGTTGCAGAACCCCAGTCTCTGTGGAAAACTGGGTGAGGGCAGCTTTGCCATGAGGAGGCAGGAGCACACAAGGGCTGTATTCACAGAGCAGAGAGACAGAGCTGCCCTGACCCCTTAACAATGCTGCGGTGGGCAAGGTGTGCATCAGCACATCCCTCCAGGGGGCACAGAACAGCCCACGCACCTGTGGCAGGTCAAGGTTGTCTGAGACAGCGTACCCTCTTGTCCTACTTTGCAACACACAGAAAGACAACCTTGGCTGTGTTCTCAGAAAACCTCTGTCCCTATCTTCCCAGCCCTTCTCTTTACCAAAGCTAGTCCCCAGCTGTTCCAATCATCTCTTCCCAGGAACCCAAGGCTTGGCAAGAAGTAGTGGGTGGGATGTGGCTAGGGAGACAGTAGGTTCTCATCAGATTCTGGTGATGGGAAGTTCAGAGAGAAGCAGGGAGAGAAACCCCCTTACCTAATACTATGTGTAAGGGGATGTCCCCAATCCAGGTCACAATTCCCAAAGACACCCTGTCCCAATTTAGTGAAAAATACCACAATTAGGATTTCAGAATAGAGATTTTAATAAGGTATCAAGTTGAATTTAAATACAGGGTCATCTACTCACTGGCCATGTAACCTTGGGCAGGTGATAACCTCTCTTAACCTGTAAGATAGGGATATTGTAATCTATACCCCACAGCACTGGTGGGAAAATGAAAAAATTATGCATGTAAAATGCTTAGCACAGAGCTTAGCACATTATAAAGCATTCAATAAATGCTCACTGATGTTATTACTATTATTCAAATGCCTATGACCTTTCAGGAAGACCACTCTCCCGACTAAGTGAAGAGTGGGGCTCTTGCAGACAGACCTAAACAGGGAGAAAGAAAGGGAGGGCTCACCTAGACCCTAGGGAGAAGCCTCAGAAATAAACAAAAGGCTGGGAAGCAGAGTCACAGGCTGTTCTAGGAGCAAGGCACCTGCAAGATCAGTTAGCCCTTCACTGTATGGACGTGGTCACAGAGTTCCCATGTAAAAGAGGGATGTGCCCAAAGCCAGTATGAGGGGAAGGGGGTGAATGAACAGAGCCAGATGTGTATTTCCAGTACACCCATGGTGGGAAAGTATAAGAATGCTGGATGGGGGACTGCCAGGAACTCAAGGCCTTACCTATTCACACCACCCCACCACCACCCCAACTCATGCACGCGCGCGCACACACACACAGTCCCCGTCACTTTTCTTTTGGCCTCAACCAACCACGTGGCATCAGAGCTGAGGTTCAGGGTGGGGGAGACACGGTCACATCTTTGAGAAGCATGCATCTGGGGAGCTCAGGCAGGGCCCAGGGCAGAGCAGCTTCCAAGGTCAGGGGATATGGGGTTTGTATACTGAACTTGGGACAGAAGAGAGAACATACTGGGTATGGGAACAATAAGGGCAGTAGCAAGAGGCTATAGCCCAGGGGCCACAGACACAGCTCCTGTATCCTGACTGCCAGGCCACAACCCACTGAAGACCTGGACACCTTGGGCCCTGAGGCCACCCCAGCAGGAAACCCGACAGTGGGTTTCACCTGTACCTGCCTAAACTACCTGTCAGTCCTCAGCCTTCCACTGATCTTGAATGGGCAGTAACACCTGTGCAGGAAAACAGCCTGCTGTATGGCAAAGGAGGCACCATCTTGAAGAGAAACCACCACAATGAGTGATGTGTTCCTCCTGCAGCACAAACCCCTCATAAAGAAACAACGCCTACAGCACGGATGATGACCTCTGATAAAGATGTTTATCTAACGTCCCTAGAGTTTCACAAGAGTCTGAGGCATGACCAGCTGCATGTCTTTACCCCCAAAGCTTGTTTTCTACTTTCTAGAGGGCAAGTGCAGGGATCTACTGTTTTCTGGCTGCCAAAGACATCGCTTCTGTTCATAACTCCCTATTAAATATGTCTTTCTGAGAAACTAGATTTGTCGGCCTCTTTCTTCAGCCTCTCAGCTCTCTTGGCCTTTGGAGGTAGGTTTGCATATACCTGCTCACTGGGCGACGCCTCCAGGAACTGACCTGGCTGCCCAGCAAACAACCTCTCCATCCTTCTCTCCCTGCCAGGGGAAAGGCTTGCCTGCCCAGGGCAGAAAAGCGCCCCCTCCTCTCCTACACATCAGCTCCTGAAATAGCTGCCTGATTCATTAGCAGGGTTAAAGCCAGAGACCCAGCTCAAACGTGGGTAACTGTGTGAAAGGCTCTTCTTCCACACTTCATAAGATCTTCTGAGAAGCATCTTATGTGCTATCTGGAGACCCCTCCCTTCATCCTCCAGCACCCAGAACAAACCCAAACAAGGTCACCATTCATAGATCTAAGCCTATACTGCTCCCTTTTCTCAGCTCATTCCAGCTCAGATCCATCTGACATTCCCTCCTTTCTTCCTGGTTCAGGCTCTAGTTCAGCTCTGCTCTTGACTTGGGCTGTCCCTGTCAGCTCTCCAAACCTCAATGTCTTCATTTGTAAAAAGAGGTGTTGAGAGTGATTTCTGTAGTGAGGGTCCAATGATGAAAATATATTCATAATAAAAGACCACTTGGGGCCGGGCGCGGTGGCTCATGCCTGTAATCCTAGCACTCTGGGAGGCCGAGGCGGGTGGATCGCTTGAGGTCAGGAGTTCGAGACCAGCCTGAGCAAGAGCGAGACCCCGTCTCTACTAAAAATAGAAAGAAATTATATGGACAACTAAAATATATATACAAAAAATTAGCCGGGCATGGTGGCGCATGCCTGTAGTCCCAGCTATTCGGGAGGCTGAGGCAGTAGGATCGCTTAAGCCCAGGAGTTTGAGGTTGCTGTGAGCTAAGCTGACGCCACGGCACTCACTCTAGCCCGGGCAACAGAGCGAGACTCTGTCTCAAAAAAAAAAAAAAAAAAAAAAAAAAAAAAAAAAGACCACTTGATCCTTCCGGTTCCCTGCCCCAGGAGCCACGTGCCAGAGTAGTAAGAGAAGGCAACAGTCTCTTGAAAGAGCAGACAAGAAAAGTAGCACAGGATGTCCTCCTCCTCCTTTGCATCACCTTCCTGGATCCCTACCCACCAACTGGGAGCTCCAGGCAGCTCCTCCAAGAGGCCTTCCTGACCTACCCTATCGAGGCTCTTTCTAACTCTGAATTCCTCCTAGCACACTATTATTGCAATCATTTGAAAATAGCCTTAGAAATACCAAGCAGTCCTTAAGAATACAGCACTGAGGCACAATGGGTTCGAGGTAAGTATTAAGACGAAAAAGGCAGATTACAGGCCAGTACATGTTGTATAGTGTCCAGAAGAATAGAGTTTCGGGGGTAAGAACAGAAGACTTTCACTTTGTATGCCAATGACGTTTTCATTTTTAATTCTGTCATCAGAATAGAATAAAGAAAATAGGACTGTCTCTGAAATGGCTGGCTTATTGTCAGTGTCTCTATACACCCTACCTAGACTCTAACTTCCTCAAGTGTGGGGTACAGGCTTTTTCCATGTGCTGTCCCAAAAGGCCCGAAACACAGGGAAAGGCAGCATGGGCTGGCTGGAAACTACGAGCAGCACCAAAAGCCTTCAAGCCAGGGATAGGTGGCAACAGTGGGCAGCCCCTGCCTTGCACACAAGGGCCATATGGCCTGCAGTCTAGGTCCTCACCATGTCATAGGTTCAAAATCTACCAGGACACCGGGACTGTTCTTAGTATCATGAGCCTTGCAGAAGTAGTTTGAGTTGGCTCATTTGTAAGTCTATATAATTTCTAATAAGAAATCAATACAGGCCGGGGCGCAGTGGCTCATGCCTGTAATCCTAGCACTCTGGGAGGCTGAGGCAGGTGGATCTTTTGAGCTCAGGAGTTTGAGACCAGCCTGAGCAAGAGCGAGACCCCGTCTCTACTAAAAAAATAGAAAAGAAATTAGCTGGACAACTAAAAATATATGTAAAAAATTAGCCAGGCATGGTGGTACATGCCTGTAGTCCCAGCTACTTGGGAGGCTGAGGCAGTAGGATTGCTTGAGCCCAGGAGTTTGAGGTTGCTGTGAGCTAGGCTGATGCCATGGCACTCTAGCCGGGCAAAGTGAGACTCTGTCTAAAAAAAAAAAAAAAAAAAAAAAGAAATCAACACAGGGAATACCACATCCCCATTAAGGCAGAGTTTCATGACCAGCCATCTCTGCTTCCTAACTGGTCCAGCAAATACAGAGGGACATTGGCTCAAGGATGCCTCATCTGGAGGTGGAAAGACCCATGAAAGGACAGCTGAATCCATCAAAAATCTATTATCCCCTAAGTGTGTTCTTAGCTGGTGTAGGGAAAACCGGTCGGTCCTGTGCAAAGGCATTTCAGAAATATACTTTCTTAGGCAACAATTTACAAATACATAATTCCAATACTTCTAAATGTTGTGTAAGACTAAGCTGAGATGAAAGAAGATTACAAGAGCCAGCAGACTCGCTTGTACAAATCTACCATGAGGAGAAGACAAGTGGCCTCAACAGCCTTAGTCGTCAGCAGGCTCAGGATTTTCAAGTCTCAAGGTGGAGCCAGGTCTGGGGACAAGGCCAAAAGACCAGCCCAACTTGGGTCACAGAAGGAGAGCCAAAGTCAGCATGAGCTTGCACCACTAGAGCACGCCAGCTGCAGTAAGATGCACCACCTAGTCCAATGCCCACCACCAAGTGACAAGGGTGCCCCCACAGTCATAAGGAAGTGGCCAACTGAAGTGTAGTCAATGAAAGGCGATATATAAAACTTGAATTGTAACATGTCATGAAAGCCTATCAAGTATCAAAATGAAGTGTGATGTTACAAGTGACCAATGGTACTTATGTTGGAGCCTAAAATTAGATGGTGAGTAATGCTGACTTTTGGTCTGTAAGTCTAGCCCTCAGCAGAGAAGAGTGATTCATCAGAAACTGATCTTCAAAGATACCTTGCTCCTTGTACATTAAAACCCTTACTCAAAAGAATTGAAAGCAGAAATCTGAACAGATCCTTGTACATCCATGTTCACAGCAGTATTATTTATAAATACAGCCAAAAGGAGGAAACAACCCAAGTGTCCATCAATGGATAAATGGGTAAATAAAATGTGGTATACACACACAATGGATTATGCAGCCTTTAAAAGGAAGGAAATTCCAACATACACTGCAACATGGATTAACCTTGAAGACATGCTAAGTGAAATAAACCAGTCACAGAGGGATAAAAACTGTATGATTCCACTTGCACGAGGTACCTGGAGTAGTCAAATTCACAGAGACAGAAAGTGGAATGGTAGTTGCCAGGGGCTGGGAGGAGGGGAAAATGGTGAATTGTTCAGGAAGTACAGAGTTTCAGTTTGGAAAGATTAAAAGTTTTGGAGACTAATGGTTGCGATAGTTGGACAACAATGTTCATGTACTTAATGCCAATGAAATGTACATTTTAAAATGGTTTAAATGGCCAATTTTACATTATGAATATTTTACCACACACATAAAAATGTGCATTCTTTAATCATTTGCTTATTCATGAGAATTCCAGGGCTCTTCAACTTCCTGGGGAAGAGAGACACCAGAGCTGAGCTTCACAGCAGGCAAAACTCTATGTTGGTGGCTTAAGGACATTCTGTTCCAGAAGCAGCTTCAGTTTTCTTTGGTTTGGTAGCATGAATCAATCCTGCAAGTCTCCTGGGGCCAGCCTGGACTCCAGCCAGCTAGAGGCACGTCATGGTCACCAAAAAAAGTCACTCTGTCTGCCTGTGTGCCCACCTGCCCTCCTGCCTGAAGACTCTTCCAGACTGCTCCAATTATATCTCACATCCAGCAAATGTGAAGAAGAAAGAAGCTGCTGTTGCTGACACTTTGCTCAGACTCCCTCCCACCTCACATGTTCACTTTGTGTTTTCCCAACACAGCCAACCCTGCAGGGGAATCTAGAAATAAAACACGTTGTCCCTGACTCAGGCAGCTCACAGACCACTTGGAAAGAAGAGACAAAGACCTAGCTGAAGGAGCACACAGTCACATGCCAAACCGGGCATGACCAATAATAGACACAACTATTATTTGGAATCAGGACAGATCCTTTCAATGAGTTAAGGTGGGAGGAACGTCGATCTTATTATTACCCTGTCCTCATTTCTCTTCCCTTATGCCACTATGAGAAATTTTAAGTAAACAATGGCCAGTGAGCGGCTCACCAAGAAGTGGGCATCATCTTAAATTGGCCCGGGCTGCTATAGTCAGCCTTAACAGCCCTGGCTTCTGCTGACTGAAGGCCATCACAGCCTGATAGCCCCTTGCCCCCAGGATGGAAGTGGTTAGGGTGATTAATGCATGATCTGTTATTTCATACCCTGCTGAGCAGCGGGAATGATGCTTGGAACCCGGGAATCATGGGAACAAAGCAAGAGAAAAGGTAAGAGCGGAACAGATATAAAAAATGGTTCAGAAACCACAAGCCGCCAATGTCAGTAGCCCCTGAATATAAGACAACTACTGCCAGATTTTAGAAGGCCAAATAGAAATCAGGAAAACGATCATCTCCCTGGTTTCAGGCACTAGGTTACAGGGGGGAATAAAAAAATGGAGAAGTTACTTTGAGGAGAGCTGGCTCTTTGCAACTTGCCCAAATAGACGGAGATCAACAAGGAGGTAGCCGCTGGGTTTTACCAATTAGTGTCCAGGCACAGGCTGCTCTGTTATCGGGAATGTTAGCCTGACTCACACTGAGTGTTGGCCCAGGAGTCTCATTCAATTAGTACTTGTCGCATTTTCTAAGAAGGCAAACACTGCCATATCGTTTTTACTGAACACAAAGCGTGTTTTATCTTAGGTATACAGAGCATGACTGGCTTCTACACGTACCAGATTCCTGTGTTACTGATTAACAGCTCAAGCAGATATATTTATGCAAAACACCCTAGGTTGTTTTCTTCCTCCACTGTCAGGCTTAATTTTATAACAGTAAAAATAGTGTTTTCTCCTGAATGCACTTCAGTTTTGAGCCATGTACACAGTGAGTTCTGAGGTCAGGGTGGGACAGGATGACTATTCTCAAGGAGCGTGGTAAGAAGGTGAGTTGAGGCAGATCTCGACCCCTCCACTCTACTCTCTGCAGCACACTGCCCACCATCTCAGAGAAACGAAGGCCATCCTTGTAGATTTGGAAAGAACTGTGTGGGATACTGGGGCCCCACCAAGTTATCCATGGCAAGTCCTGCTGTTTTGTAACATTGCAACAAGCTAACATCCACCCAAAAATCAATGACAAAGGGTCCTGAAAACCACCACCTTACCCACTGAGAGGTGTTTATTTGGCAAACGTGAGGCCAGAGACTTCTCTGGCGGAGAAAGGGAGATAGAAGGGGTGGTATGGCCTGTAGGACTGTGACTAGAACTCTGCTAGCCTAGGAGATAGGGGCAGAGTTTAGGGAAATTATTTCCTTCCATGGTCAAATCTATCAATGCTGGCCAGCTTGTCACTAAAGCCAGGTCAAAAAAGTCTCGAACATCATGACCAACTACCTTTCCACTAGGCTAATCCTTGCCATGAAAACCCCAGGATGGAAAACTAAGTGGGGTTGGCCTTGCGGGTGGAGCAGGTATGTAGGGAGTCTACAGTATGCCAGCCAGGCCAGAAAGCATCTGATTTCTCCCCATCCACTGAACACAGTTCAGCTGTCCAAAGTGGTGGTTTTATTCACAGCACTACCAGTTTGGAGAACCAGGAGACAGAACAGAAGGACTCTTGGCAAACTCTTAAAGAACAGCATATAGCACACTCAACCTAGTACACTCTTGGACAGTCTGTTTGCAGTGCTGCCATCATCATTTATCCATATCACAGTCCAGACAGACCCAATCTCTTGGGCCTGGCAGTCCACCAAAGAACACAGTTGCAGAGGCAAAGAGAGCTGGCACTAGAGTTGGATACTCTAGGGTACAGCCTTAGTGCTACCTTGCAGATATGACAACCTCTTCGAGCTTTTGTTTCCTCGCCTGTAAAATGGGGATAAGAATAGCACCTCTTCCTTTATTGGGTTCTTTAGGGACTTAATGAGTTAATCCACATAGGCCAGTGTCTAGTTCACAGCAGGTATTCAGTATATATTAGTTGCTAGTATTGCTCCCAAGACAGAAACCTGAAGGACAGAGGCAGGGCTCCCCAATTGCTAAGACACCTGGAAGCAATATAGTCATTAAATAAATCTGGTAGATCCTATAGGTAGTTCCATTTTACACAATGAATTGGGGTCTTTCTGAATAAGAGACATGGAAATGGGGTAAAGGAGGTGTTTATTTCCCTGAGGTACTGCTCGAGTCCAACTCCTTGTGGATATTAGGCTCCCGGGTGATAACCCAGGAAGGCCAGGGGTGCCGTCTCCTAATGATATTCACAATCACATAGCTATCCTTATTATCTGCGCCTGCGGAATCAGCAAGCTGGAGCTGGCTATCACCAAGAACCCTTCTACAGACCACAACCCCCACTCTTCTGTCATGAATAAACAGGGGAATGATACTATTCAGGAATTCCTTTTGACCTCCAAGATAAACCCTAGTGACTGACCCTAAGCTCCTAATTCTACCTGGACAAAAATGCTAAGGACTCCAATGTCACTTGTCACTCTGTCTACAGCCTAGCACCACAGGGCACTCAGTAGGCCTGGCACACAAGAGACACCAAATGAATGAATGGACAAATGAATAATCTGCCTTGCATCCCTTACCTGAGTTGGAAAAGCTGTTTCCAGCCTGTCTTGTAAACAAGTTGCAGATACGGGTTTAGCTGGCTCTAAAGCAACTGTAAAGCATTAATAAGGAAAAGACAAAGACCCAGTCTCAAGTTCTTAAGGAATCACTACACATCTGTCAGTTCAAACCCTTCAACAGAGATCTTGGCATACCCTGAATTTTCCAGAAAGGGGCTGAGGGCAGTCCCTGATATTGGGGCCATAACTTTGTATCAAAGGAACAATCTGCCTAGGAGATTTGGGGAAAGTGAGCTAGCAAAAGGAGCTCAAGGCCCCCAGCCTAGGTAGGCCAGCAAGAGTGGGCCCTGCAGCCCCAGAATACACCTTTCCACAGGGCTTCTCTGGAGCCTTTCCTTCAGATCTGCTGCCCCAGGACATCCTGCCCACAGCCCTGGGGAGTTCACGGATACCCACCAGCCGCCTGGGTGTACCTGGATGGGGCTTTTTTGGAGGCTCAGGAAGAAGGGAGAGGAATGTTGATCCTTCATAAACAAACTACCCATGATACACATGCCTCAAAAGCAAAAATCCATTTTTACCCATTAAGACAAACACACAATACAATCTTACACTCTCTCTCTAAAGTCGTCTGGGCTGACAAGGTATTGCAGGCTACCAAAGGAACGCATTTGAAAAGTAAATGGAAAAAGCTCAGAGGACACCAAGATACTATTTAAAAAAAAAAAAAAAAAAAAAAAAGTCTAATGGAGATCTGTTCCCTAAGGAAAATGCAATTGAAAGGCACTAAAATCTTTTCTAGGCTATTCCCAGTTAATAGTCTTTAAGCAGGTGTGTTCCTGGGGAAAGGGTCTGATGCTTAGAATGCCAAGGAGAAAGTTCAGGTACAACCTCCAGAACAAGTGTGTGTGCGTGTGTGGTGGGAGGAGACAGCTCCACTCCCTCCCCCAGCTTCAGAAAGTCCCTAAAATGTAAAAGGCTGAGGATGTGTCAGTGCAACCATAGGAGTGTGCTACCTTTTCCAACCAGGGTCCCAGCCTGGATATGCAAGACACCTTTAATCAAATGAGGAAAAGGTCACTGAGCCCAGCAGGAAGGGAAAAGGAGGGGAGCAGTACTGGTCCCTCAGAACCAAAAGGGTTGGAGCCCTCACAGCACACAAGCAACAAGCTTCCTGGTACAAACTGATAAGACTTTCTGTAACAGTTGATAGGAAAGTAAATACTTCCTGGAGAAGGGACCCATTCCCTCGGGGAGCCAAGGTAAGACTGGAACAGCAGAAGACCAGAGCAGGCTACTCAAATTCAGCCATGATCCGCTCACTGGGTCTGTCTCTGCTGACCCCCAGCTCCCACCAGACTGTCAGCTCAGCTCACAGGGCAGGAGCTGGGTCCTCTTCATTTCTGTATCCCCAAAGGTCCAGCTCACACAAGTACAGGTTCACTGGATCTAGGGATTGTGCTTAATATATATGGCAGAGTCCATTTAAGTAAAATGCAAGTACCTTAACCTCTTTGCGATCAGTTTCCTCATCTGAAAAGTGGAGATGATAATCACCAACCTCTTGGGATTGTTATAAAAGTGATATGAGATAGTCCTCGAAAAGCAGTTAGCACAGTGGCTGGCACAAAATAAACAGATAATAAATTATTGATTGCCATTATTTCTGCTGTTAGTCTATAAACTAATAAAGAGTTGTAGAGCTTTACACTAAACTGTGATTTTTAGAAACAAGAATAATTTAGGTGCTTGCTTCGGCAGCACATATACTAAAATTGGAACGATACAGAGAAGATTAGCATGGCCCCTAAATTTAAAAAAAAAAAAAAAGAATAATTTAGACTAGGGGAAAAAAACAGTATGAAGTCCACAGTGTAAAACTAATCTGAAATGGAGACCTTGGTGAAAACTGATAACCACTCCTTAAGACTTGCATATTCTAAGAGGCCAAGATCCAGCTGAGGATATACAGACTTGATGAATTTAAACAAACAAACAAAAACAAAAAACACTCAACAGCACTTTTATATAGCATTATAATAGCTGCAAATATATGCCTTGGACACAGACTAATGTACTAGCTGAATTTTAAAAAGGATTGCATCATAAAAAAATTTATACCAAAACGTTAGCTGCTATCTCTAGGTAGTATAATTATGTGTATTATTTACTTTCTAAAGGGAAGAAATACTTCTGTAATTTAAAAAGTTATTTTTTAAAAAGTGGCCAGGTTTCTCTGTGTGAGCGCCCAGGTATAACCCAGGAGCAGAAGCTCTGGGAGATTAGCAGAGTTGAACTAAGCAGACATTTGGAAGAAACCAGCTCTTCTGGCTCACTGATCATTCTGGATTTGGTCCTCACGGTCACCTTATTGTCTGCTAGGCTAAGTACTCATCCAGTGATACAAACACCAAACTCTGCTATCTTTGTTTTCAATATTTTAATTACAATCATCCTAAATCATGTCCCGATTTTTAGAGCGTCTCAACTCTGAGGAGCCACAGTATAATATACGTTTTTTAAAAGGCACCAAATTCTACTAGTGTAGATAGTTCTCCTGAGAGTGACTTCTATGGAAACCTAAGGGAAGCTTCAGGGAATGAAAAAGTTGTCAGTTTTCAAGAGGTTCCTCCTCAGGTTTGCCCTGTGGCTAACCACACCAACCACTGGGAAGATGGCACTAGGTGCTTGTGGGCACCATGCCACACAGGCAGCTTGTGCAGAGAGAGACACACTACCCTGTGCACAGGCCCTGGAGCCTAGTCCTGTACGTAAGGGTATCTCCTAGGGGACGATCCCTGTCACCTTGCGTATCCCCCACACTTACGACCTGCAGCACTGGACTTTCTCTGCAGAGTGGAGCTGGCACAGGGAGGTCCTAACACTGCCTGCTTGGCTCCAATCCTCCTAAGGCTGACTGACTCTATCCCACCCACACCTTCCAATTTCCCTAGCTACCTTTTACCCAAAGTAGTCATTTTCTTCCTCACCAAACCAATGCCCTCATTGTTTATAGCAACCTAACAAAGCTCTGTAAGAGATAATAGGAACGTGTGTGCTATGTTTTCAAGACTTGGTAAAAGCTATATTAGAGCAGAAAACCCAGGCTGCTCCTGGGTGGAAGCGGGGCTAAGAACAATGAAGCTAACTGGTGTGGGAGCAGCGTAAGACTTCAAAACACCTTCTGTTTCCCCAGGCTAGCCCGGTCTGGCCAACCCAGCTTTCTCTTAGCCAGCAGGCACTGGGCACATCCCACCAGCCAGCTGAGTAAACTGGATCTGCAAAGAGCAGTAAGTCTTTTCATACTCCATTACCTCTGATTGCTAGGCAAGCAAAGGCTTTTGAAAAGGTAAGAGAGGCTGGGCGTGGTGGCTCACGCCTGTAATCCTAGCACCCTGGGAGGCCGAGGCGGGTGGATCTTTTGAGCTCAGGAGTTTGAGACCAGCCTAAGCAAGAGTGAGACCCCATCTCTACTAAAAAATAGAAAGAAATTAGCTGGACAACTAAAAATATACAGAAAAAATTAGCCGGGCATGGTGGCGCATGCCTGTAGTCACAGCTATTTGGGAGGCTGACGCAGGAGGATCGCCTGAGCCCAGGAGTTTGAGGTTGCTGGGAGCTAGGCTGATGCCAGGGCACTGTAGCCATGGTGACAGAGCGGGACTCTGCCTCAAAAAAAAAAAAGAAAAAAGAAAAGGCAAGAGAGTGTTTTGCATAAAGTACTTGACCAAAAAAGATTGTGTCTCTAGCCCCAAGAAGATGGAAAAACCTAAGGCCATCTTTAGGAGTCTACAGTCTCCCAGTAGATCATACTATTATCCCAAGACACTCATGAGACCCTGGGTTGGTGTAGTCATTAGGGAGACCATCTGAAGTGCTGGGCCTAGCTCAGCAGGTCTGTCAAGTTAAGGCCTGAAGTCACAAGTATGTGGAATGAGAGTCAAAACTGGTGCTAAGTCACCAGTGCACTAACTAAAGGCCATTCTCATCTGCTTTTGTGAAGAGAGTTCCAATTGAGGGCCACCAGAGAAAACATGTCTTACCCACAGAGCCCTCCCTTCTTTACCATTGCTAACAATGTGTATTACAGCTAATTTTGGAGTATTTTATGGATATTTCCTAACAGCACACAAAAGAGCAGAATACTGTCATGTGATGCTAAATGATGGGCATATGTTCTGAGAAATTTGTAGTTAGGCGATTTCATCATTGTAGCAACATCACAGCATGTTTACACAAACCTAGATGGTATAGCCTACCACACATCTAGGCTACATGGTATAGCTTGTTGGTCCTAGGCTACAAACCTATACAGTATGTTCTTGTACTGAATACTGTAGGCAACTGTAACATCATGATAAGCATTTATGTATCTAAACATATCCAAACATAGAAAAGGTATAGTAAAAGCACAGTATAAAAGATAAACAGTGGTACACCTGTATAGGGCACTGACCATGAATGGAGCTTGCAGGACTGGAAGTTGTTCTGGGTGAATCTGTGAGTGGTGAGTGAACGTGAAGGCCTCAGACATTACTGTACACTACTGTAGACATTATATACACTGTACACTTAAGTTACCCTAAATTTATTTTTAAAAATTTTTTTCTTCAATAATTTAACCTTAACTTACTATAACCTTTCAACAATTTTCTAAACTTTTTGACTCTTATAACACTTAGCTTAAAACACACACACACTTATGACAAGTACAAGTACAGCTGTATAAAAATATTTTTCCTTTACATCCTTATTCTATAAGCTTTTTCTATTTAAAAATATTTTAATTTATTTTTTACTTTTTACACTTTTTTGTTAAAAACTAAGACACAAACACACACATTAGCCTAGGCCAACACAGGGTCAAGATCATCAATATCACTGTCTTCAACCCCCAGATCTTATCCCACTGGAGGGTATTAAGGGGTAATAACACACACAGAGCTTTCATCTCCTATAACAATGCCTTCTTATGGAATATCTCCTAAAGGCTGTGCCTGAGGGTGTTCTACAGTTAACTTTTTTTTATAAGTAGGAGTACACTCTAAAATAACAATAGGAAGTATAGTACAGTAAATACATAAACCAGTAACATAGCTGTTTATTATTATCAAATATTATGTACTGTACATAATTGTATGTGCTACACTTTATAGGACTGGCAGCACAGGTCTGTTTACACCAGCATTGCCACAAACACATAATGGGACATTATAATGGCTATGATGTCATTAGGCGATAGGAATTTTTCAGCTCCGTTATAATCTTATGGGACCACCATTGTATGTACGGTCCATTGTTGACAGAGAAGTCCTTGTGCGGCACATGACTGTAGTTAAGAATACAATTTGAAACTAGACAGACCTGGGTTCAATTCATGGCTCAGCTAGTTAGTATTTAAACAGACCTTAAGAAAGTTCTTTCATTTCTCTGATCTCAGACTCCTCATCTTTAAAATGGGATACACCAAGACTCCTATATGGATTATAAGATAATGTACACAAAACACCTGAATAAGATCTAATTAGAAATGGTAACATTTATTTAGTGACTGGCACTAAATTACAGAAGGCATTTAATTGATACTTGTTGAACTAGTGAGTGGCGGTTCCAAGGGAAAAAGGACAAGGTTATAAAAATTTTTTATTCATACTTGGGAGGCCACATTATGCATAGAAGTACATCAGAGATCTGGGGGACCATGGGCAAGACATTATAGCGTCTCTAAGACACTGGCTCCACATCTGTAAAATCTGGGATAGTATCACTTACTCTGAAGGGCTACCATAAAAATTGGAAGCCATGTCTATAAAGCTCTCAGCCTAGTTATCAGGGACCTCAGCAGGTGCTCAGTAAATGGTAGTTACTGAGGAGCACAGGCTCTGGAGTCAGATTGCTGGGTTTGAATCTCAGCTCCACCACTTCCTAGCTGTGTGACTATGGACAACTCAGCCTTTCTAAGCTTCATTTTCTTCATATGTATGATGGAGATATAATGAAGACCTACCTCAGAGGGTTGTTATTTAGGACTAAATGAATTAATATATAAAAGTGCCTAAGCGGCCGGGCGCGGTGGCTCACGCCTGTAATCCTAGCACTCTGGGAGGCCGAGGTGGGCGGATCGTTTGAGCTCAGGAGTTCGAGACCAGCCTGAGCAAGAGCGAGACCCCACCTCTACTAAAAATACAAAGAAATTATATGGACAGCTAAAAATATATATAGAAAAAAAAATTAGCCGGGCATGGTGGCGCATCCCTGTAGTCCCAGCTACTCGGGAGGCTGAGACAGGAGGATCGCTTGAGCTCAGGAGTTTGAGGTTGCTGTGAGCTAGGCTGACGCCACGGCACTCACTCTAGCCTGGGCAACAGAGTGAGACTCTGTCTCAAAAAAAAAAATAAATAAAATAAAAAAAAATAAAAAAAAAAAAAAATAAAATAAAAGTGCCTAAGCACACAATTACTAGACAAAAACTGGCTCTATTATTTAGCTAATATTTATTAATACTTATTATTTGATAATATCTAATATTAAAAGACTTAAACCATTAGCCTTAAACTCTTCTTGTCCTGATGGTTTTAATCTAGGAATTATTATCAAACATCCAGATTCTCTAGCCTTAGATGGCAGAGAGGCTCAGAAACAAAGCCTGTCCAGTCAGGAGGGAGTTCTTTATAGTTCCAAATTCCTGAAACCTCCTCCCTCGGCATGCCGCCAGAAAAAGTCATGTATTTTTAAGTTGCTGATGAAGCTGATTAGGACGGTCTTGTCCTTCACTGGGCTCAGAAGCAATGGCCCACTTAAAATTTTAATTACTAAGACTCTGTAGCAGTGGTTCTTAAGTGAGGGTGATGTTGGCCCCTAAGGGACATTTGGTAAAGTCTAGAGACATTTTTGGTTGTCATAACTGATGAGATACTACTGGTATTTAGTGGGTAGAGGCTAGGGATGCTGCTAAACATTCCTACAATATACAGGACATCCCTCCACAACAAAAAATTTTCTGGCCCAAGTGTCACTAATGCTGAGGTTGAGAAACCCTGCACTTTAGGAAATTTGCTTATGACAAGTACATGGTGGGAAAAACAGACTACCTGATGGCATCTACACTACAGGGACAGCCAGGTATAAATGGCTCGTGCATGTAAGCAGGAACTGCTTAGGAAGTAAGGACATGAAAATGATTTGAGATGCTGGGGTATCTGAATTATGAGAATTTAAAAAAAAGTTTCTATGAGCATTATTACTATGTTTAAGGATCAGAGAAAGAGTGAAGGCAAGAACTAAGTGGAGGCAAGAATGTCCCCAAACTACACCTCCCAGTTATGATTATTCAGACATCTGCGACTGCCAGTGCCCCAAACCTGTTACACAATGAATATTCTGCTCAGATCCCAGACCAAAAATGGGTAAGGTGAGAGAGCGAAAAGTAGTGCAAACAGTCTTTTCTGCAAAATCAAACCCAGAGTTTAACGGCTTTAAAAAGCTTATTCCAGTATCACCCTGCCCTCTCTCTTGCTCTTCTTCATCTTTAATCACTCAACAAGTAGTTACTGGGGAATCTACTGGTCAAATTAAACAAGATTTCCTATCATGGAGCTTTCACATAGTAGAGAAAACCTTAATTCTATAACTAGTGGCAAGACTTTAAAATTACAAATCCAGCTAGTACTATGAAACATAGAAATCTGACCCAGACTGGGAGGTAGGGGTTACAACTCAGTGTCATGGCACATGGTGAGATATGAAGGATTAATAGGGGTAACCTGTACTGAGGAGGTTACAAGAGAGGAGTGAAGAATTTCTCAAGCCACATAGACGAAATGGCATTTACAAAAGCCATGTGGGAGGAGGGAGCCTGGTGAGGCTGAGGAACTGAAACTGAACCTGGTAGCAGGGTCAGACTATGAAGAGCCCCAAGGTGCCTTTTGGAATGCTAGTCTTTAAGGAATAATAGAAAACCATTAAGGAGGACAGAAAAAATATTCTAACCCTTAAATTTTACATATAGTTCCTACTCTGGCACGTCCAAGGATCAGGTGAGGCAGCTGCTCCTACCGGAACCTCTTTGCTCTCAGGTAAATTGAAACCTCTGGCCTATCACATGTAAGCCCAGTACAATGGCAAATCCTCTAAACCAAATGGAGGCCAAAAGAACACTACAAAATGTAAGGAGGAGTGCTTTCCCTCCAAACCAAGAATCAGCAAGTTCTAAACCCAGGGCCCGCTCTGGGCAGGAAAAGGGAAGCCCTCCAGACAGCTGAGAGAAACAGCTGATGTCAGAGCCCTTCTCAAGAGCCACAAATCCCAGGAGGACCCCGTAAGCAGCCTGTCTTCTCCTGGTTGAGGAGCCAGACAAGATGGTTCCTGTGGCCACCAGAGCTCTCTCTCTCTCCCTTCTCATAGAAAAAGGTATAATAGATATGTGCCCAGACCCACTTACCAGGTTGGAAACCCCAAGCTTCTCAAGTCTCTGACAGACCCATCTAAAGTCTTAAAGATGCTGGCTCAGGCCTATGTGAAACTTTTCCAAAGGATTCCATGAAAATGCCAACTGGCATTAGAAGATTCAAATGAATATCACAGGATACATGCTAAGAGATGCGAAAGGAAGGAGGAAAGTTAAGTGGGTTATCCTCAGTTTAAGAGGTAAACTGAAGATAAGCTATGGAGGAGTATTGTGTACAACAGTCAACTCTTGCAATTAAGAAGGCAGAGATCAGGATAAACTAGGAGGCCAAGAAAGAAGCACCACCAAAGAGGAACAAAATACATAAAGCCCTCAGCCAGATGTGAAATGGGAAGGTTAGCTGGGTACGTCTGTAGTCCCAGCTACTTGGGAGGCTGAGGTGAGAGGATTGCTTGAGCCCAGTTCGAGGCTGCAGTGAGCTATGATTGCATGACTGCACTCTAGCTTGCTGGGTGACAGAGCGAGAATGTGTCTCCAAAAAAAAAGGGGGAAGGCAGCAATGGAGCAGAGCCCAAAAGAACTGGTGACCTATCCTGGAGGTGGAGCCACTAAGGCAGTACTGTCACAGAGAACAGGCTCTCAAGCCAGAGCCTCAGTTTTAAAATGCTTGCTTTGTCAAAGTACCTTCTTTAATAGGATCCACCTCATAGAGCGGTCATACCAATTAAATGATAAAGGATATACAGTGGTCAGCACCAGGCCTAACACATGGCAGTAACTCAGGAAGCAGCAGCTCAGTCGGGTCACTTCCAGAATTTTGTACCAATGAGAAGAAAAAGGAAGTTAAGGCAAGGCTTGAAAGAAAAATGCCTCACAAGATATCTGGTGCAGCCAGAGGATACTGGGAAAGGGAGACACTCAACAATTTGATAAATATTTGGAATTAAGCAGTGAACAAAACATGCAAAAGTCCCTGCCTTCAAGGAGCTTGTATTCCAGCGGGAAGAGAACGGCAGCCAATGAACAAGTAAACATAGTATGTAAGGTAGGGAAAAGAGGTGGAAGAACAGGGACAAAGCGTGCCACCTGGGGTGCTATATTAAATGGGGCAGGGGAGGAGGAGGTAGTTGGAAAGCCTCTCTAACTAGGTGATAGCTCAACAAGAACCAAAAGAACGTGGATGTCTGCGGAAGGGAATGGCAAGTGCAAAGGCCCTGGGAGTTGGAGTGTGCCCGGTGAGTGCCCAGGACGCCTGGGAAGGTAAAGCAGAGTGCACAGGTGGTGGAATGGCGGGAGTCAGTGAGGCAGCAGCAGCCCACTCACAAAGGGCCTTGCCTCACTGCAAGGATTCTGGATTTTACTAAAGTGAAATGGGAAGCTATTAGGGGGTCTGGGTAGAAAACAGCAGGGGGGATGAGCCAGAAGAGGGAGATCAGTTCCGTGGCTATGACTGAAGATGACTGATGAATTTGGAGCTGTCCCAGTTGCCTCAGGCTATGGGGATTTTGAGATCAGGAGTGACCCTCAGCAACTGGCTTCCCCTCCTTTCCCTGAGAGCTTCCTATCTTCCCCACTCCTATCCATCCATAAGCAAAAATTCAGAAAATTTGTGTGGGTTAGGGGAGGGTACTAACTTTTCCTCATTGCCCATGAGGTGCCATAAACTGTATAAGGTGTATTACTTTATTTATTCTTTACTGTGGTCCTCTAATCCCAACATTACAGATGAAAAACAGAAGCTCAGGGAACTGGAGAAACCTAGATTTGTAAACCAATGTGGCTTTTGGTGGCACTATGCAGTGTCCTTGCTGGGACATTCTGTCATCTGATACCTGGCAAAGAAAGAAGGCACTGGACTTGTCTATGCTGGAAAGACTTCCCAGGGCAATGAAAATGCCTGATTGGACTTTCTGATGAAAGAAAGCATAAAAGGCTCAACAAGCCAGGCAGTAATTCCATACCTCAAGCCAATTAGCCAGAGATGCCAGACTGTTAAATTTCCTTCCTCTTCTGTCCTCACACTGACTGATAAAAGCTGAAACACCAAGAAGAGTGTGCAGAAGAAATATGCTATTCTATCCCCTCCCCCACAATCTCTGACTGTGGAATAAAAGAGGCCTCTCATAACATTTGCCGGCTGGCCAATGGCCTGACGGGCCCAGAAGGGTACCCTTGAAGATGCACCTCCCTTTCATTTCTTCAAATTACAAAGACCAGGGTCACTGGGTAGTTCCCAACTTACAGGCTTAGTAACCTGGTTCAAAGGCCAGTCGGACTTTTGAGAACCAGGGGCGGCATCCCAAAGGACTGTGCTGAAGCAGAACTTATTTCATTCTAAATCAATACATTGCCAGATATCACAGTTCTAACCCAGATAAAACCCCAATATCTGGACTCACAAGCGTTAAATGGCAAGGGAAGGATCTCAAAGGGAACGTGGTGAGGGGACCAGACACCTAACATGAATTCATAGCCACCTTCTGAAATGGTAGTATTTCTATGCATGCAACACATATTTACTGGTATATTTAAATATACCATGTGCTCAGCACTGTTCTAAGTGCTATGGAAGCAGAGATGAAGAACAGGAAAAAGCTCTGCCTTTGTGAAGCTTACAAGGGGAGGCCAGGCACAAGCAAAGAAAGATCAAAGAGGTTAACTAACTTGCCCAGGTCCTAGTGCTAATAGAACCCAGCTCTCTCACACTCCACTTTACCTATGTCTACCAGGAAACTGTGTTTTGCCATAACTACTAGGTGGGTTTTTTTTTTTTTTTTTTGGTTGGTTTGTGTTTTATGTGAGGGTACAGAAAAGGGAGGAAAAGGGCTGAGAATAAAGTATTTTCCTTTGGTGAGTGTTTGAGAATTTCTGTGGAATCTGCGCTGGATCACAGCAGCAGGGCATAATGAGAAAATGCACTTAGCTTGGAATCAGGAGACTTATATCGTATTCAAAACTCACTGACCCTGGCAAGTCACTAAACCTCTCTGGGCTTCATAGCTTAAATATCTCTAAAAAGGGGGGATTAGCCAAGGAATGATAAATGGGTTCATCCTACCTAACAATTCAAACCTAATCATAGTGGCTGCCTAGAATGCTTAGTAAGAAAGATTCTGAAGCCATATTCATGAGTAGCAGAAAGAGCCACAACTGACTAGAGATGTCTGCCATGAGGTCAGAAGGGTGATCACCTGAGGACTCTTCCACTTCTGATTTGAGGTAACTGAGTGGGAGTCTTTTTAATTTGGTGATAGAATTAAAAACCCCCTTCTTTCATGACCTTCTAACCAATTCACAGAACCTTCCTTAAAAAGACAAATTGCCTATTTTCCCACATAAGCCTAAAGATATTGTTGTGTTTAATTCTTCACTTTAAACAGAACTGTTACTATATCATATTTGTAAGAATCTAGAAATAGTTCTGTTATTTAAAATGCTTCAGTGAACAGGAATTCACATGTTGCCATTGGAACTTGCCGTAATGTTTCCAAAGATCTCCCATCCCATATGCCATTTTGCAATGTGACCTTACCACTCCCCAATCAAGGAATGAAGTCTATTTCCTCTCCCCTTGAATCCAGGCTAGCCGGACCTGTAGCTGCTTTGACCAAGAATGTGATGGAAGTGACATTGTGAAACCTCTGAGCCCAGGGGGTAAAACACCTGACGATCACTGTATTGTGGTTATTTAGGTCTGGGGAAATTTGGGTGAAAGGTATACAGAATCATTTGTACTATTTTTGCAATGTTTTTTGTACGTCTGAACTGTTTCAAAATTAAAAGTTAAATAAAAAGTTTGCTTCTTCTTTTTTTTTTTTTTTGGAAAACCTGGTAGCTTCCATTCTTGCATTCCAGTGTGGAAGGAGCCTAACTACGCTTGAGACCACCATGCTGTGATAGCAGCACTGAAAGGTCACCCAGAAGGATGGAGATAGAGGGGAGGGAGAGAAATCCCACCCCAGCTGTTTCAACCATCTCAGCCAGATGTGATTTTTTTTTTTTCTTTTTGGATTTGAGAAAACAATTTCTTGTTAAATGAACCAGAAGTACAAGATCCCACTGGAACTGAAATAGTTAACAGAATTTGGTTGAACTTAAACCTTCAAGGGAAATAAGAGGATCAAACAAAGCCAGTAAGAATGGAGAAGACCAAGACTGGTTTGGAACACACATAGGAATACTAGCATTTCGGCATGGGTATGTTCTAACCCCTCCCAGCGGTCAGTCTGCCACCAGGCTTCCATTCCTTTCTCCTTTCTAAAGCATCTGCCAAACCAAATGGCTTCTTTCTCTGTATTGCAGGTGTAAGTTGACCCAATAGGACCCCTTTGGACAGGATACAAAGCCAAGTGGAAAGTTTATGAATCTTATTTGGAGGGCAGAAAGTGTACATACCCAACCCAGCATACTGGTTCTTACCATCTACATTCCAGCTCCAGTAGATGCCACGTGGAACAGAAATGAATCAATCTTTCCTGCCACGCCCTATCCAAACTATAGAACCTCTAACCTCTAAGATTTGGGGTAGTTTGTGACATAACAACAGATAACCAAAACCTACATCAAACTTCCACCTGTGGCAAAAAGCCTTAAATTCTAGTTTGGCAAGATCTGCCTACCAAATGGGTCTTTTGGATCTAATCCTTAGGCTGAGGTCAGTTTCACATTCTTCTTGATTAAATGCTTTTGTTTCCTGAGTTCCTTTTATACAGCACCCCTGATATTATTTCATTAAGATTTATCTTCCTGTATATCTTAAGAATATTAGAGCGTTTCCCACCTGTTTTTGTATGAAGGTTTTTTTCTCCCTGCATAGTTAGTTCCCTCAGAATCCCTATTTTCTGCCTGTTTGGATTACCATCTTTCATTTTGGAAGCTTTTTTTTTTTTTTTCCTTCTGAGACAGAGTCTCACTCCGTTGCCTGGGCTAGAGTGCCATGGCGTCAGCCTAGCTCACAGCAACCTCAAACTCCTGGGCTCAATCGATCCTTCTGCCTCAGCCTCCCGAGTAGCTGGGACTACAGGCATGCGCCACCATGCTCGGCTAATTTTTTATATATATATTTCTAGTTATCTAGCTAATTTCTTTCTATTTTTTTTTTTTTGGTAAAGATGGGGTCTCGCTCTTGCTCAGGCTGGTCTCGAACTCCTTAGCTCAAATGATCTGCCCGCCTTGGCCTCCCAGAGAGCTAGGATTACAGGCATGAGCCACCATGCCCGGCTTGGAAGCTTTCTTTATTCAGGTGTCTGGTGAACTTCTGTTGCCGATTAATATTTAAGGGTGAGGTTCTGTCACCGGCAGCCTTCAGAGTCTTGACTAAAACAAATGGTGAAAGCCCAAACTACAACAGTAAGAACAGTTTAATAGAATTCAGACAGTAAGATGCTAAACTGGGCTGGATGCAGTGGTTCATTCCTGTAATCCCAGCACTTTGGGAGGCTAAGGTGGGAGGATCGCTTGAGCCCAGGAGTTTGAGGTTGCAGTGAGCTATTATGACACCACTACATTCCAGCCTGGGCAACAGAGAGAGAGCAAGACCCTGTCTCAAAAAAAAAAAAGATGCTAAACTGGACATAAAGTGGAAACTAATTGAATTTGGAGAGAGAAGAGGTGCTTTGAAAGAAGTCTATATAGGGTGCAATTGAAGCAAACAGGAGTGGTAAAATCTATAGGCAGTGTGATGTAAGGAAAAACTTCATGGAGGAAATATTTTGTTTTGATCTCCAAAGACGGAGAGTGTAGGTTAGGGGCAGAGTGGGAATTAAGGGGAGGGGAGTGAAGGGTGCAGCATGAGCAAAGGTATATGGACCAGCATGGCAGGCTAGAGCCCTCATCTACATATAGACTACATAGATCCTGGATTGTAAGCTGATATAGTTATTGAAATGAGACATCTCACGGTCCTAGAAGGTGGAAGATATAGTTTGCACATGGGAGGGACATGAATTGTTGAGAGCAAAGGGCAAAACATAGTGGATTGTCTGCATGGTCACCAACAAGTCCTCTCACCCTGTATTGACAAGCCATTCCTTTGATCAAGATGGACTCTATTTTACACAAATGTTTTTAATAGCCAAAAAGTAGAAATAACCCAAATGCCCATCAACTAATGAATGGATAAATAAAATGTGGTATATCCATACCATGGAATATTATTTGGCAATAGAAAGGAATGAAGTACTGACACATGCTACAACATGGATGAACCTTGAAAACATCAAGGAAAGTGAAAGAAACCAGTCACAAGAGACCAAATATTATACTCCATTTATACGAAATGTCTAGAACAGACAAATCTATAGAGACAGAAAGTAGATTAATGGAGGTGAAGGGAAATGGGGAGTGACTGCTAAAGTCATAGAGTTTCTTTTTGGCATGATAAAAATGTTCTGGAAGGTCGGGCATGGTAGCTCATACCTATAATCCCAGCACTTTGGGAGGCCGAGGAGAGAGGATTACTTGAGCCCAGAAGTCTGAGACCAGCCTGGGCAACATAGTGAGACGTTATCTCTACAAAAATAATAAAATTTAAAAATGTTCTGGAATTTGGATAGTGGTGTTGGTTGAAAAACTCTCAATATTGGATTGTATAATTTAAACGGATTAATTGTATGGTATATTAATTATATCTCAATCAAGCTGTTACCCAAAAAAGTGGGAGAGGGAGGAGATGGTATCTGTTGCTCCTCCTACTGAATATGGCTAGCCTTGTGACTTGCTGTGAATAATGGCTGTGCCAGTTCTGGGCCTAGCTATCAAAAGCCTGGCAGCTTCCACTTTCACCCTCTTGGAAGCTGCCTGCCATGTAAAGCAGCTCAGGCTAGACCTCCCAATGATAAGAGAGGCCTCATGGAGGCAAACCAAGATCTTACTCATGTGAATGAGGCCATCTGGGACATCCTAGTCCCGGTCTGGCTAACAGCCGAATAAAGTTACATAAGTGACCCCAGAAGAGATCACATGAAGCGGAGGAACCCCCCAGTCAACTCAGAGAATCATGAGAAATAATAAATCATTGCTGTTTTAAGCCACTGAGTTTTGGGGTGATATGTTATACAATAGATAACTGAAACACAACCTCTCTGAGCCTCAGATTCCACCTCTGTAACATGGGAATGATACTTTACGGTTTTTGTGAAGATTACATGAGGTTAATATCAAGCACTGTGTTCAAGAAATACTAGTTGCTACAGTTATTAAAAACAACCCAGGAGATCCTTAAGGTAACCTACTAGGTATGCTCTCTAGGATGCCTCATTCTCATAAGCATCTGCTGCTTCCAATCGCATGGTTTCCAAAAGGATGCTTTCCTAAGGAAAACAAAAGGTGGTTTGGGGCCACAATTTCTGAAAAATGAACTCTGAATCATAAACAGATGACAAAAGAAGGTTCTGCTTAGACAGCCATCTACCCCCACTTGCCTATCCATTCATCACACCTTTTTTAAAGCCCTTTAAAACTAATTACCAGACACAAATTAAGAAAAAAGGAGATGGCTCTTCCTTTGAAAAAGACCATTTCCACCTATGTAGCCATTAACAAAATGGATTACACAGTTGAACCTAAGTGGCAGGCAGCTCTATAGTAGTAGATAAAATCATCCAGCTGGAGATAAAAAGCTTAAATTTCCATACAGAGCTCAGATACACAGCATGAGAACACATGATTCTGACTGGGGATCCCAGAAGCAATATCAAGAGCAAGGAATGAAATGGGTCCCTAAAGGGTTCATCCTTTAATGAGCCTACAACCCCAAAGGGTCTCATTCACAGAACCTGGATCCCAGGTGAGAGAACTTGACCATTGGCATCACCTGCCATGTTTGCGTACAGAATGGGTGCAGAGAGTTAACAATTCACATGCTAATGACAAAGAAATTCCACAGGAAAGGATATCAAAGTTTTCAAATGCATTTATGAAATCCATCACAATTGAAAGGCTGAACTCAATGAGCCTTTAATCCTAAGAAGAATTAAGAAATTATTTTTACCTCAAAAAGGCTAACATCAATACTTAAATTACACCAAAAGTAAGAGGACCAAATCTGTGAGTATTTTCTCACGAGCGGAAAAAGTCCATCAAACCTGGAAAGCATTTATTTTAGACCAGTTCAATCAAGTTCTAAGCTCATCAAGTACTAGTTAGAGAGTCAGTATAAACAACACTGGCCTGGAAATGGACAGAAAAAACATGAGGGCTATGAGTGAAAGACATAACACCAGGTAGGCATTAGGCTGAGTTTATCGGATAACCCAGATGCTGGGATGACTTTTTAAAACATCAATGTATAGTATATAGCAAAGTGCAAAAATCATAAGTGCACATCCTGAAGAATGTTTCTACCTAAATTAAGATACACAATATTCCTGATATGCCAGAAGGTTCCCTTGTGCCCATGCTAATCAATAACCAACACACCCCCACCCAAGTCCATAGCCTGAAGCAACTATTCTGATCTACAGCACCATAGATTCTTTTTGTCTATTTTTGAATTTCACATAAATAGAATCATACAGTATGTGGTCTTTTCCATCTGCTTTCTTTCATTCATCACAGAGTTACTTCATTTTGAAGCAGAAAACCCAGACACTGAGATTTATTTTCAGGAAATGCTCCTGTGATGTCACAAATTTGAATGCCAGCTACTCTGATTACATTGGTTATGCTTCCCTCATTTCTTTGAGCACGCACTATAAAACTGGTACAACAGAACAGAATCTCAGACTGTAAACGTTTTCCTTCAAGATAAACTGAATTCTTTAAAGGTGTTCAAATGCTTCCATTTTAACAGAGTATAAGACATGACATTGTAAAAGTAGAATCTTTCCCTATTGAGTGCAAAATTCCTCTTAAATATTATTTTCGTTCCATGGTAACTACCAATTCTAAAGAATCCTCATATCCTAGAATAAAATTAACCATCAATTCTGTTAATTTTGATTAGTAAAGAGTTAAACTATAGGAAAACCTCTCAGAGGAAGCCTAAGGCTCTAAATTCAGATGAATGTGAATCAGCACAGAAAATGCAGGATGCAGGAGAGGGACAACAGTGTAGCAATAAATTATAGGTACAGATTTTTTAAGACAAACTATCAGGATTCTAAGCTAGAATGTCCCACTTGTAGCTGGGTGACCTTGGGCGAGTCATTACTCTACTTTGTATCCCAATTACTTCACTATAAAACAGGAATAACCTCATAGGATTGTTGCAAGGATTAAATGTTAATGTATATAAAGCTCTTAGGAGACCATGTCACATGTAATAAGCACTCAGTAAGAATTAGCTATCTTAAAAAGCTGAAAGAGCTATAAGAGAGCAGCTATTCTGCAAACCAATGCATTATAAAATAGTGACCAAAACATCTAGCACAGTGCTTCTCAAGATATTTTATTTTTAATCCTGCACAAACTGAACTTTTTGTAAAATGCAAGATTACATGCTTGAATGTCACAGCAATATCAAATTGCTCTAAAAGTTTCTAAATGTTTACTCTCACTTTCTGTATTTATCTCGCCATCGTCCAATAACCATTCACTGTTCATGGACCAGTATTTTGTCTGCAGACTGAACTCTGAGTAGCACTGTTCTAGCACACAAGAAGGACTCTGAAGTCTGCTGAAAACTAGCAGGTTAAATAGAATTACGAAAATATTTAGTAAAGAAAACCAACCCCAATAGCAGGGGCAAGAGGATGACTTGAGGGTCAACAAGCTGACAGATAAAATAACCCCTAAAGGCTCAACCTGAAAAACAAAACTGGCTGCCAGGGCAAGAACCCAATTGGTACTTTCCCCTACCAGTGCTCTATGGGGTAGCGCTTAGAAAACTTGTCAGCCAGGAAGTCATAAGCCCCAGAGGGAACAAGAGGCATGAATGAAATAGGCAGAGCTGACTTGGGCCTTCTGAGAAGGAAGGCAGTCATTCTCAGGAGGAAGCCGCCACTCTAAGTCATCATCAAGCTTTGGAGACATCAACCACAAGTCACAAAAGCCAGTGTTTCTTCTCTGCCAAAAAAAACATGCAAACATTTCCTTTGGTGACGTGGAACTGCACACATGCATGTAACCCACATATTCACAGACACACACCTGTGGTTTTAGGAGGCTCCTGAGGTCCACCCTGCCAGCCATACTGTGGGTATCCTTGGTAGGGGTACCCCTGAGGAGGTGGGTAGGGTCCTCCCATAGGTCCTGGACCCATTGGTTGTTGTGGATAAGGTGGGTATGGGGCCGTTGGACCAGGGCCAGGATACGGTGGAGGGTTCTCTTGGTTCATCAGGGACCTGCCAAGTGCACCTAAGAGACAAAAAGAATCAAAATTATTTGCATTTAACTGGTGGAAATCATTAGGAAAAAAATTCTAACCCATGAAATCACTTACAAAATGCCATGAAGGTGAATCAAGCCTTTTACAAATCTCTAGTTCTGCCCATTTTGCTTCCTTCTCACCATCACAATCGGCTATTATCTTATGTATTTATTTGCCTTTTGTCTGTTTCTCCCACTAGACTGTAGGCTGTGACAGCAGGGATCAAGTTGGTTTTGGATCACTGCCATGTCCCTAGAGCCTTGCATAGGGGCCTGGTACAAGGCAGTCCCCTAAATAAATGTGCTCAATGAATAACAAGATATTTTATTTTTTAAATCTGCTGAAATGTCCATAAATGTGATTGGACAGCTTTAATAAGGCAGAAAGCCTAACAGCACTCTGACTCAGATCAGTAGACACTGATCTGCTACTAGAAACTCTCCAATAAACAGAGTTGAACCCAGTGGGGTCTTCTAACAAGCAGCAGTGACCAACCAAAGGTAACCACTACCACTGCCCTGGGCACTGGGCACTGGGCACTGGAGTGATCTGGTTGCTCTCCTCAGACCCACTACTCCGAGCAGTTGGGCAGAGCTGTCTACAGAGAATGCCAAGCATCTCCTCTGACCACGCAGGCTTCCAGGACTCTGGAGGGCTCACCAGGAGCCCTCACTTGTGTCTACAGGTTCCTGTCCTCAGGGGTTTGCTTCTGTGAGTGAGGCCATGCTTCCTGGTGCCCAAGCCTGTTAATCATTCTCTTGATTGGGCTTGAAGCTTCAAGAGCCACATCTTGTTTCCATGATCTCTTTGACCTCTACGGTGCCTGGCACAGTGATCTCCAGATTAGAAGCAAACAATTACTGGGGAATGCAAAGTATATATTCTACGGATGACTCACTTAAACAACACATCTGTCATACTGCTGCTTCGTACTGTTACCTATCTCCTACACTACTATTTAACTTTTTCTCTATTTGAGTGTCTTCTATCCCCAATTAAATAGTAGGGAAGAGTTTCACACTAAAAATTTAATAATTTCACTATTATTTTTCATAACACGCAATCAATAAATTCATAAGTGACTTCATATGAAAGACAGAATAGTCATAAAGTAAGGTTCCCTAGAAAATCTGGATTAGTATAACAGTGGACTTTGCCGGTTGCCCACACAATATCCATATTCTTCCTTCCTAATGGTAGTCGGATTTCCAGGTAGGTATATCCATTCATTCTTCCTGTAGCTCACATGCTTCAGGGAAAGCTCATCTCATCCCAGCTCCAGGGTGAGCCCAGCCTAGGTAAGCCAATTCAGGTCACCCTCTCCCCTTTTTCATCATGATTGATTCAAGGGATCTAAGACTAAGCCAAATGTAAATGGCATCCCCTGGCCACTGGGACTGGTTCTGTCAGTAAAAAGTTCGGACTTTCCCACCCGACCTTCTCTTCCCCTAAACACAGGCATACACAAAGTCTAGGAAAGACATAGCCTACAAAATTGCTGACACTCAATTTGCAGCACTGAGAAGGAGTCAGCTTTAACATGAAGTGGGCATTTCAGAAAGGCAGAGCAGGAAAAAGGAAAGAAATAGGATTCCACATGACTTTGTAACAGCATATCAATCAAAGACTGAAGCCCAGCCTAACCTAAACTACCTCTATAGAATTTCCAATCATCTGTAGCAGATGTGTTAAAATAAATAAAAGAAAAAAAAAAAAAGAAATAGAATTTCCAGTCCTGGAAACCAATAGTAAGGTAAGCGAATGAACCCTTCTGGGTACATTCAACCAAACATACATTATGCAGTGCTGACTCAGTGCCTGACACTGGGCTATGTGGGGTATAGCAATCAGTATGGCTCAAACCCTTCCCCTGGGCAACTGGTTGAGAAGACAAGCATAAAAACAATGATTTTTAGAAAAGGTGCTAAACAGACTGCTGGGCAGGAGAAGGGGCTTAAACCCAGTAGAAAGAGATGGAAGTACAGAGTATCCCTTGAAAGAGGTGATTATAAATTGAAATTTTATAATATGGAATCAGGATGGCTTGGGGGGGTCTCTATTTCAATCTGCATTCTGTTTCCCCTTTTAGAGACCTTCTTAATTTTTTTTTTTTTTTTTTGAGACGGGCTTGTTCTGTCACCCAGGCTGGAGTGCAGTGGTGTAATCATAGCTCACTACAGCCTTGAACTCTGGGCTTCAACCAATCCTCCTGCCTCAGCCTCACGAGTAGCTAGGACTACAGTCATGCGCCACCACGCCTCACTAATGTTAAAATTTTTTATAGAGATGGGGTGTTGCTATATTGCCCAGGCTAGTCTTGAACTCCTGGCCTCAAGTTATCCTCCCACCTTGGCCTCCCAAAGCGCTGGGATTATAGGCGTCAGCCATCACACCCAGTCATAAGATCTTATCTTTCTAGGAACTGAAAGGACTCAGAAAACACTAGAGTTCCTTCCCTTCTCTGCTCTCTGGTCTATGCCAACTGGCAGTACACTCTGACATGGGAATGGCCTTTCCCCTTACCCTAATGCAAAGGCTCGTGGTGACTAACACTATAATCATCACATAAATTTGGACTTACATGAATGCATTTCGTTTTTTCTCTTCTAGGAAGGCTGTGGAAAACCTAGTGAGCCTTGGCTAACACAGAAATTAGTTGCATTAACTCCTATATGGCCATTCCATTATTTATTTTTAAATCACAGAAGTAGAACACAGCCATCATAAATACTCTGTCCTGAAATTCAGACCTAATTTCATTTAAACTGTAGTTTAACTTGAACAGTCCAACAAGACCATGCAGTAATGACTGCTCTCACTTTAGCAAAATCTAGACCTAGATTTCTCTGAAGACATTGTTCTTCTAAGAACAATGGGTATTGAGGAGAAAAAAAGAACAAAGAGTATACTACTACAACCTCAGACGTCAATGTTTCCTGACTTGTTGATCTACCTATCCGCATATATTTCCTCATTATCCTGTGAAGTTCTCTCCCTCAAAACTCTTTTCCAAGTGTACATGTCCTTCTCACTTATCTAGCCCTTAATCATGTTTCCCCCTCATTTTTAGTTTGTACCTTTCTCCCTCTGCCTGAAGAATCAAGTAAGGTCTGGGAGGAAAAAATCCCACATGCTATTCACGGAGGCATTTATAAAAAGCATAAACCACAAAGGTGCTCCAGCCACCATGACCCCCTTCCACACACAGACTTCCTGTCTTTCCCAAGATAGGCAGTCATCTTAGAGGAATAAAGATCTGGATCTATTTTCAATTTCCTCTAGGTAGAAAAACTCCCAGTGAGAGAACAGCAAAAGAAAGAAAGAGCATCTGTGCTGGATCCAAGATCCTAGAGCAGGCATTTGGAAAGCAGGACTGCACCCAGTGGGAATCAATTGTTCCTAAGCTGGTAAAGAACCAAACTAAAGTAAAAAGGATTACCTAACACTGATACAGTCTAGTACAAACCACTTAACATAGCCAAACACAAATGAGCTTTAGATTTAAGGTATGATACTGAACTTTGTAACATAACTGCTTTCCCTCATAAATTTGGTCAGGTAAAAATGTAAACCCGACTATAGTGAAGTGTTACACTAAGGATCAAATGTAAACAGTGTAAATTGTAGCATTAAAGGCCAATCAGAGCTCCAAAAGGGACAGCTCAAATAGTGCAGCAGCTAAGATCCATTAATAGACTGTAATGAACACTACTACTGCACGATCACGTTTAAGACATGTTCAAAGTCAGCAGTCACTCAATCACATAATACAATGAGAAGGGCAGAAACTATTCTTCAGGAAAGTAATCAGGGAAGATAAGACAATATGAAAGACCTCATCAAAGTAGAGATGCAGAAAAAAATAATATTTTCCAAAGTTACTATTTTTTAAATTTTAAGATACCTGATAGATTGGCATAATTCTGCAGACAGTACAGTGGAGGATTTTCCTCTGGAACAACTGAACAGTCCCAATGGAAAAAAAAAAAGATACTAATACTTGGGGAGACACCAAAGAAATGACTCACACAATCACCCATAGTGTGCCCACGCACACAGAACTTCTAATGGGCTTTTTATTGCCTCATGCATAAATGAATGGACAAAGATTATCAGACAGTGGAGGAAAGACTCCAACATAAAAGACAGATCAAAACAAAACAGAGAAAGGAAAAAACAAACTAAATGTCCAAAGAAAGAAAATAGTTAAATTATGGTGCATCTGTATAATGGGTTTTTTTTGCAGTCATTTTTAATTTATGCTTTTTAAGTATGACATATTAATAATATTGTGTTAGAAAAATTTAAAAACTATATATTCAGCATGACCTCAACTTTCTTTAAAATAAATATTAACAGATCAATGCAATAGAAGGAAGCATTGGTGTAAAACACCCATACAGTACAATCACCTAATTTAACAGAAAGTCACCACTATAATTCAGAAAGCAAAAGGTAGTTTTTCCAATAAATAGTGCTGGATTAATTGGATATCCTTGTGGGGGGGGGGGATGAACATTGACTCCCACCCTTATACACCAAAAACAATTCACAATATATCATAGACCTATATATAAAAGTTAAAACAATCAAGCTTTTAATAGAAGATAGCATACCATATATTCATAACTTCAGCAGTATTTACATTATGACGTAGTAACTCTATTCTTAGATATTTATTGAAGTGAAATGAGTAAGTCCACCAAAAGAAATACAAGAAGGTTTAAAGCAGCTTTATTTATAATAGTGCCAAACTGAAAACTACCCAAATGTTCATCAGCAGAACAGATAAATAATGATATATTTATAGAGTAGAAAACTATCCAGCAACAATAAAGGAACTGTTATTACATGCAACAACATGGATGAATCCCAGAGACAATGATGGATGAGCAAAGCAGCCAGACTTAACAGCCCTTCTACCATTCAATGATACGCTATAATTCCATTTATATGAAATGTAAGAAGAGCCAAAACTAATTTATAGAAAGTGAGGCAAAGGACACAGGGGAGCCCTTCAGGGATGATGGAAATGTTTTGTATCTTGAGCTGAGTCATGTTTAAACGAATACATGTGAACGTATTGAGTTGTACATAAAGATTTTCACCCTTTGTTGTAAGTTGTATAGTAATAGCATACAGACAATATTTGGCCAGAAAGAAAAAAATATAGTGGTTTTCCTTGGGCGCTGAAAAAGTGGGCAATTTTTATTTATACTTGTGTTTCTGAAAATTCTTCAATAAGAGAAACTGTGTAATCAGGAAAAACATTAAGTTCTCTTAGTGCTTGCTTTCCACGCTGCCCACCATTTTTAATGGCTAAAATGCCGCTTTAGACCTCCTATCCACTTCTGATACACCAATTTTCCTTCCCATTACTATTCTTCCCCTTGTTAACAATCTATTCTTACACCTATTCTTCACTGCTTTTTGTGTGATTTTTTTTCCCCCACAAGACACTTAAGTTCCCTGAGGTCTTTAAATGTTTTCTTTCTGCTTCAAACTGAGAAGTCACTTGACTGGGTACCAGACTTGGGGTAAAAAAGCAAAATTCTCTGGGTTACATGCAGTGGGTTCCCCCCTCCCTTTGGAACCCTTATTATCAAAGTCTAAAGTCATGTTTATCCTTCTATCCTTAAATATGTTTCCTGGTAACTTATAAAATTGTCTCTAAAGTATGAAAACATGACAGCAAACCTTACCCTAAAAATCTCCAAGTCTTTTATTTCTTTAAACTCCCCAATTAGCTGGCCTTTTAAATACGACCTTTGTAAATAGATTGCTTTATATTCTAAGTCCCTCAATATTTCTTGAATCTCACACCCATAATTTTGAGTGTGGTTTGTTGGCTAAAAAAAGCTTTAGAATTAGGTTTTTGTGCTGCCATATCATCCCTGTTTTACAGTTTTCATTAAATTTTAGTATTGACATGTTATTCTATTCACACAGTCATTTGTTCATTCCATAAATGCTACCAGGAGTACTGACTATTACCCAGCATTAGTGGTTCCAGGCACTACCAAGATAATGGTAAGCAAGAGACAGTTCCTATTCAGGCTAGTGAGAGACATAGACATTAACATCAGCAATTACAAAACCAAGCTAAGATAGAGGAAGCACAGACTACTGTGAGCTCAAAGTAGAGACAACTAACTAGGCAGGGAAGTCTGAGAAAGCTTCTGAAGAGGAAATGAGTGATGTTACACTGAGAGCTAAGCATAAACAGAAATTCACATTACTCTAACTCTCACGCTCTGGTCAGAGACACCAATGTGTGAGATGTCTCAGAGAAAAAGCAGAGTGCATTTGAGGAACTGAACAGGTTCACTATGGCTGAAGCACACTGTATGGGATGAGGCCAAAGGGTCAGCTCAACAAATAGCCTTGCTTAGAGCAGACTTTCAGGATTGTTGCATCTTCCTTTTCTATAGTTATTCTTTATTTCTTTTAAAAATATTCAGATAGCCCAACTTGGTGGCTCGTGCCTATAATCTCAGCTGTTCAGGAGGCTGAGGTGGGAGGATCGCTTGAGGCCAGGAGTTTGAGACCAGCCTGGGCAATACAGCGAGACCCATCTCTAAAAAATAATAATAATAAATAATAAAATAAAAATAAAAGAATTCATGTAACTTTGTTTGTTGGATACTACTGACAAACTTATTCATTTATTCAACAATATTTATATTAAATATTGCATGTCAGGCCCAGAGCTGGAGATAAGAGAGAAAGAACTCTAGCTGGCTTGCTCCTCCCCTTTAGCACTGCTATTAATAAAAATAAAACTATCTTTTCTATTTATCTGTTACTGTATCAGATAAGAAATACTGGAAGTTCTCCAACTTTCAAGGGTATGATGACGGTCGTTTGGCCATGAAGAATAGACAAAACCTACTTTGGGAAGTCCAGGGGGTGGTCAAAGAGTTATATAATTTTATTGAAACGGAGGTACAAGTAGAAGCCTAAATGACTCCCCAATCAGGAGAGTCATGGCACACATACATGTGAGCAGAGATAAGAAATGATGGTCTCAAATTCAAACTTCAAAACTAAAGTCATAAGAACAGGCGTTCTAAAACTAGGCCTTCACCTAGGAAGAACCTACTCCTGATATGGACAGTTTAACACAGGAGCCCTGGGGGAAAAGCAACAGCAGGGATTTACTTTTTTAAAGATGGTAGTGGTGGTTCCACCAACAGTAAAACACCAGGAGACCTCTGATAGTTAGCATAACATGGACAAGATATTTCTCTTTATGACCTACTCACTGTTTCTAACACGTTTTGCTGTGTATTGACATTTCCTAAGTTGCTTTTCTTTTGGGAGCAGACTGAAAGAAGATAACTTGCAGTGTTACTCCATCATTGTCCAAATACCAAATATTATTAGCCATCCTCTACCTCATTCACAATCTTTTTTTGCCAGAGTGTTTTGCCAGGTCCTGAGCTATCCTCATATAGTCAACGAATTAATAAAAATTAGAGCATTGGCTAGGCATGGTGGCTTATTCCTATAATACTAGCACTCTGGGATGCTGAGGGGGGAGGATCGCTTGAGCTCAGGAATTCGAGACCAGCCTGAGCAAGAGTGAGACCCGTCTCTACTAAAAATGGTAAAAATTTGCCAGCTGTGATGGTGCATGCCTGTAGTCCCAGCTACTTGGAAGACTGAGGCAAGAGGATCACCTGAGCCAGGTTGCTGTGAGCTAGGCTGATGCCACGGCACTGTAGCCCGGGCGACAGAATGAGACTGTCTCATTCATTCATACATACATATATACATACATAAAATAAATAAAATAAATAAATATTTTGGCATATAGCTTTAGAATAGCCTTTCTATGTAGTACACAATGACACACAGCTCTGATGTCAGACCTTTCACTGAACAAGGGCATCAAAGTACACATGGAAGCCAAAAAATAACATAGTGGCCTAGAGTGATGAAGAGATGCAGAGACTGTCTTATTTATTTGCCTTTTTCACAAAGAATATTTGATATAAAAACTATACAGTTATTGCTTTTATAACTGAATACACGTGAAGCTAAAAAGTCTACACACTATTTAGCAACGTGGTTTGCAAATGCCATTCAGGTAATTGTTTTAAGTCACTATCCCCAACATTAAGCTGACACAAAGATGTAAGCATTCTTAACTTGTCCCTGTAGATTAGAGTAGGAACAGCAAAGTCTGAAAAGTCATATCCACATTAATTATCCACCACAGTTCAAAATTATTAGAAAATATGGCTGTAGTCAATCAATCTTATCTTCCTCCAATATTAAACTTAGGGACTTTCTGAGGGAACTCAGAGAAGTTCCCTTCAATAGAGGATAACATATCATCTGCTAAAATCTTTTTGCATAAAGCTTTCTATAAAGAACCCCTGGCTGGATCCAAGACCTGTTTTTCTACAAGCTATAACATTTATTAAACAGCCCTTCAAAAAAAATCATTACTACCTGAAAATATCAACAACAAAAATGGCCTACCCTTAGCCACCCAGGCATTGGTGTCCCATTCCTCTCTAATGTTTGGAGTAAACAAATTTTCTTTTTAAAGAGGGTCCATCCCTTTTTTCTTATAAACTCTTCAGTAAAGACACATTTTTTAAGTAGAATCCCAAATAAATAAAAGCATCCTATCCTCTGAACCAGAAAGTCTACATTTAGAAATTTATCCTATAGATATACACTTACACCAGTATGCCAAAAAAAAAATCCAACTTTATACATACACACACACACACACACACACACACCCCCCAAATGTCCATCAATATGGGCAATGGTTAAATAAACCACGGTATTTCCAAACCACGGAACTGCTGCTACATGACCCTTAAGAAGAATGAGGTACAACTACATGCGCTGATAAGGAAAAGTGCAAAAAAACAAAAAAAACAAATTGCAACACAGTGCATTCTATTGCCCCATCTGGGTTTAAAAACAAAGTTCTATTTCTAGACCTGAATAGATTACACTGTTATACTAATGAATACAAGTATTGATTAAACTGAACATTTATGTTATATATACTTTATCATACATGTCACATACAACAATAAAAGTTAAAATTCCTGCTGATCATCTTTGGGTAAAGTCGGCCACATGGCTTTTAGGAGAATATAATCCATTTCTTAACTCACTGAGCAAGAAAGCCATGCTTCTAGATGCTTCCAACAACCATCCAACTACACCAAGAACACAATTTGTTTCAGCTGCCACCTGGAAAAACCTGGTTCCAAGGGAGGATCCAAAGTCACAAATAGTTTGGTGGGTTCCAGGCCAACTTCACCAAGGGCCCCTTCTCTAGCCGTCATTCATCATGTATGGTCCTCTCCAAAAACCAGAGGATTGCCTGGATGTAGGACTCTTCTGCCTTCAGCTTCTGGAAGGAGTCTTCAAGGACTCAGGCCCTTGTCTGACAGCTCCTATCACTGCCAGCAAATCCTTACTACAACCCCCTCCTCATATATCTGGGACCCCGATTTGGGGGAGGGCCACATCCAGCCTTACCCAACCACTCAGCTCAGGGACTCCGGTCAGTAATTCACCAACACTGCTATCTAAAAGGCAGTGGAAAAAGTGAAGGTTGGCTCCTCCTCAGGAAAAAAAAGGCTAGGGACCTCTGAATTGCATCTAGTTACTGGGACATACAGGACAGCATTGTAACTCTGGAACTTCACATAGCCCTCAAAGTGAGAATGGAGAGAAAACGAGGCCCAGCAAGAGAAAGGATCAAAAGAGAGGGCAGCAGTGAACAGAAGGGAAAGGAAAAGGGAAACAGGCTGTTAATACAGAAAGTAAGTTGGGAAAATAAAAGGAGAGGTTAGGGCATGGAGAGAGAGAGAGAGAGACGGGAAGAACTCTGCACCCCGCCAAGTTGAGAGGACATAATAGAAAGGGACAGGTCCATCTCTCCCAACAAGCCTGACAAGGCCACTTCCCAGGCCAGGTCCCCCACCAGCACAGCTCCTGAAAGACAGGCTCTGCTCGCCTCCTCCCAGAGCATTAGATTAGGCTTTGTGGGAAAGTTGAAATCTTGATGGTTTAGAAAGAGGCCCCTACAGCTTAATGTGCTGGCAATTTAACTAAGCGCTCCTGGTTCCTGATGAATATCTAGCCAGCCACAGCTTTGCTCCACCATGAAAGAGTGCTCTCCTGACCCTCTGAGGGAGCAGCAGCTCAGTCAGCACTGCAGGGTGGCTCTTAATGGACAACAGTGAATTTCTCTTCACACCAGCAAATACCACTCATGCCTCCCATGTGTGGCACCCGGAAAGACAGTACAACCCCAGGGTAGCTCACCCTCCCCCTTTCTTCTGTTTTCATAGGATTTTTAAAGGAATAGTCTTTATGGACAACAAAGCCTGGAAAAAAAACAAATGCTGGATGATAATTTAGATTATTGTCGTTAGCAATACCCACAAAAAGCTCACTATAAGTGAAAGACAAGATGCTCAAAATAGTTTCGTATATTGACAGGTTAAAAAAAAATAGCATCCTGCCTGAAGAAAAATCTGAGTTTTCTAGGGCCACACTTGCACAGAAAGAACAATATAACACAGCATCAATGAAGCCACATCCCTGGCAGAGGGCCTAGAATTTAATATAGTATACAGCCTCACCACCACTCAGGCCTCCTCTTGGCAAACTTCACGTGGAAACACCAGTGGTTTCTCATTGAACTTCTTTGTAGCTCCTAGATTCTTCATTCTGTGGCCTTCCTAGTATCACAGAGCTACACCGGGAAGACAGTATTTAAGGGGCCCTCTCTAAAGGCCTGCCTAACCCAAACCATCTTACTACCCATCCACAGTCACCTGAAAAACTCACTATTAGTAAGGCATATCTTTGGGTGACGGTAGTACTTCCCCAAGTGGGATATGCGGCATCATTTGGCGAACACAGACAAACAACTTTATTTTATTAGTTATGCCTTTTTGTATTTACCTTCTATTTGTGGCAGGTGATATAGTTGTTTTCAATTTAAGGTAAGGCAATGACACAGTTTCCCTTTTAAATAAATTTTAGGGTTTTAAAAATGGATCAACTTAAAGAAAAATGTTAATAGTACAGATGGCATAGAGTTAAGACAAAAATCAAGCAGGAGAAAACAAATGAAGTGTGAAAAACACTGGAGTTTCCACTTATGAGACCCTCACTTTAAATACAACTACCCCTCACTAGAGTTTCTCATCTAGCCACCACCAGACATTTAAGATCACCAGGAATTAGTTTAGCAAAGTTAGCAGAGACAGAAGGATGCAGAAACTGGGATCAGAAATTAGATTGGCTTTATAGAAGGTGGTGCTGGGGAGGAAAGGCTAGGGGAAGGGAAGAGGGCAGAGTCTGGAGTGTCCCGGAAGCTAGTGGCAGCAGGAAAACACTAAGCATTTGGCTTAATGATAAGGCACATTCATACAAATGTCCCACTCTTCACACATACTCTCCCGAACTGATCTTGCCGAAGGTCCTGATACTGAAAGCTGACTGGTAAAACGCCGTGTGCAACATTAGAAATTCAGTGTGGCAAGAATCTAACACCATTTCCAAGGCCTTCCTCTCTCCAAATACCTTTGCAGTTCAACTGTCCCCCATGAACATAACAATGACCATGTCTACATACTTTTCAGTTATGATGTATTTTCTGAGCCAATGTCCTTGAGACTGGCTAATGATTCTTTACCACATATCATCAGGGAACTAGAGATAGGCACTTCTGAATAAGGAAGGCATTACTCCCCAATGAGTAAATCCAGCTAGATCAAACGCCCCTCCCACTATGACTATTAATACTCCCTTAAGGCCGGGTGCGGTGGCTCACGCCTGTAATCCTAGCACTCTGGGAGGCCGAGGCGGGTGGATCGCTCAAGGTCAGGAGTTTGAGACCAGCCTGAGCAAGAGCAAGACCCCATCTCTACGAAAAATAGAAAGAAATGATCTGGACAGCTAAAAATATATATAGAAAAAAATTAGCCGGGCATGGCGGCATATGCCTGTAGTCCCAGCTACTCGGGAGGCTGAGGCAGGACTGCTTGAACCCCAGAGTTTGAGGTTGCTGTGAGGTAGGCTGACGCCACGGCACTCTAGGCTGGGCAACAGAGCAAGACTGTCTCGAAAAAAAAAAAAAAAAAACAACAAAACTCCCTCAAACCATTTAACAAAAAGAGTTCATAAAAATATAAATCATCCGTTGTTTCTGGTAGAGTCATACCACAGGCTTGCTCCCACAGAAACTGGACTCAAACCATCTGTCTCCCTTGCTTTCGATGTGAAGACCCATCTAGTTTCCCAGGACTGGCTTTGAGGCCTGTATCAGTGCTAATATTCCACATATGTCTCCTGAAAACTACAAAGACATCATTCCAAGCTCATTTCCTTTTGAAGAGCCCTTTGTATAGTGCCCAAAGTGGTGTGAACCTTTTTGGCTGTGAGGCTGGAGGGTCAACGCATGCTCAGTTCCCTTGCTTCTATACTGCTGCTTTTTAATTGCTGACTCCCATTTTACAGGCAAGCCAATTAGTAGCCTTGGTCAAGCATGGGGAGCTTGGAGGCCTGTAACACAGCACTCAGCTCAGCCTAAGGAAAACAGGAAGGCTTTTTTGTCATAATTTCCCTTGTGTGCAAGAGGTATATCTGGCCAACAAAATGTCAGAAGTCTAAAAGATGGATGTCGTAATTCAGTAGTGTCCCTGGGCATATCAGCAAGCACTTGAATCCCTACTAGACTGAGAGACAGAACTGGTGGCATGATCTAGGGTAGGGAAATTTCAAAAGATGACTATATCACTCCTCATCCAATTTAGTAAACAATATTATCCACTTCTGTCTCTAACAGAAGAGTTAATAACTAACTCTGTTTAGGGGTGTGACACTTTCTGATAATACTCTTGCTGTTAAAAGGAAGCAGGATCAAAAGGTGCCAGCCCCACAGCCTACTGTGTTACTGGTGTACTCCAGGCACTCTAAAAGAGCCAAGACCCGGTTAACAGAGAGTAAACAAGGGTAGTGAACAATTTGAGCTTATTTACATATCAAATGCAAACACGGATTGAGGCCCAGGCCTCCAGATCTTGATTATAGGCTGCTTGGTAAACCAAGCCCATATACTCTAGGAAAACAAAACAAACAAACAAACAGCAAAAAGACCTTAGAGTTTGAATAAGGCTTTTACAAAAACTTAGAACTTCCACCTCTTTATTTCATGATATCTCAAAATAAACCATTCATCCACGAATTAAAATATTCTGCTTTGGAGGAGCTCAAATTTCATATAAGCCTCTCATTAATTCTCCTCGGTACCTCTGTGAAGGGACTACTGGCCATTATTTGGTTCAAGGTCGAGGAATGTTTACATGTCAAGAAAGCAGTGCCCTTCCTGTGAGCTGGGTAACAAAGGTGAGAAGCTCAGAACTCTGCAGCCCATAGCCCTAGCCCTGCCTCTCACCTGGGCCCAGTTCTCCTTAAGTGAGAGCATTTCTGTTGAAGGCCAGTCTTGGTGTTTATTATAGCTTGTTTTTAGGGAAACACACTAACATTTTTTTCCCCAACAACAAAGTCTTAAGTTCTCTACCAACGGGAAACCTTGTGGGGGTGGCAGGGGTGAATGAAAGCGGAAAATTTCCAAAAACTCTTGGCCTACTTAACTGCCCTGACAGCACATAGTTATTTTGCTTGAGGGAGGAGGGGGGTGGACTGTTTCTTTCCAAAGGAAGTATAATTAGTTGGCCAGTTCAAATATTATCAAAAGAGATTTAGAAAATAGGTAACAATTTTTTTAATGTGTTCAAGACATCTAATTTTCAGTGACTGTTTTTTTGTTTTTTTCTGAGACAGGATCTTGCCCTGTCACCTGGGCTAGAGTGCAATGGCATCATCATAGCTCACTGCAACCTCAAACTCCTGTTTCAGCCTCAAGAGTAGCTAGGACTACATGTGCACACCACCGCCCCTAGCTAATTTTTCTATTTTTCATAGAGACGGGGTCTCTCTTTTGCTCAGGCTGGTCTAATTCTTCTATTTTTTGTAGAAATGGGGGTTTTGCTCTTGCTCAGGCTGGTCTCAAACTCCTGGCCTCCCAAAGTGCTAGGATTACAGGCATTAGCCAACTGGCCCGGCCTCTAATTTTCAGTGATTTTTAATATTAAGAGATTCCTACAATGCCCTTTAAAAATCACTATCATAATCCTTACCAATGAACAGGAACACGGAGGGGGGTGGGGGGGGGACTACTCTGGCCTTTTACACTTTGGGGCTTCTGTTACAGAGAATGACTTCACTGATCTGACTGGAAGTTCCCTTTCCCCAGGCCCACCACTCTGGATTTGTCGCCCTTGAATGCTACACAGGTTTCTACGTTTACGCACGAACCAGCCGTGGCCACTTTCCTTAGCAATTCCCTAAACTGCCTTTTACTGTACAAGATCCCTGGAGGCCCAATTCTGTTTTCTGGAGTCAAACAAATAACAAATTGGTAGAAAGGTTTTAGCCATTTCGCTTCCTCCCAGAAAAAAGAAGTTGATAAGTTTCAACATAAAAGGAATTGCACTTTTTTGGGTCACAGAATCAGTAAGTTTCAGGGCTGGGAAAAATCATAAATTACCAAATCGTTCTGCTTCACATAATCAAAATATCTTTCCTGTTTCTCAGGAAATTAGGACAAAATGGTCAATTCACACTTAAGCAGCCTTACACTGAGAAGCCCACAAGCTCAGAGAGGCTGGTAGGAAAGGACTCTGGGCCTGAGATCTTTGTTCTACAATTAACGAAGAGTATGAATTCCTTTCAGTTCACCCAATGCCCGGTGTTCATGTTTTGGGTGAGATTCCCCTTTAATAGTTTCCCCTTATTAAATCTCCTACCAGTCATTTGGGGGGTTTGCATTTCACCTGGGGATAACTGGTCTTTGTAAGACACTCTGAAGGGCAAAGTGCTGTGGACGTTATACCCTCCGTACATAATGAAGGGAGACGAGCTCTCATCTAGTCATTAAAGCCAGTCAAATGAGATACAAGAAAATGAGCTGCCGTTGGGTGTGTCCTTTCTCTCATGAGAAGGAATTTTAAAAAATGCTAACGTGATTATTCCACAAAGTTTACATTTACCGAAACATCTCATTGTACCCTGTAAATACACACAATCATTATCTGTTAATTTAAAAAATTTTTAAATCTGCTAACAATGGCTGCGGTGTTAAGGCACCTGCCTGCCTGTGCCCCCAACCCTATTTCATAAGCAGGGTTCGAGGACTCCCACCAGACCACGGTGTTGTCTCGTCTTCCGGAGTGTCACAACGTCCTCAGTGTCTCCCGTCATAGTGTTCCCCTTTTACCCCAATCTAGCCGACATTTCAATGGCTCCCCACAACACACAAAGCCTTAGCTGGGCACTCAAGAGTTTTTTTCCTAAACAGCCCTAACCTAAGTCTCCAAACTTTATTTCCCAAAACAGCCCCAGCACGAAGCCCAGTAAATCACCAAATCGTTCTTCCTTTACCTCCAGCGTAAGGCCCACGGTCTCCTTTCCCAGAGGTCCCCTTTTCCCTTCCCCCTACTCTTCCAACCCCCTCTGCTACCAGATTAGTCCCCACCCCTCAAGACACCGCTCAGATTTCACCTTCCCCAACAGGTCTACTCCGATCCCGATCCGCCACTCTCAAAACCAGCCAGGATTCCTTTTCTCCCGCAACACCTTCTCTGCTTACCCCTGGCCCTGAGCGCCGGCTTTGCGTCCCCCACCTGCTTCCAGTCCACCCCCGACCCCTGTCCCACCCGCGGGGCTCCCGCCTGGCCTCCCGCCCCCGGCTGGTCCAGCTCGGAGCACGCACAGCAGCGCCTCAGAAATCGCAGCCCAAGGCGAAGAAATCCAGGAGCCTCCCGGTCCTGGGAGACCGGGTGTGGCGAGCCCCGCACCGACCCCGCCGACTCCTAGGGAGGCAGGAACCGCAGAACCGCGGGGCGCCTTCGTCCAGCCCGAGAGGCCGGGCGGCCGGCGCGGGGACGGGGAACCCGCGAGCGCCCGCGGGGCGCCGGGAGGGCTCCTGGAGGGCTGCAGCCGGCTTCCTGGCTCCCGGCCCCTCCCCGGGGGCTGCGCGCGCCCCCGCCGGCTCTCAGGGCGCTCTCTGGGGAGCTCAGGGGCCCGTCGCGCCTTGCCCCTCCCCCGGTCCCAGCGTGGCTCGGCCCGGGCCTGCCGCGCCTCACCTCTCCCCTCCACGGACCGGCTGGATGGCGGTGGGGTCGGGAACTGAGGAGACCGCACTACCCCGCACTGGACTCGCCGCACCTGCCTCGGAGCGAGTGAGGAGCCGCCGCGCGCCTGACGTCACAGCCGCCCGGAGCGCCGCGAGCCCTGAGTCACCTGATCACCCTGGCAACGCGCGCGGGGAGGGGCGAGGCGAGGGGCGGTGTCACAGCACAAGCCCTGCCCCCAGCCGCTGGGCCTCCGGGCTCTGCCCCGAGCGCTCTGCGGCCGTGGGCGCCGGAGGGACGCGACGTTGGCTTCTCGCGTCTCTGAGTGCGACGGATACCTGAGACCTCCACAGGCACCCTCCTCGGGTTGGATTGGTACTGAGACTCCGACAGATACCCTCTCGCCCCTAGTGCGGGCGCCTGGGAGACAAGGCCAGGGTCCCTGGGGGACCCTGCTCAGGGCGTGGCGCGCGAGATTTCCTGCGGGCTGCTGTCCCCTCGTGACTTTCGGTCTAGACCCAGCTAGTTTTGAAGGCTTACTCCCCGAGCTGTACCTGGGAGGACTGGGGCTGAAGCTGATAACTGGTTTGCTCTCTGTGGCAACTTTCCCCCATAAACCTTGCAGCAAATAGTACAGCCAGTACTTAGCGTGATAAGACTACATTCATGTCCGGAGGGGGAATGGGAGAGGCCCAGGCTGGGACCTTGTGTCCTGAAGGTCTTCATCTCCTATTCCAATCGGAAGAGAAATCACTGAAAAGCTCCCAGAGCAAGGCCTAGAACAAGCTTGCAAATCCTACTTGCAAAAATTTTATTTTTCATTTTAGAAATTGATTTGCTCCTCATATTCTTCCCCTGGCTTGCTATAATGATGTGCCTACCTACACCTTTGTGACTCTGCAGTCTCCCAAATAAACCATCAGCTTGAAAATGAAAATTTAACACCCCATGGAGGTCTCAGTTTGAGAGCCATGCTTATCTCATCCCTTCTCTTCTTGCTGACTGATTTTCATTTAAGTTTTACTCTCTTAATCTCTGCACTGCCATAAAAGTTTCATATATGTTGTCCTTCCCTCTCAGAGCATGGAATCTTAGACCCAGAAGTTAGTTTATTATCACTAGTACTTATAGTGATTATAAGTACTAAAACTAATAGTTTATAATCACTATAACTTCTAGTGAGCACCTTTTGGTGTCAGGCAGTGGGCAATGCCAGGTCGATTGAGACATGGTCCTTGAAGATCAAAAGTGCATGGGTAGTGTATCTTATATCCAAGCACCATTTGTTTTGTTTATTATTTACTTAATTTTTTTAAGTGGCACTTTTTTGCTTTTATTTACTTTTTAAAGAAACCAGCATATAAATGGGAAAGAAGACAGTTGTGAAAGGTAAAGAATCATGGCTCTAGACAGAGAGAGCTGTGCTAACAGGAAAGAAAAGATTGGAAACGTGAGCTTAGGTCCCATTGATCAGAAAAGACTGGGCAAGAAGATGGTGGGAACAGGACAGAGGCAGCCAGACCTGGAGTGTTTGGCAGATCTAGGGAGGGGCTTAGAGGTGGGGGGGAGTTGGGCCAGAATGAGGTTTGTGGGATCCAGTGGAGGAGGAAAGTGGTAGGAGCAGAGAATGGAGGAGGGATTGGAAAGAAAGAAGTGGGCAGTGGTTTGAGAAGGGGTTGCAGAAAGCGAGGACAAGGTAAAGAGAGACCCAGGAAGGGAGGCTGAGAGGCTATAAAAGGAAAGACTTGAGGGGAAAGAAGCAGCAGGTGGGGAGAATCTGGTGTAGCTGACAGTAGGTAGTGTCCTTCAGAGGCTGGTGGAAAAGAGCAGCATTGTCTATTAGTCTCTGAGGAGTGAAGGTCATCTATGCATACCCCAAAACTATCTCTGGATCATCAGGGGGCAAGAGCCACCCTTTGCAGAGCACCGATGCAGAGGGAAGAGAAGTAGGCACATCCATGACTACACTCTGACAGTGCTCATCAAGACAATAAGGCTTTTTGGCTAGAAAGTTTTCCAGGCCCTTGATATATGCCTCCGTGCCTCTAATCTGGGCAGGGGAAGGTGAGGATGGGGTGGAAGGCAGGGGTAATTGCTTTGGAAGGGAGGGAAGCATCTCACGCCAGCTGAATATGGCAGCTGGGACATTTGGGGGCCATACTGGGGAGAAAAGATGCTAGGACATATTTTCAATAAGGTCCCTGGCCACTCCCCTTTTGTTGAGTTGGTAGGGTGACGGTGTAATTATCAAAGGAAAACCAGAACATTTCTCACCCCTACCCCAACCTCTGTGCTGAGGAAGGAGTGTTATCCTGTGGGTAAAATCAGGTAGTGTTGCTGGCAGCATGCAGGAACAGAGATGTGGCCAGGGAACACATCCATTTTTTCTAGGATTTTGACCTCAAGTCCCAGGACTAAGCAGTGGGCCAGATGTAGAAGTTGCTGGAGTTTCGTCATTTCTTCACAACAGCAGTGAATTTCCACTCCTGGAAATAGAGAAAAATGTCTGGGTACAAGGCCCTGGCAAAGCATATTGTCTGTGAAAGGCCATTAGCCACAGAAGTAGCAATGGGTTTTCAACATTTGTTCATTCGGTAGAATCAGCCAAGGTTTGTGGAGGCAGCATGGTGCAGTGGTTGGGAGACTGTGCTCTGAGATTTATCTGTTTTGTGAATGAACTTGGGCAAGTTACTAACCTTCTTTGAGCCTCACCTTCTTTTTTTTGAGACAGGATCTTGCTTTGTTGCCGGGGTTAGAGTGCAGTGGCTTCATCATAGCTCACTGCAACCTCCAACTCATGGGCACAAGCCATCCTCCTGCCTCAGCCTCCCAAGTAGCAGGGACTACAGTTGTGGGCCACCACACCTGGCTAATTTTTTTATTTTTTGTAGAGACGAGGTCTCACTCTTGCTCAGGCTGGTCTCGAACTCCTGACCTCAAGCAATCCTCCCGCCTCCGCCTCCCAGAGTGCTGGGATTACAGGCATGAGCCACCATTGCCGGCCCCACCTTTTCTGTAAAATGGGGACATAATACCTACCTCATAAGACTATCATAAACTTTAGTTGAATTCTAGGGCAAAGAAAGAGAATGCAGATTCATAATAGTTTTTAAAGGGCCATTTAAAACCATTATGTTTTCATCGGACCCCATTTATTCACTCAACAGTTGGATGAAAGAGTCTCTTGGGTGCCCTGAGTGCACTCAGCACTGATGGATATGAAAGAAGCAAGTACCCTGGCTTGGTCCTGCAGGCATCTGACTCCTGAGGTGAAGATGAGACAGCATGAGACCTTGCCAGGCTGCTGTGAAATTGAATGCTAAACTATGTTATGCCCTTCTTTGCCCTCAGTGTTCATGGAATTGGGGGCCATGCCAGCTGCTCGGCTAAAGGGGGCTGCATGAAAGGGTCTGGAGCAGAGCCTTGAAGGATAGGCAGGATTTGGAGAAGTGGTAGGTGAAGAGAGCATTCTGGGTCAGGGGGATGACCTGAACACCTAGGGCAGCGGCTCAGTAAATGTTTGCTGGATGAATGAATGAATGAGCAAATAACAATGAAATTATTGGCATACAGTATAATCAGCCTGGTGGCTTTGTTGAATGAATGAATGACTGAAGGATTATATATAAGCAAAGACAATGAAATTAGAGAATGGTAGGCGGAGCCATAAGACCAGCCTAACTGGACTATAAATATTGGAGAGTTGTGAGATATAACATAGAGACGGAGCAGACCATGGAAGAACTTTTGAGATGGAAGAATCTTCTGGTACAAGCATGGGGTCTGGATCCAGAGTGACAGGATTGCATTCAGATTCCTTCACTTATTGAGAGACCTTGAATGAGTTCTCAACCCCTTTGTACGTAAGTTTTCTCATCTAAAAAAATAGGGATAAGATTGGTGTCATTTTGAGGATTAACTGAGAAACCTGTGAAACCTATGTGCGTGGTACATAGGTAAGTGCTCCAAACTGTTAGCTTTTATAATTAGTTTTATTAAGGGCTGAGCAGAAGAGGATAGATTCAATATGAAAACCATAGGGAATCATGAAGTTCCTTGAAGTGGGGAGTGGGAATGGAATGCAGTGTTTTGTGAAGGATCATTTCACAGCAGTATTCAGGCTGGGTCGGAAGGGAAGGTAGGGCCATGGCAAAGGTGCCGCCCCACAGGGTGCAGGAGGGCTGACCGAGGACCAGGGGCAACTCCTGGAAATGAGAAGGCCCGTCCACTGGCCGGTGAGTGTGTGGAAGCTGGAGCCTGGTATGCACAGGCCCTCAGGGGCTCTATTAGATGAATGTCTTCAAATGCTGCACAAATTGAACAACATCTTTTTGGAGCTCACAGGCTCAATGGCAAATGCTAGCAGAATTCCCTTCAGTCAAGTACAGAGAGTTGAAAGCACTAGAGAAGTCCGCCAAGACGTGGCCTCTGGCTAATTTCAATGTCTGCTCTCCCTACCCCTCATGGGAGCAGACAAAGGGACAGACGGGAAAAGAATGCCAATGAGTGTGGCCAGCACGTGCACAAAACCCAGGCAAGACTGATCCGAGTCTTCCTTCATGTAGGGGCATGAAAGAAATGAGAAAAAAATTACACTTCTCCTGTTTCCTAGCCCACTGCTCTAAGGGAATTTGGGGTGTGCGTGTGAAGGAGAAAGAGGCAAAGTCATCCCTTGTTTCTGGCCGTGGTTCCAGGTTTTGATTTTCACCTGAGCAGTGGGTCTCACAGATTTGTGCCTCTTTTTCTGATCTACCCTTTTAAATTCCAATTTGCTAGTCAAGTACTGAAGCACTATTTCAAATTAGTTTAAGAAAGAGGGAGAGATATTGTATTGACTCATGAAACCAAAACTCCAGCGGTGGATGAGGTATAAGTGGACCCAGGCATCTTTATTCAAAGGATTTGTTCTGTAAAATTCAGTCAGAAGGCCACACTCAAGGATCCAGAAGGCCAAAAGCTTGCTTTTTGTGTGGCTTGGGCCAGGGAATGTGACTCATTGGCTAGATCCAGTTCTTCTCTGGAGCTGGGGCTGAACTCAGCCTCCCCCAAATCCTACAGGTGACAGTGTGGAAGGAATGGCTTCCCAAGGAAAATTGAAGTTTAGTTACCAGAAATAGGAGGAATGGATGCTAAGCAAACAAAAAACACAGCTGACCCCTACAGGCCACCAATGCTACAACCACAAGCCTAGTCAAAGCTCCTGTGAGCTCCAATCGGCTTGAATTCACTTGGGAATCAGCTCACCTTCTCTTGCATTTCCAGGAAAGTTGCATCTAATGGGGAGCAAACTCTGCCACTCAGATGTTGAACCATGTTGAGATCATGACACAGAACCTGCCATTGGTTTTACCCAAGTGCTCTTTTGCTCTGGAAATATTGCTTCTGAGGAAAAGGCTTCAGGGAGCACGTAATGCTTTAAATGTGTTTGTACAGTACCTTGAGTTCTCCAGAGGCATCACATAAATGTATGCGGGGTTTTTTTTTTGTTGTTGTTGTCGTTTTTGAGACAGAGTTTTGCTTTGTTACCTGGCCTAGAGTGCCATGGCGTCAGCCTAGCTCACAGCAACCTCAAACTCCTCGGCTCAGGCGATCCTACTGCCTCAGCCTCCCGAGTAGCTGGGACTATAGACATGCGCCACCATGCCCGGCTAATTTTTTCTATATATATTTTTAGTTGGCCAGATAATTTCTTTCTATTTTTAGTAGAGACTGGGTCTCGTTCTTGCTCAGGCTGGTCTCGAACTCCTGAGCTCAAACAATCCACCCGCCTTGGCCTCCCAGAGTGCTAGGATTACAGGCGTGAGCCACCTCGCCCGGCCTGTATGCATTTTTAATTGTGAGTTTTGAAGCACTGATTCCTGAAGTGGACTGGCCTTCTGATAGTGATCTTAGAAAATCTCCCCTGTGGGAGAATACAGTTTTTTCCCAGGCTGTGACTGAACTGACTATGACAATGAAGATGCATCAACTCTGAATCACCTCGCTGCTTTTAATCTTTTAAAGAATTAAGGAAAGATATTTGGCACATGTAAATTAGAAATAATCAGCCTGTAAGTCTATTTGCATTTATATTTACAAAACAGACCAATGATAACTTAGCACATGACATAAGGAGAATAAGAAGTCAGCAAAACAATAAATCCACATATTCAACACATTTAGTGAGCACCTACCACGTGCCAGGCGCAGTGGCTCATGCCCATAATCCTAGCACTTTGGAAGGCCAAGGCGGAAGGATCACTGGAGGCCAGGAGTTCAAAAGCAACCTAGGAAACATAGACCCTGTCTCTACAAAAAATAAAAAAATCAGCCAGGCATGATGGCACACCTGTAGTCCCAGCTACCTGGGAGGTTGAAGTGGGAAGATTGCTTGAGCCCAGGAGTTTGGGCTGTAGTGAGCTATGATTGTGTCACTGCACTCCAGCTCAGGTGACAAAGCAAGACCCTATCTCAAAAAAAAAAAATCCTTATGTGAAGCTTACATTACAGTAGGTGTGTCCATTTGTATATGTATAACCATCTTCAGGTCTCCTCTGTGTCACTGACAAGAAATAGTACTATATACCAATAAACACGCGTGGCGAATCCTCAGTCAGTGCTTCCTCTATGCCAGGCTTTCTGCCAGTGCTCTGCATACATCATCTCATTATTATCTTTTTCGTAAGGATTAAAAATAGCCTTTAGAGAGATGCAGACACCTGTTCAAGGAGCCACAGGAGTAAGTGGTGAAGTCAAGACTGGAACCCCTGTATCCATATCTGCTTTTTAGCTTGAACTTTCTTTTAGGGTACGGATGGGGGATTGTGGGGAGTGGGACGGACTATGGCGAACTGGAGAACAAGCTCTGTGCAAAGGGAGCAGCTATACTTCAGGTCCAGCCACTTGTCACAGGGGAATATGGCTCAGTGTGGCCAGGTTTTCTGATTTTTCAAGAGAAGCCAGCAAACAGGATTTTGACATGAAAACCAAACAAAATCTCTCTGGCCATAATTCAGTCCACAGATCTGCACCTCTGTAAGAGGTCACACTGTGTCCAGGAGGGTTACTGGGAGGTAGGATTGCAGATAACAACCTTGAAACTGAAAGTGGGTAGAAAACCACAAGTACATCTGTGGTCTTACACAAAGCGTTTCTCAAGTCGACTTTCAAAGACTAAGGTAGAAGAACGGGGCCTTATTTACCCAAAAAGCAAAGTCCCTATTGAAGGTAACAGGGAGGGAGCAGCCAGAGCACTCCAAACCCCCCATAGTGGGGGAGGTTGGCATAGAACCATCTTACGCTGGGCCGACGGGCCACGCTTAACGTGAAAGGGAAAATTTAACTTCAGGGCGGGCTTCATGTTACATGTGAGGCCCTAATAATGATCATTATGTTGTCAGCACATGAGACATGATTCAAAATAATTCTCCTAAAAGTCACGTTCTACTCGCTTCCTGGTCCTTCTTTGCCTCCTCTACCCGGTGGCCTCCCACACTCAGCAAGCCTTTCCTTTTCCCCACCCATTTGCCAAGGCATGGCAGCCACAGGACAACATCTGGAGGTCTCATCACCAGGGTGGTCTGTAACTGGAATGGAGTTGGTCATCTGGTGGGGACAGCTCCTCTTCCTGTCCTGCCCTTCAAAGGGAGAGAGACAGGGAGCACAGAATAGCTTCCATGTTTAAAAAACATTTGTACCATCAACAGACTGAAACTCTGCAAGACAATAGTCTTACTTAAAAAATGTAAGGAATTCCCATCCTCCTGATCTTAACAAGATCAGAAAACCTCTGTTTACTACAAGAATTGTTTCAGAAAGGGAAATGAAATCTGGCACATGAAAAAAAAAAAAAAAAACATTTCTATCTGCTCTTAAGATAGTAACTTTGCAGCCATATGCCATGTGTATTTCATCATAGCAAAACAGTACTGTAGTGCACTGGGGACAGATTTGCTGTTGCTGCTGCTGCTGCTGCTCCCGCCTGCACTACCTCCTTCTGTTGCTTGGATAAAGCTGAGGCATGTGGTACTGTTGTGAGATTCTTAGAAGATCCAGGCAAGTATTCCTGGCCGGGGACCCTACAACTTGGTTTGCACCATGAGACTCTGAATCTCAGCTCCTCTGAGTCCTGGTGACCTTCTTTTTGGAAGACACATTCAGAAAGGATTTAGATACATTCTAAAAGGGATGAGACACAGGAAACTTGTACTCTTCCCCATCCGCCCCCTTGCTTGGAAGATCATTTAAGATTAAGGGATGAAGTGACTTTTCCCACTGAAGGGGAGGTGGGGCAATGCTATGATTAGAAATGTCCAGAGACCTGTGTTCCAGCCTTGGTTCCCCTACATCCTCACCTCGGGACCCAGCACAATTTACTAAACCTCTTTTGAGCCTCGGTTTTCTCATCTACAAAATGGGAATAATAATAGGACCAACCACATACAACTGTTTGTAAGAGTTAATCAGGTGAGATACTGTGTGGTAGGAGCTGTTCCCTTTGTGCAGAACTTGTTCTCCAGTTCACTGTGGCCACCAGTCATTCCCTTCCTGCCTCCCCATCCACACCTAGGAAAGGATACAGGTGAAAAGGCGGGTCCATGTTCCAGTCTTGGCCCCATCACTAACTTCTGTAACTCCTTGAGCAGGTGACCAGGAGTCATTGTTATATATGACAACCAGGGCCACTCTATCACAGTTCTTCAGCTGCAGTAGTGGAGACACATGCTACCTTTGCTCCCATGACATCCAGATCCTTGTTTTTTTAAATGCTACCTTTGCCTGAATCTCTGAGCTGCTTTGGCCACAGTCCAGGTAATAGTATGTTCATCCTGCCTCCCCCTTCAGGGCCCTAGAGAAGCCAAATTGGCAGCCTGGAAGGTATGGAGTCCACCTGGACTTTCCAGAGTAGAAAGTGTCACTTTTTGTGTGTGCAGATTCCTGGGCTTCCTCCTAGACCCACTGCCCAGGAAACTTCAGTTGTAACAAGCATGGGAGCAGATGCCCACGAAAATTAGCATTTATGGTCCTCTGGTGCCTCAAGCTCTGGAGATCTTTTCCTCAACCTACACAGCCCCAATCTCCTCATCAGTGTCATCACAGCTCACAGCAACCTCAAGTTCCTGGGCTCAAGCCATCTTCCTGCCACAGCCTCCCAGGTAGCTGGGACTACAGGTGCACACCACCATGCCCAGCTAATCAAATTCCAAAACTTTATCAGGGCTGATAAGGCCCTGCATAATCAGGAGCAGAGTGGGGGCAGAGGCGTAAGAGGTCAGGAGAGAGGGTCTGGCAGGCCTCAGAAATGAGTTTGAAATGCATTCTGAGTTCAATGGGAAACCACTGGAAGGTTTTAAGAAGGGTTATGACTTGGTCTTATTTATGTTTTAATAGTCATTTGGGGAACTATCACACACCTATGAGTATGGCTAAAAATTGAAAAACAAGAACGAAAAAAGTGGCACTATCCAGTGCTGGCAGGAATGCAGAGCAACTGCAACTCTCAGACACCGCTGGTGGGAATGCGAAACGGTGAAGTCAGTTTGCAAGAGGTTGGCCATTTCTCATTAGGGTAAGTATACACTCACCATGCAGCCCAGCAATCCCACTTGTAGGTGTTTACCCAAAGTGACATGAAACATGTTCACAAAAAAACCTGTAAACGAATGTTTACAGTAACTTTATAATTGTCAAAAACTGGAAACAATTCAAATGTCCTTTAACTGGTAAATGATTAAACTGTGGTACATCCATATAAAAAGGAATGAACTACTGATAATACATGCAACAATCTCAAGAGACCTAAGGGCATTACGCTTAGTGGAAAAATTCAATATCAAAGCCTCACACACTATATGAATTTGTGTATATAATAGTCTCAAAATGACAAAACTACAGAGGTGGAGAACAGATTAGTGGTTGCTAGAGGGCAGGGAGGGGGACATGGAGGGGGCCATGGAGGCATGAAGTGGGAGTGGATGTGAATAGAAAGAGGTGGCCCTATGGAGTGTTTTTGTGGTGATATAACAGCTATCTATCCTGATTGTGATGGTAGTTACATGAATCTATACATGCGATAAAAGTGCACAGCTTTTTTTTTTTTTTCTTTTGAGACAGAGTCTCACTCTGTCACTCGGGCTAGAGTGCCGTGGTGTCAGCCTAGCTCACAGCAACCTCAAACTCCTGGGCTCGAGGGATCCTCCTGCCTCAGCCTCCCAGGTAGCTGGGACTACAGGCATGTGCCACCATGCCCGGCTAATTTTTTCTATTTTTAGTTGTTTGGCTAATTTCTTTCTATTTATAGTAGAGACAGGGTCTCACTCTTGCTCAGGCTGGTCTCGAACTCCTGAGCTCAAGCAATCCTCCCTCCTCGGCCTCCCAGAGTGCTAGGATTACAGGCGTGAGCCACCGCGCCCAGCCCACAGCTTTTTAAATATACACACCCACACCCACACCCACAAATGAATGCAGGTGAAAACTAAATAAGGTCTGTAGTCTAGTTAGTAGTAATGTAGCAATGTCAATTTTCTGATTTTAATATTGTACTACAGCTCTATACAAGATGTCACCATTGGGGGGCGCTGGGGAAAGGGTACAGGAGGCTATTATTTTTACAACTTCCTGTGAGTCTAGAATTATTCAAAATAAAAAGTTGAGAAATAAAACGCTAGCAGGTAGGTAAAAAGCTACAAAAGACTTTTTCTTTTAATTGGGGAAATTTGCAAATGGATGGGTATTGGATGACATTTTGGAATTACTGTCAACTTTCTTAAGTGTGATAATATATGCCCATCACATGTCCACATTCTTAGATGGTCTATGTTGAAGTTCTAAAGGTGAAGTGTCAAAGTGTCTACAACTTGCAGCGGTTCAGCAAATATATGCTTATGTATATACATCAGTTTAAAACATGGCAAAATGCAAACAATTAGGTGGGAGCTCTTTGAGTGATTTTAGGGACCAGCAACAGCTCCAGGAAGTGGCACCTGGATGCTTCAACAGAGGCCCAGGTAAAGGTGTCTACCATTCTCCTGAGGCTTATAAATCAAACTTCCTTCCCCACGCTGCAAAGACTAGATCATTTAACAACAACAACAAAAAAAAAAAAAAAAAAAAAGGAAAGAAAGAAAAGAGAAAGAAAGAAAGGTGTTGGTAATTTCCTTTGCAGACTTAGAATGCTAAATAAACAGGACAGTCTGTTTTACAACATAATAACTACTATTTATTAGGGGCTTTCTCAGCGCCAGGTCCCTTTACAGGCACCATGTTATCCTCACAGCACTTGAATGCAGTAGCTATCGTTAGTAGCCCCATTGTACAGGTGAGGAAGCTGAGGCTCAGAGAGGTGAGGTGGCTTGCCCTTGGCCGCATCCTGGGGTGCTCTGATGGCAGGCTCTGCGCCTATCTGCTTTACCACGTGGCGGCTTGCAGAGCCCTCCTCCTCCCCTTCAGCCATTGGCCCTACCCCTAGCCCTGCCCAGGAACAGCCTTATGTAGAGTCACTGTGGGTCGGGCAGCACCATTCCGGCCATGGACATCTCTTCCTCTGGCAGAGAACGGGAATGTTCTCTCTGCAGTGGGGTGGGTGGTTGCAACTAGGTCAAATATGGGAGGGAAGGGGGGAACATGCAGAAAACACCAGATGCTCTTTCAAGCTTTAAAAAAAACCCACAGGCATTAGGGAACACAGATTTTTATCACAGTCTGTTTCATCAGGAGGGAGAAGGGGGAAGGGGAAGAGCAGGTTGTGGAGGGAAGAAAGGGTGAGGTCTGGGGCCCAATGATAATGACAATAAAGATGGCAATGATGTCAACAGTAATAGCAGACAGTGTGTGCCAAGTGCCGTGCTAAGCACTCCACGCAAATTCTCTGAGGTCACCTCACTAACTCTACAGTTAAACTACTACTACTGCCATCCCCATTTTCAGATTAGAAAACTGAGGCCCTGAAAGTACACTACATCATACGTTTTCACATGTACAGACTCGTACATAAATACATTGAATGAAGTCAGGAAGGACACGCATTGAACTAATAACGCGGGCAGGGGAGGGAGTGATACAGGTGGGAGCTTTGGCTTCTCATTGCTTTGTGATATATTTTTTACAATGGTAATGTGTAACCATGCGTGTGTGTAAGTTTTCTTTTAAAAAGGCGCAGGGTCCTAAAGACTGTCCAAGGATCCCGTAACTAATCTGGAGCCACATCTCGCAGATCGCAGATCCCAGGCCTTAACCACCAGGCAGCACAGCCTTTCAGAGAGAGCCCCGGTGCCGCCCCCACGCTCCTGCGGTAGAGAGGAAGGAGGAAACGCCTCCTGAGAGGCGCCAGTCCCCTGCCCCATCCCCCTTCCCCGGGTTTCCTGGGGGACTGGGCCAGGGCGTCTCGGCCTTCGGCCTTCTGGGAGCCCATTGCCCGGTGTCCAGTCCCCGAGCCCGCCCACTGTCGCGGAGCGGACTCCGGGCCAATCAGACCCGAGTGATGCCACTCCGGAGATGAGAGTGGCAGGAAATCAAGGTCAAGGCCCCGGACACAATGGGGCCATTGTCGTTCTCCAGTCAGTTGACTTTCAAGCAGCAGTTCCCCATCCACCCTCGCTCCTTCTCCCCACCCCCGCTCCTGCCAGGAAGTCACCCAAACCTATTGCCTCCTTATTAGCCTCTGCCTGAATGAAGCCGCGCTCTGGATCCTGCCCCAGACGCGGTCGGACCCGGCATTGCCTGTTACGTCCACCAGGTGGCGACAGAGCACCACGTTTCTGAGGGCGGAGAGGGCGGCCAGGGCCCCGCTGCTCAAGCGCGGATCAGGGCGTGGGGAACCCTGCCCTTTCTGTTTGATCCACGAGAAACAAAAACCCAAGTCAGATTATAATTTCTCTCACCCTTTACTCTGAGGCCACTGGGATCTGGAATCTCGGGGGCTCTTCCCTCAGCAAACGTCAAGATGGCCGTGGGCTGCGGCACTTTTCCTGGACGGAGGGGAAAACCAAGGGGGAACCTCTTTCCTCCGCAAGTCACGGCAGGTGGAACCCCGACAGCCTCTCTGGTCTGGATCACTCAACTGGCTGATCGATAAATGTCATGTTCTCCCTCAGAGCTGGCTGTCGTTTTCCTCCTTCACACTGCAGGGGCACACCCCAGAGGCAGTAGCTCTTTGGGGTGAAGACACCCGGTCTGGGCTCTGGCCGCCTGGCTTCGCAATCTCACCGCCACCTCGTGTGCTGGGCAAGCTTTCTGAGCTTGGGTCTCTCCGTGTGTAAAATGGGGACAAATATGGCATCTGCCTTCTAAGGCCACTGGAGCCTTCTGAGAGGTACTGCATGGAAGGAGCTTGCCCAGGGCCTGATACACAATAAGCACTCAGTGAATGTCAGTCATTATTATTATTGCTGCTGCTGCTGTTGTTGTTGGCGAAGAAACTTTCCCTGAGGCCACTGCCTGAGTGCCCAAGGCAGGTACCAGCTGAGGTGAGGGGTCTGGGGGTAACAGTTCTGCTGGTACCTGTCCCTCGGCAGTTCTCCTGGTTTGGTTTCTCTCAGGAACTGTTCCAGGAAGCTGAGGCCCGTGGGGCCTGTTCCTCTCTCCTGGTGGCACGTTTTACCCTCTGGTCAGAGGTCAGATCTGTCTCTGCTGCAGTCACCGCTGGGACCCCCTCCTGCTGCCTGTCAGCCTCTCTGGGACACGGTGGGCCCAGGCAGGCCCATCAGTTCATTCACTTGTTTAGCAGGCATAGATGTCAGATGCTGTGCCAGGCCACGGGGACAGTGGTGGGGAGAATTATCTTGTCCCTGCTCACCAGAAGCACACGGAGGTGGAAGGTGGGAGAGGTGGGGAGATGAGGAGCAAAGTGACATGGAAAAAATTGCATTAATTTCAACTGTGATAGGGGAGAGGGCCTGGTCTGGGACATTCCCTGAGGAAGTGACTTGTGGGCTGGGAGCTGAAGGATGAGGAAGAGGAGCTATCCAAGACTCCCTGTCCCCCTTAAAGCAGCCACTCCTGGGGAACGCTGCGATGACCCAGTGGACCCCCAGGCTCTTACTGGACCAGGCAAGTGGTCAGATGGGAGAAGATCAGAAGGAAACACAGCCCATGTACACAGGCTCTCCCTGGGATCTGCTGCCCTCACTTGCGTCACCTGGACACGTACCATAGGATGTCAGGTCCCAGCTCCAGCCCCAGCGCTGAGGAAGGATGAAGAGCCCTTCAGGGAGGTGGCCAGGAGAAGCCTGCCACGGGTTGAAACAGACCTGGGACGGGGAGACCCTGGGCAGTAGCAACCGGCAAAGTGGGACGGGGAGCAAGCCAGTGGCTCTGGGTGCCCACACACACCAGCCAGCAGCGGAGAGCACGGGGGGACTATGGAGCCAGGGTGCTGGGGATGTACCCCACCTCTGTGGCTTGCCAGCTTTGGCAAATTACTTAACCTAAACCTCAGTTTTCTTGCCTACAAAATGGGGGCAATGATAACAGCACCAACCTCACAGGGTGGTTTTGGGGACTTAGTGAGATAATATGTGAAACATCCTGGCACATAATGGGCACTTGATAAACATTAATGTTATCATTATTGTTTTTGAGACAGAGTCTTGCTCTGTTGCCCAGGCTGGAGTGCAGCGGCACAGTCATAGCTCACTGCAGCCTTGAACTCCTGCACTCACGTGACTTTTCCACCTCAGCTTCTCAAGTAGCTGGGACTACAGGCATGTGCCTGCACTCCTGGCTAATTTTTTTTTTTTTTTTTTTTTTTTTGAGATAGGGTCTTGATATGTTGCCCAGGCTGGTCTTGAACCCTGGCCTCAAGTGATCCTCTTACCTCTCCCTTCCAAAGTGCTAGGATTATCGGCATGAGCCACTGCACCTAGCTAGTATTACTATTATACATTCTTTCATTAGCTCCTTTATTGCAAGATTCTGCTAAAAACTGTTGTAGTTTTCTCAAGAATAAAGTACTTCATAATTTACCAAGTTTTCAGTAATAAAATTAACACTGACTTTAAAAAAAACATTCTGGGCCGGGCGCGGTGGCTCACGCCTGTAATCCTAGCACTCTGGGAGGCCGAGGCGGGTGGATCGCTCGAGGTCAGGAGTTCGAGACCAGCCTGAGCAAGAGTGAGACCCCGTCTCTACTAAAAATAGAAAGAAATTATATGGACAACTAAAATATATATATACAAAAAATTAGCCGGGCATGGTGGCGCATGCCTGTAGTCCCAGCTACTCGGGAGGCTGAGGCAGTAGGATCGCTTAAGCCCAGGAGTTTGAGGTTGCTGTGAGCTAGGCTGACGCCACGGCACTCACTCTAGCCCGGGCAACAGAGTGAGACTCTGTCTCAAAAAAATAAATAAATAAATAAATAAATAAAACATTCTGCCACTTCAGAGATGAGGAACCTGAGACCCAGTGAGGCTGAGTAACTTGCTTAGGATCCCACAGTTTAAAAGCAGAAGAGTTGGAAGGCTGCTTTTAAGCTGGCAAGTTTCTTTGACTCCAAAGCCTGTGCTCCTGAGGGGTGTGGGAGATCAGTGTCTGCCTGGGAAGAAACTGGAGTCCTGTTAAAGCATATTTTCATGGAGTCAGCAGATGGGTGTAAATCTTTCTGGGGTCGAGGGTGGAGAGCACATCCTCTTTTTCTCAATGTGGGAGTCAGGCAGGGCTCCCGCTGGTCCCAGGTGCCCCAGTCGTGGTGGGGTCAGAGCAGACAAGGGGGGCGGGGAGAGTACCACCAGGGCCAGTGGCGCACCGAGTCTCAGGGGCTTGCGCTGCACTGTGCTGAGGCCACTCACATGCCTTCCTGGCGTGCCTTCCTTGCCAGCCTGAGCAGCAAACCTCTGCTCACTCTCTCTGCTCACTGGCGCCCCCAGGAGTTTGTGGTGCCCCCTCCCACCTTGCCCTGGGGCTCCTCTCTTCTCTCCTCCTCCCTCCCGAATGCAGTAATCCCAACTAACGAAAGCGACCATGGCTAGTCTGATGTGTGGGACGACTCTGGTTTGGCTGTGCCCAGTCTGCCAAGCTGGGCTCATGCCCCTTCCCATGTGCCAGGGCCCGCTGGCCCTGCTGCCTGCCCCCTCCTCATGTAAACCCAAGAAGCCCTCAGTTTTATTTTTGGTGAGACAGAAGGAATTAAACAGCCATGGGATGGAGGTATGTGAGGGTGAAGGAGCAGCGAAATCTTCCTGAGCCCTTCCTACTTCGTCTCCAGCCCTGGAAGGGTGGCCCTGGAGCCTGGGCAGACCTGGGCTTGGAAGGAAGAGGCCAGATGGGCTGCAGAATGCAGAAGGGCCTGCCCTGGAGGCTTGGGCTCGAGGTGAGCTGGCTTGGTAGGGGAAGGGCCACGTCAGCCCAGCGTGGCAGCCCTCTGCAGGCTCTGGAGCCAGTCAGACCGGGTTTGAATCCTGACTCTGCCACTTATAAACCACATAACCTTGGGAAGTCACTTAACTTCTCTAAATGGGATTAATTAAACACTTCTAAAATTTGTTCAGCTTAAAAAACATAATCAGTGAAAAATACAGGAGCACAGGGCCGGACATACAGCAAGCACTCAATAAATGCTCTCCTAATGTTGAAATTGGCAACATTAGGTAGCGCATTTAAGACATCTGTCCCCACACTCTGCCAACCACTTAGGAAAAGAGCTGCCCTTAAGAGCACGATGCTGTTTGCTTAAGAAAAGAATGGAAGCTTTCGCCTATAAAGAAAAACTATATGCTGTTAAATGACAACAGAGTCTGCAGTCCAGTCGGCCACCCGACCCCTCACTTCCAGGGCCATTGCTCCTACATCCTGGCCTGTGCCCTCCCCTTCTGCTGAACACGGCCAGAGCTGGACCTGGTAGAGGCAGCAGGGCAGGCTTGGGCCCAGACTGGGCTGAAATCCTGCCCTGCAGCCCTTTTGGGTACTAGCGGCCTGAGCAGGGGCCCCTCGAGAACCAAGGTCACCCCAAAGTCCTGGTCCTGAGGCAAGATCTTTTTGCTCCTTCCACAAGTGGGGCCATCCCCTCCCTCCATCCCTACCCAGATCCCCCAGAAGCTGGGAAGGGAAAACGGTGGGACTCCAGCCTTCAGAAGGGCTGAGAAGTCCCTGAAGACCTGGTAAGAGCAGTCGGGATGGCCCCCACAGCCAGCACCCCGGGTGGAGATCAGCCCCGATGTGTGGAGCCTCTGGTGCTCGCAGATCCGAGCTCTGATTAGGCTGGAATGTTCCTGGTCCAGTTTGCAGCGATGTCCACAGACGCAGGAAGATTGTTGGAGTGTCTGGCTTTCCCAGGCTCCCGGGCTTCGAAACCCACAGGTCCTGCCTTTTAGGGCCTGTGGTTTCTGGCCTGCCCAGCCGCAGGCCTCCCCTCTGCCCACGCCCACCTCACCCACCCTTTCTCGGGGCTTAGGCTCCCCAGGGCCTTGCTCCTGTGGTCCCCTCTGCCCGAAAGCCTTCCCCTACCACCCATCATCGCTCTTGTCTCTCTCACTTCTCCTCTGTCTGTCAGACTCGCCTCCAGGAAGCCCTGCTGCCCACCCCGCCCGCCCCGACTCAAGGGGGGTCGGCCACCCTCCACTGCACTTTCCCGCCAGCCCGCGCTTACTCGGTTTGGCACGCATTGTGCCAGAGTACTTGCTTTGCCCTGTCACCACTGCGACTGCCCGAAGATAGGGACAGTGTCCTCTCCGGGCCCTGACACAGAAGACCTGCCCGTGGTAGGTGCTCCACTGGAATGGACTGATGAGTGGTGGTCGCACAGTTTACTTGTGGATGAGGGTTGGGGTGGGGCCAGGGGTCGGGGGAGACTCCTGCTCTCCTGCTTCTCCCATACCTGACGCTGCCCGTCCCCTCCCTGAGCCCTGGATTTTAGGCCCTGTCCCCCTGCATTCAACCCCATCCTCCTTGTCACAGCCCGATAGGCGCTGTGGGAGGTGGTATAGGAGAGGAGTTAAGCATGGGGCCAACTGCCAGCTAAGAAACCTTTACCAAAGTTTCCTTTTCTGCAAAACGGATAATCACAGCACCTTCCTAGGGTGGCTATATGGACTGAATGTGGTAATCCCCATCACGGACCCCTTCCCTCCCGTGTTCACACTGAACAAGGGGCTATCTTCTTTCCCGAAGGTCTATCATGGCCTCTGCAGGGGAGGGGGCAGCTCTGGGGTCTGGCTTGGTGTGGCATTCTATCTGCAGCCATTCTGCACCTCTCACCCCCGCCCCCTCCCTCCCCAAGGCCACACCTTTCCACAGCACAGAAGCCACAGGTGCTCTGGGACTTGTGGCTGTGCTGCGTAGGGGAAGCTCCTGGGACCAACGAGTGTCTTCAGTGGGGTTCTCCGCCCACGTGGTTGTGCTTGGCTTTGGACTCAGAGGGTGCCTCTGGTTTATGGGTCTGTCCTGGGTCTTAAGCTGATTGCCTGCCAGGTGCCAGGGGGACGGGGAATCACTACCTAGGCCCAAGTGGGGAGAAGAGGCAGATAGCCCAGGTGTCCGGGCAGCTCAGCCATCAGAAACATGGAATCTGAGAGCAGGTGAGCTGTCGTCTCCTTGCCTTGACATCTGGAGGCCTCACCGCTCACCCTGGCACCACTGTCCCCAAGGCCAAGAAGACAATCTGTGTGGGCGAGGGTGGAGGCCAGCATGGTACTCACCCTTTCCCTCCGGTGCCCCTCCCTCTCCCAGCTTAGGGGTCTGGGGGATGGTGCGTAGCAGGGATGGAAGGTACGAACCCTGGAGAGACACATGCCTCAGTTTTAATCCTAACTAGCTGTGGGTGACCTTGGGCAAGTGACTTCATTTCTCTGAGACTCATTTCCTAAGCTACAAAATAGGGATAACAGCACACTCTCATAGAGAGTTATAAGGATTTAATAATTAAATAGAATTAAATAACTCATTAATTTAAAAGGATTATATAATAAAATTCATGCATTTAGCTCAGAGTGCACATATTAAATGAACAGTACATGGTAGTATTACTATTATTATCTGTCCCTTGCTGTGTTTCCAGCATCTACCCAGGATACTTTAATGCCGTCCAACCTAACAGTCTGAATCTGTTTAACATTTACGACACCTTAAAGAGGAGCTCGCTGAGCACACAGGAAAGGAGAAAGGTAGCCACCTGGTTCCCAGGGAGGGGCTGCTGTCCCCTTCTGCACCCCACCCACTGCCTGGAGTGCCAGGTGGTCCTGCTGCTGTCTTTACCTCTTCCATGTCCCAAAGCTTGGGGAGGTAGATCTCGCTGCACCTCCACCATATGGGAAACTTAGGCAAGCAAGTAGCTGTGTCACCCAAGGACCAAGTGCCCGGCCTGGATGCCATGGGGTGTTCCCATAACTAGAGAGCAGGAGGAGTGGAGCGGGACGAATGCCTGGCCAGGAAAGTGATGACAAGGGTCACCCCTAGCTCAGGGCCATGCTCTGGCTTTCCAAAGAGCATTCTGCAACTTTTTTCTCCATAGAGATAGCTCATGGGCATTGACACCAGTAACAGAAGGGGCCCCTTTCTGTGTGCTGGGATCTCAAGGGCAACCAGACCAGCTTTGTACCACCCTGAATGTGGGGCATCTGACAGAGGGAAATGGGGGAGGCTGAGAGACCCACATCTCCAAAGGCCGGGGCCAGCGGAGGAAAGCAGTATACGAAGCACTTCCCAGAGTCCCATGCTCAGGCCTCACTCTGTGGAGCAACTCAGGTGTTAATCTCTGCCCCGGCCCCATTGGTCTCATCCACATCTATAAAGAGAAAAGGAAGCAAAACACAGAGACCACAGCTGCCTGAGGTTGTAGTTTGCCTCATTTATCATAGGCCACTGCTGGACAACCTGTGGCACTGGCATAGGTACTTGTGTGCCAGCTGAGGGACTCTAGCATTCCCAGGCAGGCCACCCTGCAGTTCTCTCCTGGTGAGACCAAGAGGCATGAGATAGAGGCTATGCCCAAGGACTTACTTAAGCCAGTTGGTGGCCTTGGCCATACTTGCATCTTAAGGCTGAGGCCAGGGTCAAGTTCCCTGCATTGTACAGCACTCTCTCCCTGAAAGCCACTGGCCATGGGTGATGTTGGCACCCTAGTGCGGAGCTGGCCCTGCTGAGGTGCCCTGCACCCCTGGCCAGGGAAAGCAGAGGGATCCTCAGCCTCCTCTGAAGCAGTTTGTTGTGGGCCAGGCCTTGGAGAGGCTGCCTCTCACCTAAGTACCGATGTTCCCAGGGGAGGCCTTCCGGCTGCCGGGGAGGTGCAGTCCTTACCTGGAAGCAGGGCGGCCTATTCCACCCAGATCCAGGCCAGAGTGTGGAGTGGAAAAGAAGCCAGAGCCAGGCGGGACCAGGCGTCTGGAATGGCTGTTTTTTTGGATGGGTCCCAGGTCCGGAGCTCTGCTGCCCAGGCCCTGCCACTCTTCTGAGGGATGGGGGCTGGGGACTTATCCTAGCCAGGCCTTGAAAATGAGAAGGCCAGAGAACCAGTGGAGTGGAGGCTGTGTGTGTGTGTGTGTGTGTGTGTGTGTGTCTGTGCGCACGCGCGTGCACCGCGTGCACAAATATCAATGTGCCAAACCTCATTGCTCCTCTCCTAGGAGCTCTTTTATTAAACATCCCAATCCCAGCTCCTTCTCCTCCAATGGCTGATGGGACACAGAAGGCTGGGACACAGTGGCTGCATGGCCTGAAACGCCATCCCTCAGCTGGCCTGAAAACTTCAATCAGTGACCACAGGGGCACTGAGGCCTCCTGCCACCAATCAAGAGGTGGCAAGGAAAGGCACCTGGCATCCGCAGAGAGGGAGGGGCCCATGCAGGGGGCTGGCAGATTTCCTTGGTGTAGGGGTAAGGGATAGGGTACAGGGAGGGGCCCTCTTGAGTGTCTGGGGTCATGTTTCAGGAGGAAGATAAACACCAAACTAGGTTCTGCCACGTATCTGTCCAGGTCCTGTCCCCTGCCACTGTGTGCCCCCCACACTCAGATTGGCTTCCCCCTCTCCTCACCCTTTTCACAGGTGCTCAAAGCATCCTGTGATTCTCTCTACCATGGTTTATAATTATCCACTTGCCAGGAGGTTTGACCAAAGGCTGTGTCCCCTATGGACTGTGAGTTTATAGGGTGGTACTATGAGGATGGAAGGGGCTATGCTTGTCTTCACTGCTGTCTCCTCAGCACTTGGCACTCCCCAGGGCCTGGCGCACAGTAGGTGCTCAATATATCTTTGATGAATGAATGAATTAAAAATAAATTTCCTCCTAAGATACCGTGAGCTCTGGCTGGGCAGGGACTGCTTCTTGTTTGTTTTTGTATCCCCAACCTCTGGCCTGGTGCCTGGCACAAAGTAGGTGCCCACTAAATTGTGTGGGATGGAAAGCTGAGATTAAAGTGGGCCAAGAGGAGCCTTATGTTAAAGAAACTCGTCTCTATCCTTTCCCAACCTTGAGGCAGTGGGGATGTGGCCTCTCCTCTAAGTATCTCCCTAGGAACAAGAGGTCCCCAGCAGGGTTGAGAAGGTGGAAGGGCAGTGCTGATAGGAAAAGAGTGGTAGGTGAGGGCCTTGGGTGGGCTGAACTGGGGGCTCTCTTCCAGGCAGGTTTGGTTGAATTGGGGAGCTCTGTGGGAGCCACTTCTGGTGAGCACTCACCTATGAGAAAACTTGAGGAAAACCCAAGACGGCAGCAGGGTAGGAGTCTAGGCCAGGGCCAGAAGCCATGGTCACACAGCTGTTCACTTACCCCCATTCCTAGCACCTCCTGAGGGTGGGGACTGGGGCCAGGGCTCCCACAAGTGCCACTCTTTAGACCTGTGAGTCTTGAGGTCACACGACGCTCTGGACTTCAGACCACTCCTTGCCTTTGCAGAGCCAGGAAGTCTCAGACACACGCGGAGAACTGAAGGAAGAGGGAGTAGGGCTGGGGTCTTGCCCTGGGCTTGGAGTAGATCCCCTGCACTGTCAGCAGAGCATTAGTGCTATGTCCTGTGAGGTGAGGCTCCCCTCAGGGCTGCATTGTCACTCAGGGTGCTCTGACCATGGGGTCAATCCACCTTTATTGTCTGGATGAACTGAGGAGATAGAGAGTCTCCTGGAACCTAGGTCCCAGAGGCTAAACAGATTTGCTATCTGGAGTTTGCAACCCAGCCACACATCTCAGAGCTTGAAAGCCACGTAGGTCCCACAGTGTCTTGTAGACACCCGCTGGGCAGTGGGACGCCCTTATGCAGGACTTCTCTCCCTCAAGGATTTGAGTGCCTATCTGACCAGCTATGAATCAAAATGAGGACTGACACAGATGTCAGCCCTGGCACTGCTGTGTGCAAACCTGTGCTGAATGTAAGAATTTGAAGCCAAAGCTTATGTGCGGCTTGAGAATTAACTCCTGCTTTGAAGGCTGCAAACAAACAAACAAACAAACAAACAAAAAAAAAAAACCAAACCCAAATCTAACTAAGCCAAACCAATACAAAATGTGGGGGACTGATTAACAGGCAAGTAGAGAGGTGCTATTTCGAAGACTTCTGTTTGAAACTAAACATAAACTTGACTTGCTTTTACTCAATGGTAGAAATTTTGATCTAGAATGGATGCAGGCTAGTATGTGGACACACAGAGGGCTTTTTGGTTGTTGTTGTTGTTGTTGTTGTTGTTTTTAAACAAAAAGGTTTAACACCAACTCTGGCAGTTTTGATAAAGGCCTTACTTGGGTTCCAAGGAACAGAACTTTTCTATGAAACAGCATCTCATCAAGTGGAAACATCTCCGGCAGCGCCAAAGCCGGCAGCCGGTCTCTGTCCTGAGCGGCCAGGTTGTTAGGCTGCAGCCCTGAGAGACTTACCAAAATTTGGTCCTCATCACGAGCTGACCCAGAGGAGGCCACACATGCAACTGTAAACCCACTTTCCCCCCGCTCCCCGTTTTGTTTTCCTTTCAAACCTCAAGCCAGATGTGGCTACTTCAGTAGGTGACTGCCACCCAGCTGGCCTGTGTCGTGGGCTGGCTCAGGTGTGAGCCGGCAGGAGCCCACTCCAACAGGTGCGGAGCGTGCGCGCGCGGCCGGCCTGGGGACGCACTGCCGGGGTCTCTCCCCTCGCAGCGGGCCGACCCGGAGCCCGAGGGCTCAGAGACCGGCCTGAGCACCGCCCGCGGCCGCTTCGGAGGGCTGAGGGGGGAAATCCGGCAACAGAGCCGCGTCCTCCCTCGCCCCTTCCTTAAATACCGGCGTCCTCCATTCGCTGCGCCCTGGGCGCGGCCTATCCAATCACCAGCCCGGAAAGCCGGGCGGCCGCGAGAACTGAGCCGGAGCCGCCGGGCGGGCCGCGGAGGGAGCTCGGCGAGCCCGTCGGGCAGCGCCAGTGCCCCATGCGCGCTGAGCAGGGCTCGCTGGCGGCCCGGCCACCTGTGCAGGCGCGCGGCGGCAGCATCCTCCCACCCCCAGGCCTGGGCGCACAGGGCAACCAAGCCCGCCTGAGGGCGTGCCTGGAAGTCCCTGCCCCGCGGGGCTGCGGCGGCGCAAGGAAGCGTCTTCCCTGGCCTGGAGCGCAAAGCCGAAGCGCCCGGCTTCCGAGGAGCGGCGGACACCCCATTCGCCCCCTGGCGGCGCTGGGGACACGCCGGGCGCCGTCGCCGCCGCCGCCGCCGCCGCCGCCGCCGCCGCGGCGGAATGAGCTGTCCACAGCAGCACTGGGCGCTGCCCGAGGTCACGCAAGAATCTGGCCTGGGGCTGGGAACCCGGGAGGCAGGCTGCCTTCGAGGGGAATGAGGGGAGTACCATGGAACAAAGCAACTATGAGAGTTGGGGGCTCCCTTGGATCCACATCCTCCAAATCCCTCCTGGGCTGCTCCACTAGCGTGTCGGCTGCCAGACGTCCCGGGATCTCATCCCCGAGTGGTCCTCCCTCCCTTACCCAATCTTCCTGGAAGTAAAGGCCCCTCTCTCATTCTCACCCTTTCTGGAAAATGTCCCTGTATCTTCCCAGTCACACCCTGGGGAGCTCTGAGGCAGGGCCAGGTCATAAGGAGAGGTACAGCATTCAAAACCGCCCCCTCAGTGCCCCCTGGGAGCCGGGCACTGTCCTTCGGCCCTATGAGAGGTAAAAGATCTTGACCTCTGGGTGCTTCCAATCTCAGAAGACAAACACTCAGGAAACAGTTGGCACAGTAAGTGGCAGGAGCCTCAGGGGAGGGTATGGTGGGGATGGGCTGGCTGTGAACACTGGAGCTATTAGAACTTGCTAAGTGGACAGGATTTGGAAAGAGAAAGGGAGAGTATTCCTGGCCCGATCTGGAGCAGAGTGGAGGGCTGGTGCGGGAGAGCTGGGGGGCAACCCCAGCGGCCCTATAAAGGTCGGCGCCCGCAGCGGGAGCGGCAGGAGGGCGGAGGAGGAGCTGGAGACTGGGAAGCCCCTGTGGGAGGCAGCAGTAGCCTGCTCTGAAGTGCTGGCTGAGCCCGGGAGTGGAAGGCTGCCACCTGCACAGTCCGGAGGGGCATGAGTACAGGCGGGGAGGCAGGATTCCCAGGCTTCTTCAAGACGCCGAGTCATATACTACCAAAAAAAGAGGGGGTTTGGTCAAACTCAGAGGTTTTGTTAGGAAGGAGGAAGCCAGGGTCATGGCAGGGGAGAGGGAGCAGCTCCAGGCTAGAGCCAAAGGTGAAAGGATTAAAGAGTGAGTGTGGGGGCAGGGAGGTGAAGTGGTCACTCCAGGATACTGGGGCAAGAGGAAGTGGGGGGAGCCCCCTAGGGAGGAGAAAGCCAAAAGGTTAAGAGCCTGTCTGAGGAACCAGCGGGAGGCACAGGGGCCTTCAAACCTCAGGCCACCAGAGCTGGTTTCAGCTAAGAGCAGACTGGCTATGTCCATTCTATTTCCCCTATCAGTCTTCTTAGGTAATTGGGGCGATGCCTTCTTACCCAGCATCTGGCTTTGTACAGAAGATACAGCAAACCCAGAATGAAACTTGCAGGCCTCATTGTGCCTTCCAACCCAAATCTGTCCAGGGAAGGTCTTAGGGCTGCTGGTACCCTGCTCCAGTGTTTGACTTACGAGAGACATTTTTCTGGCAGCTGGAGACAGATGGACCACTGGGTCCTGTCTCAGTGGCATGTCTCCCCACTTGGCCTTGGCTTCTAGAAAGGCCCATCCATGCCGGGCTGCTTCATGATAACCTCCCAAGCTGATTCTGGGGCAGGCCCTGATGGGGGTGAGGGTCAAGCCTTGCAGACTGAAGAGCCCAGACGCTGAAGCACTGGCTATGCTGGCACTTCTGTGGGGAGGACTGCGGCTGCCCAGATGACGATCTGAGAGAGTCAAGGACAGGCTGTTTAGAGCCAGCAACCACAAAGAGGGCTTTAGGCAATGGGATCCCCCAGCAACCCCGCAGTCAGACTGTGATGTGCTTGTCAGGTGTGGCAGCTCTGGAAGAGGCAGAGGATGGAGGGCAAGCACTGTCACCAAATCCTGCCATGGTGATGGCTTTGTTAGGACACTCCACAGGAGACAGCCTGCACTGCCTTGGGGGCCCACGGAAGCACCATCTGGAGGAAGGACCAGGGTCAAAAGTCGCCTGGGATAAGAGTAGGGTGGGGTTCTTGTGTGTGCGGGAGCAGGGGCCAGGGAAGACAGGGAAGGGTACTGGCCTGGCAGGGGTCCACATAGGCCCAAGCTCCTTTGCCCAGGCCAGGTTTCCTTTCCTTTGCGATCAGATCACAGCTAAAGGAAAGACTCCATTTACTCATGCTTTGCTTGAAGTCCTCTGGAGTCAGCCACTCCCCCTTTCTCTTTCTTTTACAAGGGGCTGGGGTGAACATAGGGAGAAGCATGCCTGCGGGTCCATAACCCTGTGGTCTCTGCTACATTCTGCCCCTTAGAGCGAGCTCCAGAGGGAAACAGCGTCTCCCAGAAACCTTTCTCTGCCACTCCTTTTTAAAATTTATAAACATGCCTATCAAATTCTACGTCCCAGCTGTGTGCCAGGCACTGTGGTAAGCGTGACTGCTGTGATGAAGCATGTTAGGTACCTGACCTCATCCGCTCTGCACAGCAGCTCAGAGGCCCATCAGCCTAACTCCTCGGCTGGCTCCGGGTCCCAGCCCCGGTCGGGCGCAGGGGTTGAACTCTGTTCCCTAAGCTGATACAAAGGACACAGTTCAGTCTTGGTGTCACTTGCTGTGTGGTGGCTCAGTAAATATTAATGAACTCTGAGGACAGCTGCACTTTGACTCACCTCTGGCTTATTAAATAAACCTGCCATGTAAATCAGCAGAGGGGACCAAGACATTAGGCTGTGGTGAAAAGAAATTGGGCTGAGGGTAAGACTGTTGGCCTCCAGGTAGGAAATTTACCTTGGCCTGCTCTGGCTCTCTTCAAATTCTTTAAAGCTAGGGCTAGAGTGGTGTCCATGAGGAATAACCCCACCTCTCAGAGAAAGCCTTGCTCCTTAAGCCCTGAAGAATTGAAAGGAGGGAGGCAGGGTTCAGATGACCCTTGGGGACTGCATGCCCACAAGGACATAAGGGTTCTGTAAGGAACTGAGACATAATTGCCCGGCCTTCCCTCCATCCCTGAGGCATCATGTTCTGATGGTCCTGGGTCAGCTGGGGGAGACGAGGCCCATGGGAAAGACATGGTGTGAACGCCCCTTCCAACCAGGCCTGGCAGTTTTGGACTGTCGGGCTGGCAGGTGCCTCATTGGGCTCTGCTTCCCTTCTGCTCCTTCCTGAAGAAAATGAGCCATGGCAATGTCCTAGACCCTCTGAAAGTCAGGCTCCCCCTCTGACCAATTGGGAGACTTGGAGCAGGCCACTTACCCTCACCAGGCCTGGTCGCTTTTATGTAAAATGAAGAAATTGCAACGTCAGCCTCACGAGAGGGTTGAAAAGATTCACAAAGAATGTAAAATGCTGCCTACTGCCTTGCACAAAGTAAGGGCTCAGAAAGTGGTAAGTATTCTATGATGATTATGACTGATTGTATATGGTTCATAACAACCAATTGTATGCCCCAATAATGCTGGGCTGTTTTGAGACATATTCAGAATAGCTATGGTGACTGAACCCCAAGTTGTCACTTTGAAGGTGGCTTTTTCTATATGTAAAAAAGGAGAACACCATCTCAAAATAATGTCCATGAAGGTAACATGTAAAGACAAGATGAGATAAGGTAATGGTGAGGGCAAAGGCAGAGTGAGTTGCTGAGAAAGAGCACAAGAGTATGTCCCATTGAAGTCGCTCCCTACAGCCACCTGGGACCCCTCGCCTCTCAGACTCCCCATCCCTCCTCCTCCCCTGGGCTAGTGTTTAGAGCATGGCTCAGGGTAAAGGCGAACTCTGGAGTCTGTGGCTCATGGCAGGCAATTCCCCACTATGTCCTCTCCTAGGGAAAGAGGCACCTGTCACCATGGTGGGCCAGCAGGAGTCCTGCAGAGTCACCTAGAGTCACCAAGCAGGTACAAGACAAACATTTACATTCAACACATTGGAACAGATCAAATGTGGTTCTCAAAAAGCTCAGACTTGCAAGTTTTGGAGAAGGCCCAGGTTTGGCTCCCTTTAACTCCCAAACAAATTCTTGTGGGATGTTGCAATTACTTGTGACAATTCCTCTCCCTGCCTAGGACTTTGATTTCAGATTTAGACATGTAAAACTGGGTGGCTGGCTGGGTCTTGAGCAACTTGGGGGGTGGGGTGGGGACTGACTAGGGAAAATTCTTTGCAGCATGTTGTCTTTGGAAGGGAGATCTCGAGGAATCAGATGCTGTAGTTCTGTCTGTATTACCAGAACTTTTCAGCCACTGTGGCAGATTTTCTGTCCCTGAAATTGGTTCATTCTGCTGGGGAGTGGCTCATTCTGTCCTTTGAAATGCAAATGTATAGGAATTATTTTCTGTAATGGTTTTATATTAGAGTAGCTTTTAAATTGCTATAACAAATTCCGCAGTCCTTACCCTGAAATCTTATCCCCTGGATAAGCAGCAGGTAAAGATTATTCCAGGCTAGGTGGGGTACTTTAATAGTAACTTGTGCTGACCTGGCCTCAGAGGAGCCTGGAAGCAGGAGGAGGTAGTGCAGGGAGAGCGAACTGGACACAGAAATAGGAGAGGAACGTGGCAGGACAAAGCATGTCTGGGAGTAGGGACTCTGTGGTCTTTCTAGGTACCAAGGTGTATATGCAAAAGACGGTGGGAAAACTGCCTGTCTTTGCTTTGCTATTGTACCTGGCCTTAAAGCACATCCAGCTCTTTTGGGGGAACTTGACCCTGTGTTGGGCTCCTGTTTCCTACTTCTTGGCTGTCACACCTGGTCTCAGAGCCCACAAAACTAGTTCTGACCCTTTTGGTTTTCATACTGTCAATAAAACAATGGATACTACTGTCCCTGAAAGAGATTTGCATAGAGGGGCTACACATTTTTTGCCTCCCCCATAGGCCTTTGGCAGTCAGCCTGACCTAGCAGCCTGCCTCTTGAGGCTGGTGTGCATGACAGAGAGTGGGGATCAAAAATGGCTAGGAATTCCTAGGTGCTCTGTAAAGTGCAGTCTGGTGAGCAGAGTCATAGGCTGGTATCTGTTGGCAAATCTGGAGTCATAAGCTTTTGCCTTCAGGGTGAGCAGTTGGCATAGAATCACCAAGACTGCCATTCCACATCCCTTCCCTCCCCATACCCTGTGAACTCTCCTGGTCTTCCAAGACATCATCCTGTCTGGACATAGCTTAGGAACGACATAGAGCAATATGAAGAGAGAGAGGTCAGAAGGAGGGGTTATGTTTCAGATGAACCTTATTCTCAGACAGGTTTAGACTGAAGGAAACAGTAGGCTGTCTTACTCTAGATTAGAAATATTGGAATTCCTGAGGGAACAAGAGGAGAAGGAAGATTCTGGGAACGGGATGTGAAGATAGGGGAGAAAAGGGATGGGACAATAGCCCTGGATTTCTTTTGGGTCTTGGAAAGATAAAGCTCAGAATTCCTGAGCAAAAGCAAATGTTTAATCCATTTCTAGATGGGACAAAGGAATGAGTAAGCTAGGATCATAGGACATGACAATACAAGGATCTAGTGACTCAGGGCACCAGCCAAGGGAAGCTGGGGGCCTCCAGGAGTCAGGAGAAGAGAGACTGTCTCCCATCAGGACCTAAGAACATAGCTGAGACATTCTGTTTCTGGATGAGAAGACTCAATATTGTAAAGATATTAACTCACTGTAAACTTAATCTATATAATCAATAAAACCCCAACCAAAATTCTAATAGGACTTATTAAAGGAAACTTGACAAGATGATGGGAAATTACATCTGGAAGGAAAAAATATATAAGAATAGCAAAATGATTGGGGGGGGGAAACAAAGGAGAAAAATACACTGTATCAAACCATACCTAAAAGCTACAATAATTAAAATGATATGGTACTGGTACAAGAATACAAAAAAGTTCAACACAACAGAGAATCCAGAAACAGACACATGTATTTACGGGAGTTCTGAATGTGAGAAGAGTAGTATTTCACGACGCTGGGGAAAAGGATGAATAGAGTAAATAATGCTGGGAAGCATCTGACCCTCTGCAAAAAAAAAAAAAAAAAAAAAATTAGATCCCTAATTCACATCATTTATGAAAATAAATTCCAGATGGATTAGAGAACTAACATAGATACACAACTATAATAGAAATACAAGAAAATATAGAAGAATATGTTCATTATTTGCAGATTGGGAAGTTTCCTAAAAAAAAAAAAAAACAAAAACATAAAATACAAATCCACAAAGGAAAGGACTAATATATTTGACTACATCAAAATAAAAAGCCTCCGTATAGCCCAAGGCACCATGAATAAGGTGAAAAGAACTAGTTGGCCTGGACTGAGGGGTGGCTTATTCTGCCAGGGAGCAGATTATGAGATGAGATGGCCTTGGAGGTCTGTCTGCTCCCTCACAATCCCCTCCCAGAAGTCAGGGTTCAGAAGGAAGCAAATAAATACCAGAGGGTAACTATTCCCCTTTGTCCATTGTCCCTAGAGCCCTACAGTCAAGAGATAAGTCATAGTTATCAAGAGCCAGCTCAAAGTGAGGGGATTAAGTGGAGCAGAGCACAGGAGAGAGTAAAGCAAGATAGAAGGAGTAGAAGGAATTCTGCTGTCCTCAGGTGAGGAGCAGGAGGAAGTGCTGCCTCTGTGAGATGTCACAGTCTCCAGTCCTTGGGCCCGTCTTTCAGAGTAGATGTGGCACAGGCAGCTCCTCCCAAGACCTCCCTGCCCAGAGAGCCCTTAAGAGAGCATACAGGGAAAATGTCACCCTGTGTGGGCTTTAGTCATCTCCATGAGACCCCTCAGCTCTGTGGGGTCAGGGCAGTCCCAGGATGATGGCTCTTGCCCTGACTCCCAGTGGCAGTGATGATAGACATGCCCATGTTTTTGGGTGGGCTTGCACGGTCTAATAGATCCAAGTCAGAGGCCTATGTCTTGGAGACTTGATTCTGTTTCATGGCTGGAGAACACTCTGACATAAGGCAGAGTGAAGCAAAGTGAAACTCTTGCCCCACGGAGCCTTCATCAGCCAACTCACCCTCCGGCGATTAGGCTGTGCTCTTGGGGGAGTCAGGGAACCACTGTGCTTAGCTACCCTCAGCCCACACTTCCTAGTTGTTAGCTGACTGAGCTCAGAGAGTGTCTGCCAGATTCAGATAGCATGATAGCCACATTCGAATCTTAGGAAACCTCGGTGGTATTCTGATGGCTTTTGGTAAACTGGGTTGAGCACATGGTCCTGGGAAGGATGTCCTCCTCTCAGGGGAGGAGACACCATTTTCTAACATGAACCAGGGGCTGCAACAAAGAATGATGGGTGTTGAGCAAAGCAGGAGACAGTACCAGGACTGGCCCAAACTGAAGCACAGCCTCAATAATGGAATCATATTCCAAGAAGCACCAGACAATCTCACAGGCCCCAATTTGATTTTCAGAAATATGTTTCAGGATTTGGAGAGTGAGGACTAAGGAATAAATAAGCACAGCTGGGGATAAGATCAAGGTACCTGACCCCTCTTGAAAGGATGCCACAGGGCTAAGGAGAAACCACTGGCCTCTGGGAAATTAAAGAGTAGACTGTGAAACTTAGATTCAATATCTCCAGAAGGAAAGGAAACAATTCCTTTATGCTGATGCACAAACAATGGTTGAGGACCAACTATGTACCGAGAATTCAAGTGAGGGCAACATACGGAGACCTCTGCACCCCTCACCATTACTACCACCAGTACAAACCTAGCGAAGTCACCCAGCAGCCCTGTCTCCCACCTCTGACACCAGACCAGTCCACTCATTTGACACAAAATGTCAGATTGGAGTGCCTTCTAATATTGCAACCAAATTTCAGGGAAAATAAGGAATATTTAGTGACCTCAAAACCCCCATCTTCCCAAATCGATATGGGAGGCACCAACCAGCCAACACAGATCCAATGAGAGTAGCTCTCCTCCCTCGATGCCTAAGCAACCCTGCTTCCAGGCCATTCTGTACTAATAGTGCTGATAATCAGACACGCTGCAGAATGCAGCCTCTTAGAGACCCCCTGGAGGAAGGTTCTATCTCCGCTCTCAGATCAGGACCAGTGATTCTGTACCTATTTCGGCTGTGGCTTCCCTTGAGAATTTTGACAAAAACTAAGGATCCTATTCTCAGGAAAATGTGCATTGCATATGCAGGTATAATCTTGCATAAAATTTCAGGAGCTTTACAGACCCCAAAGAGCCCTAGCTTAAGAATTCCTGTCAAAGGCAAATCACTTCTTTTCTTACTCAAGAGCTGTTTCCCAGGGCTGATTAACTGCTATCTTAGGTGTCCAACAGGTGAATTAATATTCAGCATTGATCTCTAGTCATCCCACACCCTTGGCAGATGGCAGAGTCTCTGCTGTTGCCTGTAGCCAAAAGGAAGCAGAGCCTCTAGACTGAGACCACATTTTGCTTTTCAGAAGAGCACTCTCCTTCACCTCTATTAGAAAACCTCAGACACCCCAGGTCTAGACACAAAGTGACAAGCCCAAAATAAATCTGGTCCACTATACACCTAGATCTGTGAAGAGAGAGCCAAAGACTAGGTCCCTCTTGGGCTGGTAGGAGAAAGGCATGAGGATAGGCCCAAAGCTGAAATGGGAAGGAGTCAGAATGGGTCTCCCTCCCTTCAGCTAAGTGCAAACTAGCTGATCATTCTAGAGAGGCACCTGCTCTTTTTCATCATTCCTCTACTTGGAATGTAAGGCTGCTGGAGGCTATTCCCTTATACATTCCACATTTGTCTCCCCTTTTCCTAATAATAATAATAATAATGATAGCAGAATCATTACTGAACATCAATATTGAACATTAATTACTCTGTGCCAAGCACTGTTATGAGCTCTTAAATTATTTCATTTAATCTTCCCAACAGTTAAATGAGGTAGGCACTCTTGTTATCCCATTTATAGATCAGGAAATTGAGACTAAGAGAGGTTAAGTAGAGTTGCTTAAGGCCATGGAGCTAGTGAGTGGAAGAGCCTGGATTTACACCTAGGCCTGATTTCAAACGTAATACTTTTAACCTCCACTCTCATGCTGTTTTTCAAAAGACCAGGAGTCAGACAAAGACCTTGGAAATCCTCCAGAGAGACAATCAGGTCTCCGACTTCTTGCCTTCCCCTCCGCAACCCCTGCCCACCATATAGCAGCCTGACTCTCAAAAGGGACTTACTTAGTAGAGAGTTGATTAGAAATCCCCAAACTCTAACTCCTGTCTCTGCATGACTTTGCTATTTGAGTCCATACTCCATAACCCTAAATTTATCCAGGAACCTAAATTTATTTTGAACTCAGCTGAGCCCAGGGGTCTTAATTCTACCCTCACCTTAGAATCAAGGAGGAAGACTCTTTTCTACTTCATCACTGAAAAGTTGATGGGGGATTAATTGTCATCACTTGCTTTTTTTTTTTGTATTCTGTGTGTCTGTGTGTGTGTGTGTGTTTTTGAGATAGGGTCTCACTCTGTTACCTGGGCTAGAGTGCAGTGGCATCATCAAAGCTCACTACAACCTCAAACTCCTGGGCTCAAGTGATCCTGTCTCAGCCTCCTGAGTAGCTGGAACTATAGGCGTGTGCCACCATGCCCAGCTAATTTTTAAAATTTTTTTTGTAGAGATGGGGTCTCGCTATATTGCTCAAGCTGGTCTTGAACTCCTGGCCTCAAGTGATCCTCCCACCTTGGCCTCCCAAAGTGCTAGGATTATAGGCATGAACAACCACACCTGGCCCATCACTCTCATTTTAAAGATTTGGCAGGGGAGAGGAGACTGAGGAACAAAGAGTAAAGAGGCTCAAATTTGGTGAACTGTCACCAGTGGTGGTGGTGCTCCAGAGGCCAGGCTCCTCTAGACACTTCCTACCCCTCAGCATTTAGAAATAGGGCATATCACTCTTCAAATAGCAAGTCTCCTCCCTTTCCTCAATTAGTGGATTCTAGGGAGAGTGAATGCCCAGTTCACCAGGAGAAAGACCCAGGAGGATGCTGCTCATCAAATGCCCAGGAACCAAGGAGCCCTCAAGTGCATGCTGTATGGCTAGAGCCTCAACCAATGGTGTTTTAGGAGGCAGCTGGGGACAGAGTGGGCATTAAGATATCTGCTGAATCCAGGGTTGCTTGTTCTTGCCTGAGAGCCTCATCTGGAGAAGAAATAACTAGGGAGCGGCCGGGCGCGGTGGCTCACGCCTGTAATCCTAGCACTCTGGGAGGCCGAGGCGGGTGGATTGCTCAAGGTCAGGAGTTCGAGACCAGCCTGAGCGAGACCCCGTCTCTACTAAAAATAGAAAGACATTATATGGACAACTAAAAATCTATATAGAAAAAATTAGCCGGGCATAGTGGCGCATGCCTGTAGTCCCAGCTACTCGGGAGGCTGAGGCAGTAGGATCGCTTAAGCCGAGGAGTCTGAGGTTGCTGTGAGCTAAGCTGACGCCACGGCACTCACTCTAGCCTGGGCAACAAAGTGAGACTCTGTCTCAACAAAAAAAAAAAAAAGAAATAACTAGGGAGGGGAGATGCTGAGGCCTAAACAGAGGCGCGAGTTGCAGAAAGCTATGGAGGTCGGCCACAGACAGAGAAAATCATCTCTGTTTTTTGCCACCTGTAGACTAGAGGTGAGATAAAACAGAATAACAGTACCCACATTCAAAGTAGATGAGGAAGTCAGTCCCAGAGGTCCAGCTGACTCCCAGAAATGGCCCGGACTCACTGGAGCCCAATCATTTAGTCATCAATGTTTACTGAATGTGCTGTGTACCAGACTCATCTGGGCACTGGGGATGCCATGGCAAATCCTGCCCTCAGTGTTAGACCATCAACAGAAAAAAAATACATGAACAAGACAATGTGGACAGTGATAAGCACTAAGAAGAAAACTGGAATACAGTGGCAAGAGAAAGTGACTGGAAGGGGCCACTTCAGTTTGGGTTGGCAGGGGAAGCCTCTTTGAAGAGAGGACATGAATCCTGAGGCCTGATTGTGAAAAAGGGCAGCCATATGAGGATGTGGGGGAAGTGCATTCCAGGAAGAGGGAAGAGCAAAGCCAACGGCCTTTAGGTGGCAACGGGCTCCATGCATTTGAAAAACAGAGAGGCAATCACTATTGCTTGAGAGAAATGAACAAGGCGGTGAGAGGGAGAAAGCTAGAGTTAGGTAGAGCCAGATCACAGTACAGAGTTAAGACTTTTATTCTAAGTGCGATGGGAAGTAGGGAGTTACATCATCCAATTAGCATTTTTTAAAAGATCACTCTGGCTGCTGTGTGGAGAATGGATAGCAGAGGGCAAGCATGGCAGTAGGGAGACCAGTGAGGAGGCTGTCAGGTGAGGAAATGGGTGCCCGTGTAATCTGTCATCCAAACCTAGATACTGTACAAGTGAACAGGGATGCTACAAATAATTAAATAGGGACAAGAGGCATAACCAGATGGTCTCATGCAAAGTGGGACACATGGACACTCTGGATATGACAGAGCAGAGCAGTGGTTTTCAAGGTGCTGTTCCTGGATCCACAGCATCAGCAGCACTTGAGAACTTATTAGAAATGCAAATTCTCAGGCTGCTACCCCAGACCTACTGGATCAAAAACTTGGGATATAGTAGTATGTATTTTAACAAGCCCTTCGGGTGATTTTGATACAGACTAAAGTTTGAGAATCACTGAGCTAGAGTGACAGTGGTGTAGGTGATGAGATGTGGCCAGATACAGGATATATTTCGGATATGAAGGGTCAAGAAAACCAGAATCTGGAACGAGCTCTTTGTTTTCTGTGTGAGCAATTTGTCCATTGGTGGTGCCCTTTGCTGCAATGGGAAGGACTAAGATGGGAAGAGGAATGGGTCTGTGGAGGGATTAAGCTTCTGCTTCAGATGTGTGAAGTCGGAGTGCAGAAATAAGCCTTTCTTCCCTGGGCCACCTTTTGGAACAAGGAAGCAGTTCTACCAGCCAGAGGGAGTGATTCATAGGGCAGCCCAAGCTCTGCAGCTTCGGGCACTCTTTTCAGAGCCAGGCTCCTCCTTAGGAGGCACTGGATTTAAAGAAGGGAGTTTTTCCCAATGAAGGTGCTCTGAGTACCAGTTTAAGACATGGCCCAAGGCCGGGCATGGTGGTTCACGCCTGTAATCCTAGCACTCTGGGAGGCCGAGCGAGGCAGGTGGATGGTTTGAGCTCAGGAGTTCGAGACCAGCCTGAGCAAGAGTGAGACCCCGTCTCTACTAAAAATAGAAAGAAATTAGCCAAACAACTAACATATATACAAAAAATTAGCCGGGCATGGTGGCACATGCCTGTAGTCCCACCTACTTGGGAGGCTGAGGCAGAAGGATCACTTGAGCTCAGGAGTTTGAGGTTGCTGTGAACTAGGCTGACGCCACAGCACTCTAGCCCGGGCAACAGAGTGAGATTCTGTCTCAAAAGAAAAAAAAAAAAAAGAAAGAAAGACATGGCCCAAGAACAACCCTGAAGGAAAAGCTGAAAGCAGTGCCCCAAGTCAAGTAACTGGCTGCTCAGGTGGAAACAGCTTATAGAGGCACAAGTTGAGATGCTTTTAGCTAGGAAATAAAAATCTGGACCTTGTCATGGAGTTCTTCTCTTGGAAGACCAAAACTTGCCATTGACAATGTTCTAGCTGCAGTTGACGTGCCCCAGACAGGACAGGACTGTCACAGAAAGTTCAGCAGTTTTTAGCAGTTCTGCTATGACACACAGCTCACAGCTCCAGAAGAAGGAATCACTTTTCTAGTTGGTCCTAGACTCCTGGCCTGGTGTCCCATGCCTGGGCATTTGGTTTTTGTTTAGAGGGCTATGGTTGCAGCACATACAGGGAGCAGCAAGTCCTTATTCCTGTGCTATCTCGTGCAGGGGACAAACACCCTCAGTTGACACCCAACAGTACACAGATGAAGAGAGAAACAGGGCGTATGTGGCCATTGCTTCTTGTAGTGGTGCTGAAAGCAAGTGGAAGCCAGAAAGGGATGGATAAGCATTAAGTTCCAGAGCAGGTATTCTTAACTTGGACCTTAGGGGGTCCGTGAAGTAGTGGAGAGGGCCCCAAGTTTCATCAGATTCTCAAACCTAAGACTCCGAAAGAAATTTAAAAAACCTTTGCTTTAGAGAGCAGTGGTCCTCGCCTTCAGTGTGCATCAGAATCACCTGCAGGGCTTGTTACAACAGGGATTGCTGGGTCCCAACCCCAGAGGTTCTGATTTAGTAGGTTTGGAGTGGGGCCCAAGAATTTGTATATCTAACAACTTCCAAGGATATGCTAATGCTCTTGGTCCAGGGGCCACACTTTGAGAACTAATGCTTTAGACGATACAAAAATCATGTGGGGTTCAAGTTCAAATTATGATCTTTCCTTTTCAGACAAGAGTTCTAACAGATGCCACAGCCTTCTAAACCACTCCCAAGTCCCAAGGAATTTGAGATTTTATTTTTGGAAGAAGCCCTTGGAGAGTGACAGACTCTGGATCTCTCCTTAGAGGTCAAGAAACATCTGGGAAGTAGCATTTTAGAGGGTGCAGGAAAATGCCTCCAGAAACCTAAAAGCCCAAGCAAAACTCTTGGCTGGCTCTGGCTGATCCAATTACTGGGCCAGTTGTTGGCGAACAGTTAGGTTTTGGAAATCTGGGCAGACCAGATCATCTTCTAGAGACTGCTTCCTGACTCTTTTTGTTGAACACACATGAGCTCAGTCAGATAGGAGCTCTGCTCTATGGAAGAAATGGTGTCTGCTGCGGGGTAGAATCTGAGAAAGAAGAAAAGGAAATCGACAACTCAACTAGGCAGAATTCAAGAGCCTCATTCACAGAACCCTTTGATCAGGTCATTGTGGTAAGGGTAGGAAGAGGCAGGAATAGTACTCAGGGCGGTGCTTACTTTAAGCAAAAGCAGTGGAGAGAGGCCTAGAAGGGCCATTTGCCAACTTCCTTCAGATCTGCTGTGAGTAAGTCATTCCCCCATGAAAGGGGAGGGGGAGATGAAAATGTGGCTTCATTCATGAATCAACCTCCGGAACAGGAAGTGTGGCTTTTGAGCTATGCAGAGGAATCCTCCTTTGCTACAGGGAACACTGGCTTTGCCATCCAGCTAAATACATCCTGAGGTGAGGCAACAGCAAAGTCAGGGAAACCCTATACCTAGGGGATGAGGAGGCAGAACTTCACAGAGGAGGCAATACATTAGAGTGACTGAGACCATGGATGTGCTTTGGCATCAGCCTACCTGGTGTGGAATCCTGGGCATGTTACTTAATCTTTCTGTGCCTCATCGTCCTCACTGGCAAAATGAGGCTAATAATAGTGCCTATCTCATAGAGCTGTAGTAAGAATGAAGTAAAATAACCTAGGTAAAACACTTAGCTTGGTGCCTTGAATATTTTAAGCACTCAATGTTTAAAAAATAAAAGGTGGTGAGCCTGGAAAAATTTAGGATGGTGGCAGTACAGAGCCACTCTTAGTACCAGTGCCAGAGACAGAAAGTGGAGCTAGGTTGGAGCTGCTGCCAGTATCCACGGAGGCTGACAGAGCTCGAAGGTGTGCGCTGAGCATGCTGGAAGAGCCAGGATGCCTGTGACGGCGGGGTTAGCTGGATAACCGTGCTGGCTATAAGGTGGGGCTACCCTACTCTTTTAATCATTGCAATATTCAGTGAGTCTGTTTCATGACATTTTCTCACTGCCAACCTAAGTGCCAAATGGTCTGATTGGAACAAATCAAAGTGAATGAAAAATCAATGTTGGTAGGAAAATTGGGTTGATGTTATTGGAAACACTTTGGAGATGTGCAGTATTAAGGTGGAATCCCTATTTTCGGGGGGGGCGGGGGCGGGGAGTGGCTCCTCCTCCTGAAGTTCTAGAAGTGTGGGTAAGGTGGTGAGGTAAGACCAGTGGAACTCTGTGCTGGTCCTGAGGTAAGCTAGCAGTCATACACTGAAAAAGAGAGCTCTCTTTCCTCTGGTCATGAAAGAGCAGAACCTCTTCCAAAACCCAGTACCCCAGATCAAAAAGTCCTATCTGCTTAGAAAGAAATTGTTACTGAAACTAGGAACAAAGAGATTTCTAAAAACCATGCAAAAGAGCCAAAAGAAATTATATACCACATGGTTAAATAAAAGTTCATTGCCAATGTGTCTGAGCAAGTGGAAAAAGAGTAAATAAAACAAAAGGAAAAAAATAAAATAAAAGTTCACACCCACTGGAGGTGAAGGTAGGAAGAGATTGCCAGTTATATCACCTTAGGAAAAAAAGCACTAGAGTAAAATGCCAAATAGTTACGCTTGAGCATGCTGGGTCCCTTTCTTGAGGGGCTCCCAAGGCCCTACCATCTTTGCCCTGTAGTTCAGACCTATCTCAAGTCTAGAATGTTCCTCCAGCAGCCCTGCAGTAGGACCTCACCTCAGAGCCTTTTGCTCTCCAAATTGACCCACTGAGCATATTTAATCATGGTCCCATTGGGAATCTTTAAAAGATTAAGGCCACAGGACAGTTAGGAAGGGGGTTGACTTCTGGCTTTTCACTCCTTTATACTTACTGGGAGCAGATCATGGCTGGAGTTTCCACAACAAGCTCCTATACTTGAGAGCCCTCCTCTCGGACAGGGACCCATGGATTAACCTGATCCCACCCTGAGGAGACAGGAGTATTTGGTCTCTTCTTCAGGAAGTACCCACCTGTCTTCCGCACCCCCACCAAAAAAAAAAAAAAAAAAAAAAATCAGAGGCACTGGAGAACTTAAGGAAAACTGGAGTTTCTTAGGCACTGCACCTACCTCTCTAAAATAGTGGCACCCTCAGCTTTAAGTTTTTATAAAACAAAGTTTCTGCATTATTTTTATTGGAGTTGGTAGTTGTCAGAGGTGGACGCTTGTTCAATCCTGCTGTCTTCTACAAAGGAGGGCCATTTTAGCAAGAGAACAGCATAACAACGATCACAATAAACTCTCTTGGGATTTACCCAGGGAAGCTTGGAACTGTAAATACCACAAACTTGAGATATCCTATGGTCATGAAGCGGTTTTTAGAATATAACCATTGTCAAATATATTTAAATAATTGTCATATATGTTTTCCATAGTGTGATTTTTGTCATAAAACTTAGAGAATTACTTGTTTCAAGCCTTCCTCATATCCAACCTGAAGGTAAGTGAAAACATCAAAAAAGATAAAAGGAGAAAACCACAAATAAAACTTCAAACTCCACTTCCAAAGGCTAAGGAAAATATACACCTCAGGCCTCTGCTGGTGTTTGAGTTAGAGGTCAAAATGGGGGTAGTTCTCGTTGGCCAGATAATCTACTCTTATAGGAGAAGGACCAATTGACACTATCCTGAAGGATCACTTCTGTGCCATGTTTTTATTGGTAACTTCATTCACTCGCTAGAAAAGCAGTTTTGAAAGGGATCTTATTTTAAAGCACAACCTCTATTTTCTGCAGAAGATTCTCTTCATCTTTTGTTACGGGCTCTTTTGTAACCCTTCCACCACCCAAACCAATTTCAAATTTAAAATGACAGAAAAGAAAAACTCTGCCATGAGAAAGGAACATGATCTATGGGGAAAGTTTTTCCTTTTCTTCAATATGATGGCTAGGTTAACCATCACACCATTAGAAAATTTTAGAAACCTACCCAAGAAGCCATATAGGGAGGCCATTCACATAAAGTCCCCCAAACTAAACAAAACTGTTATAAAACAAAACAGAAATAAGAGTTCTCTAGTGTGAGGGAACATACTTAGTGCTTGCAGCCCAATTAATGATCCTAATAGGCAAATATACCTGCTGAGTCCTAAAATTGGTTTCCATTAAAAAAAAAAAAAAAGCCAGACCCCTTACTACAACCAGACCCTTTCCCCCCAGAAAGCACTGAAACAAAAGACTGATCTGTTTATACAGTCACATGAAAAATAAACATCTTTATTTTTTTGCCTACTTTATTTCATTTTTTCAAATAAAATTTAAATCTGTACAAAGTATACTGTTACAGTATATATTTTGTAAGAATCAATGCCTAAAAGAATCACAATACTTCAATAAGCAGTACAGCAGACCTCGCTAGTTTCAGCTTTGATATTGAACAAACTCAAGCCGGCTGATGCACAACACGTTTGCTTGGTTTCCACATGGTGAGTTCCCAGCACTGAGATGGGAGAACATGACAGCAAATATGGTTATATTACAGCCCGACACACTGCGCTTCTTCATGTGATAATAACTGCACATATTTAATACAGAATGCTCAAATTTACTTTTTAAATTGCATTTGCTTACTTCTTAGTTGGCAAAATTCAGCATTCTTAAATGGGGTCCCCAAACAGTGCAAATTAATGATATTCTACTGTATATTGGCACATCTCCAATAAGGATTAACTTGTAAACTCAAAGAATACCAACAACTTAGTCCTAAATTTTAACTAATATACATCTGGTCCATTTAACCAAAATCATTTTGGAAAGATATTAAAGAACAATTCTATTTCTGAAAGGATACTCTTTTGACCATTCTTTAGAGAAGATAAATTTTTAAATTGTCATTAAAATGTTTTACTATAAAAATTTTACAAACTTGATTAGAAATTTCAAGATCATGATTCACAGCAGACAAATACAAACTGTTTATATTCCAACAATACCTATTCTTAGACTTTCAAACAGAGCACAACCATGTCAGCTGTGTTAACTAAAATTCTGAACAGTGTACTAAATTTATAAGTGGTGCTGGGTCTAGCAAGTGTAAATACACAGTATATTTCAATGAAAAGAATTGTCTTCTTTATACTTTATTTGTTTTCCCATAAGGAAACATTAATGTTTACATTCTTTAATAAAGTTAATCTTACATCAGAATATAACTTAATACTGTCAGCAACAGGGACCGCACACAGTAAATAAGAAGCACATTTAAAATAAGTCTGAATTCACATAGATTAACATTTGTTGGTTAATAAAATATCGACAGTATTACAATCTTACAATATTTACAGTAAGAAAAATCTAGAGTAATATATACCTTTCACAGCAGGATTCCATTTTTTTTAAAATTTCTTCCAGTTTGGGATTGTGTATACACGAAAGCTCAAAATAAAGCAACTCTGCAATATAATCTTAAAATAATGGCTACTAGGGGGAAATTCTATCACAACCATTGAAAATAATGGTGACTTCTCACGGAGTCTGTGGCATCTGAGAACCCAGTTAATTAACCAAAGTCTTGCTCAAACCAGCCTCAGTTACCCAGATTAAAGCAGAACTCCGGCCTTCCCTGACTGCTGAAAACCCAACAGATTTTTTTCAACATGCTATAAGAAAAGAGGGAAAATTGGTTTCAGCTCACATCTCATGGCTGGAAGCCTCTGGCCAGTGCACATTCCCCAGCTTATCCTAAAAGAGGGCCGATTTCATCCCCACAGCATCACAAGAGTCCACAGTCTAGCCACAGGGCACTTTGACACCACGCTCACCCATTCCTCAACTCTAGTGCATTAGGATAAGGCATGAACTTGGCCCATATAATACACACCAGCATCTTAGAGACTTGGGACCAGGGCAAAGAAACAGACTAGTGTAGTTTGCACTGAGATCAACAGGAAAAATGGGAAGTGATGCACATTTCCAATTAGAATGAGAAGAAGACCCACATCCCTAAACTGGAATTTGGCCAGGGCATCAGAGTTAGCACCCCCTCTCTGAGTACCACAAGGGATTAGGATGTGTGCTCTGGGCCTCCTCTAAGAGAGAGCATCTACAGTAACACAGTGTGGGACATTAGTTCAGTGACAACTCCCAAGAAAGCAGATACAATTCTTGAATCTGGGTCTGTCTACAGCACCTGAGGTCAGTCATCCAAGCTGTGACCTGTCCCAACCCTGCTTACTTTAAGATATCTGATGGGCACAGAGCACTCAGGGATACGGCTGCTGGCTACTTTGGACTCTAGATCTCACAGGTAATCAACAGGTATCTGGGATTGAATTAGCAAACTGTACCATAGCTCCTTAAACAGACACTGTCAGGTTTGAAATCATGTCAAGCATGAATCTTCACTGTCAGGTCAGAAATCAAAGTGGGAGTCTTCCCACATCAGCCAAGGTTATTTTGTCAAAACCTTAGAGGAGTTGGACAGTTTTTCATGTTGTTAAGTGATTAGTTTACTTATTTCAGTCAAGCTGGATTGGCAAACCAGACTGAACTATTTAGTTAGCTTTGTTTTTTTGATTCTTATGTGTGTGCTAACCCAAAGCTGTTGTATTTGGGCTAAATACACTGACAGAGAAAATTCAAACAACAAAAGTTTTCAGCAAACTTCTGTGGCATTTTCTTTTTGGAAGTCATTGCAAGATCTAAAGGTATTTCTACCCAACAAAGTCTGTTTAAGTGTTTAAGGTTACTTCCTTTTTGGTCCTATACAGAATGCTATGACTTCTATATAGGTCTGAATGCTGCTCCATGTAGATTCCTTCTGTATATCTAAAAATATATACTTTTCAGTAGTTCAATACATGGTTAATCTTCCCACAGAGGAAGATTTTTGTAATCACATGTTGCAAAGTAGAAAAAACATCTCCTTTCTAAGAAAGGAAATATACTTTCCTATTGTACACTTTTGAATAAGCCCAAAGGCATGCACCAAAAATTATTAAAACTAATACATGCAATAAAATGGTGTAGAGTTAGACTTAAAGTGCTGCTTTTCAATTTTTAAATTTGAAGACATTTTGTCAGTTGTTGACTCAAAGATCTTCCCCTACCCTCCCACCCCACCCCATGGCATTAAGAGAGAAAAGTAAAAAGTGTGCATAAATCTTTAAACTATTCTTTACACAGGGGAAAGAAGAGATACATCAACTATCCTATTTAAAAACTGGATTCCCAGTTTTCAATAAAACCAATATTTACTGGTAAAAACTGTGAAAGCTAATACACCCAAACAAATGTTACTAGTAAATAATGTTCTACATAGAGAATAATTTACTTTGGTTTTATGCACCTTCTCAAAAATAACACTAGTGTCCCATACGTCACCAAACTGATGTGTTCCAGCAAAGTTGTAAGGCAAATCTTTTTTTTCCCTAGTGACATCTTGTTCCCAATAGACAAAACTAAAATCTTTTGGTGAGGAAGGGGTTAAGATAATGGTTAACCCCTTGGCATCCTGAGCATTGTGGTTTATCAAACTCTACCCTGCTAGAAGTTGTCAGGCACCCTGACCCCTGCCTTGAACCAGTAATGGCTCCCACATATAGAGATGCCCTGACTCCATATAAATAGCTCTCAGAACTTTGCTTCTTTTTCCTTCTGTCTGGATGTTTTAATGTCTAACAAAGCTGGTTGCAATGTCACATTTTACTAGTAGGGGCCACCCTCTAACAATAATTCCAATCTGAAATATTTGAAGCCAATAGTTAGTTCCTAATTTTATCAATGATTTGCATTAAAATTTTCTCTATGGAGTTTACTTAGAGCAGAGATCCTTAACTTGGGTTTCAGAACATGTGTGATGCCCCTGAGGTTGTATGTAAAATTATCTGTGTACATGCATTTTTTTTTTCTGGGGAGAGGGTTCATCACTTTCATCAGATTATCAAAGGTATCTGTGACCCCAAAAAAGGGTTACAGGGACTTAGGGGGATACCCGTAATTCATTTTATACCAGGATTGGGAAATGGGGGCAGAAAACTAAAAATGGCCTCAAAAGGGGAGGGGCAAATTGCTGATATTTTCCCTTTATTCACATTTGGGATATAAGTGCTTCAAACTAGAAAAAATAAGCTGGTTAAACTCCATTAAAAATAAAGCCACTTTCTAAAATTTTTCATTTTCCATATATGGTAAATTTAGTCTCCAAGAAAAGGTTTGAAGACTAAATTTTTCTCTTTTCCTAAAGGAAATTCATAGTTATAATGCTGAACAACATCCACATTGAAAGATTTGACAACATAAAGCATAGATAATTCTAATGATGTGAGCCTTTAACTTATGATTTTGAGTTAAGGATTATCAAGAGTCAAATACACATTAACCTTCATTTCCCAAAACTCGTCCACATTTAGACAACTACCTAGCATAATTCCACTAGATAAATCTAAAATCTGAACAACTGAAATTAAACCTTCTATCCAAAGTAAAAACAAAGCCACAAGATTCCACAATAGAATCGGCCACAAACATTCACACTATGTCATAAAGGACTTTCTCATTTCAAATACATCACTGAATTTTCAACAGAATTTGCAAACATAAGATCCAGAATGACTAGCAAAACATGCTGAGAAGAGCATGTCAAGAATTAAAACACCACCACCCCCCTATCCAGAAACACACTCAGGCATTCCAAAAATAAACCAGATCTGAAAAGAGGAGAGGCCTCTCGCTTGGTTTTAAGTATGAGGTGCGTAAAAAGCTATGAGAAAGGGAATATAAAGTAAATTAAATAACTTACAAAAAAAAATTTTAGCCAAAAACATACCTCTCTGCTCCATTGGTAAAACTGTTGATTTTTTTTTTTTTTTTTTTTTTTTTTTGCAATTCTGAACACTGTGTTGCACAATCTCACTAAGACAAAAAAATATGTTCACAGGTACACTTTTTGTTCTTTTCTTTCTAGAGCACATCTTTGAGGTCATAAGACTGCATCTGGTTAAAATAAAGTCTCTTACCCCTTGATGCCCTTCCCCCTCAAAAAGTGATTCAACCCTGAATTCCAAAATGGAATATTCATTTAATATAATTATGTCAATATCAGTTGTATCACATAGACAATGAGGAAACTATATGAACATTATGGAAAACTACATGAAAGAGGGAGCTGCCATTTAAAGCCACCCACTTCACTTCCAGCTGTTTAAGCATGTACCCAGCTAGACTCAGATCTCACAGACTTCAGTGAAAACAGACCAACGCTCCAACGCCAGGCCATCTCAGGCCAGAAGTTGGATCTCAAAGACATCATTCCAAACACACACACATATATAGTTCCTAAACTTTAACTCTATTTAAATAGTTTAATAAAACTCACATTTACAAAGGATTTTATTGGCAAATAAAGGCCCATATTAAAAATTTTATCAAAACAAATTTTTGTTTTAAATAGCTAACACTAAGAAATATTTTCTTGGCCTTATAAAGCATATTTAATTGCATATAAGTTTTGCTTTGGGTGGGATATTGAAAACATAATTCTGCAAGAAATTAGAAAAGACTAGAAACAAAAGTGAAAGTGACTAGTCTTAACTTTCAAAAAATCAAGTGCAAAGATAAATAGTGCAAATAATGAAAACTAGAAATTTTACAGGCAACTTTATATAGTCTTTCCTGCTTTTGCACTTTTACATATTGACAACTTTATAAACCCTAACAACTGTATGCAGCATGGAAATGGGCTATCATTTATCTCCACTGACTGGACTTAAGGAAGTCTTTCAGAAACTTGTCTCACAGTCATTTAAATAACTGGTTCTTGACACAGGTTTGGGAATTCACTTCTTTATAAACAACTTCTAAGGGAGGGGCTATTTAAGAAGGCTCTGCACTGACTTAAACAAGTTATAATACGTAACTGTATTATAATTTAAAATCTGACACACAATAAAATGTGGGCATTCTACTAAGTGCCAACTCTACAAAATAAGCTATAGTAAAAATAATCCAGCTATTGTTAATAAATTTGATATTCGTAAAAAAGAAAAATTTCTTTCCAAGTATAAAATCAGAAGCTCTTTTTTTTGGGCTATTTTTAAAGAGATTTTTATAACTAATTTATAGAGGTACGAGTAAGATGAAACTTGAAAGTAATCTGTCAAAATCACTGGGAATAAATCCATACTAAATTTGACAAGAGTTAATCCAAATGGACTTAAATTTTGTAACTTCAAAAACAAATATTATAGTAATTTTTTATCATAAATAATTTAAAACACTACTAGGATAATGGGAACAAAAATCTAAACACTATCAGCTCAACCTACAAAAGACATTATGAACCTCCAAGATGTACTAAATTATATTATTAAATCTGCCACCACTGAACTCCTGAATACTATAATTTTAAAGTAAAAAAGTGGGAATACAAACAGAAACATAAGTTTGGGGGGTATATGGTCTAATTTTAGAAATATAGTATTATTGAGGGCTTTATGAGGTTCACAAGATTATATGGTAACTAAGATTGCAGATGTAAAAGAAATAGAAAAGCTACTTAAAATTGCAATTTAGTGTTTTTTACCTGGTTTACTGTCCTTTTCTAAGAAATTTACGTGGACCAAAGGCTCAAAGTTCTATAAAAGCAAGTAATAATACGGGTCTTTGTTGATAGCAAAATCAAATAATTTGATCTAAGGACCACTGTGAAAAGTAAAGGTAAACTACATTGTAACCAAAGTCCAAGAAAACAGATAGTCTGTATGATAAATATTTCTGATAGTTTAAAAAGGGTAACTGAAAAAGTTTGAAATTTTCTTTTCTTCTTTTTCTCAAAATAAGAAGTCCCCCGCACCAACTTGCCATAACTAGAAAAGCTGCCATGCCACAATTGTGCTACTTAATTTGTCCCAGAAAAGCAAACATCCTACATATGAAAACAGATTTGTATAATGCATCATCATCATAACTCTAGCTATAGATTAACAGCTTTCTCATAACAAATGAGGGACCCATTTTCTCTGGCTTTGTTGCAACTTCTTTAGTGAAGATCAACTTCATTGTTCTTAGCAAACAATTCTCATTCAGACTCCATCTTAGTACCTTTTCCTACCTCCAATAAAAATTCCTCCCACTTTACCTCCAAACCATTCCCTTATATACCTCTCACAACCCCATTCAAAAACACATTAAACAGCTCTCCCCTTTCTGTTCTCAAATTTCCAAACCAGTAAGTCTCAGTTCCCAGTAACTAACCTAAAATACACATACTTCATACTCTCTTCAATTTACAAATTTCTTAACAAACATTAATTTGATGCCCTTCAAAATGCCAACTTAAGACTATGGGAAACACAGCAGTCAGAAAAAACTGTCCAATTACCTCATAATATAGAAATCTTTCTGGATCATCAGTTAGCTATGTTCTAAGGCAGGAGTCAGCAGTTTCTTTACTTCTCTTGAAGGGGGTAAGCTTGAGTGCCACTGGCAGGCCTATGGCAAGAAGAATAAAAAAAGAAAAGGAAAGAAACAAGGAAAAAGGATGATAGGAGAGAGAAGATGCCAGATGTTTATGTTAAGGAGGTAGGTCAAGTGCCACCAACAACTACCTGCACTGAAAATTGCCAATCCACTCCAGCTGAATGGGAGTTTGACCCAATCTTAACATGTGTCTAATACATCATTAGCTGATGGACATCACTGTTTGAGCTAGTCAAGGTGAATAGGTAAAGTCACCTGTCCCATAACTTTAACTGCCACTTCATGATAAGGATATCTTTTCTTAAATCTTCCTAGGATCCTTCTGTGTTAATCCATCTTAAACCAAAACACATACTAACAAGAGTATTTCCATGTTTTTCACAATTCTAGAATATAAGGACTTGGTCCTTGAACTTGGAGGCCTCTTCAATTATTAAAGTGGACCCTAAATTAAGAAAATTAAACTCTTTAGCTTAAAATTTTTTCCCATGAAATGCTACAAAAATTTAAATATGTAAATTATTAATAATCAAAACAAAGTATGTATTAATGAAAATACAAAACAAAGTATGTATTCAACGTAAAAGTCTTGTGATTCCAAAATGAGTAAAGTATTTCTGATCTATAAGAACCAACTTTATTTTACATAGAGGATCACCACCATGTTTCTACCTATCAAGACAATTTTCCACAAAAGCAAAGGACATTAGGAAAATAAAGAAAAAAATGATAAATACCAAACATAGTATGAGGGCAAAATAAAAATGAATAAATAAGATGAAATTCTTGTTAAGAAAATGTTTAACAAGTGACCTTTGCCACTTAACTTTCTTAAAGACATAAATTGCCTACACCATTCATTCAACATCAAAACTTGGTAGTTATTTTAGCAGATGAAAGATGACAAACTGTTGGCTTGGAACCAATCATATTTTTCTTCTTTCATCTGGTTGTTCTTGCTTCATGAAATTCTGTCCGATTTATGCTAATGCTAATTTAGATTATCTTCACTTAGTCCATAATGAAATTTCTGTTCAAAAAGAGCCTGTCAAATGCTCTATGCCTTCAATTTTGTTCTTGCTTTAGAATCAAATAACTTAAGTATTAAAATTATTTTTTCTTAAAAATATATTACAAATTCTGCAAAGATGACTCTATATAGTGATCAATCCTGCTGGATGAAAACAGTAATTTTAATAGCAGTGATCACCTTAGTTTTATAGTATACTTCATTATGAATGGCCTAAGTTTGGTTAACATGCAATGAAGAAAACAAATATTATAATGTATGATTTCAAAAATGATACGCTGTAATGGACAACTTTGCACAAATAACTTTGGTGGATTTATTTGCTTAAGCAATTCCAATAAATTTTCTCTCCTATTTAATCCACATTCACCGAATATGTGTATCTGTGTATGTGTATCTCCAAATTATTAAGATATTAAAATTTAGGGATAATAACTACAAATGTTATACTCAGAGTTAACAACTGTTCCAAACCTAAGTTGCTAAAGATGCCCTTGTTTTAACATTCTTTTACATTGAAAACGATGTCTCATTCTCATATTCAAAAGACTTTGAATAGGGGAGAAAAGTCATTAGATTTGGTATCTCACTTTTTATGGGGGAAAAAATCTTAAAAGTATGCTCACATGTAAAATAAAATGCACTGTGGAGCAACAAAAGTTACTGTAGCAACTTTCAGAAAGCCCCATTCTAAAATTGTCTGGAAATGTGTGTGCACATACATGTGTGTAACATGAAAAAATGAGTGGGAATATTGTAGAAAAGAGGGTGAACCATAGGTAGGAGATAAAAATAACCATGCCCATGTTGGGGTCACCAGAGCTGGTTGATAACCCAAAATATCATTAAAAAAATGTTAGTTTAGAAATTTTCAACAGTGCCAAAACGTAAAATGTTAAAGCACAGAAACAAAAATGAATGACATAATCCCCCTAAATGTCAAGCTCCATAAGAAAATAGGAAGAAAAAAGTTGACATAGCATCTTTTTAAATATACCAAATCTTAACTGACTTAAAGATGATATAAAGTGCTTGGGCCATGATACCCACCCAGATTCTCATTATCAACAGATTTACCTTTCCCCCCCCTTCCACCCAAATTTAGTTCAGTTTTCCTGCAGAAAAAGTACAGCATCCCTATATTAATAAGAATAAGAAATGAAAACAGTGAGTACAACTGATATACATCCATTGACTTTTATTACAAATGTACTTGATCACTTGGCTTCAAAAAGTTTAAAATCAATACCCTATTTTCTGTATGCCAGTACAAAGCAAACTGTTTTACAAATTAAATACCTAAAAATTTGACAAAAATATTAAAATTTGATGAAAAACAATTATAAAAATCCTTAATCTTTCTCTTCAAAAAAGGAGGCAGTCTTCCCCATCCTATTATACAATATTAATAATATTCACCATTTTTAGAATAGGTAGCTAAATTATATTTTTCTGTTAGCATAAAAAACTCTTAGACTAATAGATTTTATTTGTATATGCTCCAGTTAAGTTTGTGAATGCCATTTGATTGCAATATAATCAACTATCTTTAATTGAATCCTAATTTGCACTTATTTAATAATTTGCATAGTTTGAAAGGGATAAAGGTTATTCTATGACTAATTATCATAGGCTATTACAGTGCTATTTTTCAAGGCAGTAAGTATTTGCTCCCAAATGTAATTATCTATCTTTAGGCAGGGGTTAAAATTACTAGCAGCTTTCTCCATTACCTGAAAAATCAAATTGGAATAGTTATCTGTCTCTAGACGTAAAGGCCTAAAAAAAATAGTGATATACTTTCCGATTTGAGTCAAATTTCAACCCCTGCATGGGACAACTAGAAAGTGAGACTTTCAAGGTTTTTTATTTCCCTGTTGGTTTTGGTTTCTACTCTCCATGGCTTTTGAGAAGCTGGAAAACAGTTTGTCTTTCCTGACTAGCATTGTCTTTTTTTTCCATTTGGCAAATATTCATCTACCTCCAATCTGTATCTAGTAGAGGAAAAGCCAACATGGCTTTTCTTATGAACTTCCTTTGTTGTCAAAGGCATGTATAATGATTTCTACAGTTCTGGTTAGTTAACTTTAGCTCCCTCTGTGGCTGGATGACTGCTGCTTCTAACATCAGCATGATAAATAGGAGGCACAAATAAAAAGTAGCTTAAAAAAAAAGATTTGGTGATTTAAAAGAAAAAAACAAACAAGTCCAAACACACACACACACACACACACACACACACACACACGAGCATTTCAAATCTGGTGGCTGATCTCTGGATTAAATTACTTGACAGTGTCTCTCATTTTAAAGAATGTCAATATTGCAATGCATTTCAAGTTTTCTTTTATACTTAGGCAAATAATACAGTTTAACCAAGCTCTTGGACCTTAATTGTATGACAAAGCAGATCAATAAAAATAAGGCATACTTGTCAGGAATTAAGTTTTGTTTGCTTGTTTTTGGCACATTTGATCATACTGTCTTCTATGAATAAAACATATGGTCAAATACACCATTTCCTTTTTTGTTTCAGCACAAACAGGGTTTACCAACTAGTAAAATAAAAACAAGGAAAAACTCCAACATAAAACACTGAGATATAGAACCTTGGTAAAGTACCGAGCACCTGGGGGTGGGGGAGGGGAAGGGTAAGGAAAGGATGAAAAAGGAGAGGAGAGAAGGGAAGGTTTGGGAGGGTGCTTGGGGAGGTAAGTGAGATGCTTAAAAAAGAGCATCTTTACAGTCACTTAGTCTTTTCTATGATCACTTTTTAAGTCTTAAAAGATCTGCATGTGGATTACTTTTCAAACCCACTGGCCATAAATCAGACACTGGTTTTAAAATCTTAGTAAGATTGTGTTCAACTGTTATAGTGTAAAGACAATTGCACAATACATGTGCTTCTTGATCCGGTAGGATTCCAAGCAGAATCTGAAGTCTATAGGTAAGAAAGGCTTCACTTTAGGTAACTCTGACCCTAAAGAAAACCTTATGAAAGAACTCGCATCTCAAAGAAAGGACACTTTGCCTAAGTTTGCTGTGTTTTTGTTGACTTGCACTACTTATTGCTGGCTACTATGAAACACTGATCTAGGAGTACTCCAACAACCTGTAGTACAAGGCTTAACTTTAAGAAGCTATAGTAAACAAGAGACAAAATCAAAGCAATTCTCTTTCCTAATTAATAACAGCACAGAGAATGCAGTCTTTTCCATATCACAGTTAAAGTACAGTGAACAAAACAGCTCAACAAACCTTAAGACAAAAAAGTGCAGGTTATTAATGTTTACATGCAGTTGATAAGCATTCCAAATGTCACATTATGCACTGTAAAAGCTCAACTTTACTATATGGAAATAAGAAAAATGCACCTTAGGGGAAGGGGGAAAAGCAATTTAATCATTTCCAGTGATTTTGTAAGTAAAGAAACTCTTAACTACTGTACGGTCACCTCATATTTAACATTGTATGAATATTAAAAGCAAACAATTTAATGGGAAAATGCACAGTACAATGAAAATAGCTTGTTATTCAACACATACAGTAGATCTCAAAAACAAAGACAACACACTCAACCAGGGAGCTTAAAAATATCAAATCAAAACCCAAAGAACCAGCAGAAAAAAAAAAAAAATCCTTCAAAAAGACAACTGTTTGCCTTCCTAGGCCAATGCTTTACAATGTGAGAAGCACTGATACCTTCCCGCTCCTACAGGTGGTGTCTTCTACATACAGCAGTTAGATCTATATGGCTGGATTCGCCAAGAAACAATTCCATCCCCAGAACTCTGTCAGACAAGATCCTTTTTTCTTTTTTTTTTCTTTTTTTTTACCAAAATACTTTCTACAGAATTCCAAACCAAAATGTACTGTTTAAGGCATCTTTTTTATAACATTTTTTCTTCACTCAAAGATGATAGTCATGCAGCAGTTTAATGATAAAAATATATTAATATTTTACTATACAGCAGCAAGAAGTTAGTTGTCAATTAAAAGCACACAAACATCTTTAAATGAAAACCTGTAAAAGACTATCGTTACAAACAATTTCAGTTTGGAGGACACCAGCTTGATAAAGTGCTCTCCTAAGCTTTGCATTTTCATACCCTACACCTTGAATATATGAGTTATAGAACATACTTTTGATAGAAGGCTTTTACACTTGGGGAACACAAATACACTTAGCATATAATGTAGCCAGTAATAACTAGCACCACAGCTACATGGAAATCCTTTACATACACCAACTTGGCTTTCACTTTTAAACTCAGAATCCATGGCTCAGTAGGATAACTAATTGTGTTGCTCTGCTTTTTAACAGGAGGTCTACATAGTTAATAGCACTGGCAAAAATCAAAGGATAGCTTCAGACCTCTTACAAGTTTAGGAGACAGTGCTAGTGACCACAAATAGACTCACTACCTGATGTCCAAGTACAGGTTCACTGGAAATTGCTGCACGTTAGTTTTTTAAAATCTTTCTACACATAATAAAAAAAATATATTATGAACGATACAAGTACATCTCATATACACAATAATGACAAAACACCTACTCAAAGCAAACAGATGCAGAAAAATATTATGGGAGATTTCCTTTTTCTTTCTTTCTTTTTCCTTTTACTATTTGAATAACTTTGGTTCCAACCATAAAAATCACAACTTAGCAAATTTCATTTAAATGCCTTTTTTTAATAATTTCTTCATGTTCACAGAAGTTTCACTGACCATTTTTATATGTTTAAGGTCCAGATGCAATGCATATTGTATAAAAGAGAGCACTTATTGTTTACCTTGCATGAATTAAACCTACGTACCTTTAACTCTACAAACTTCTGCATAACATTTAGACAAAGCTCAGACACACAGCATGCCTAGCCCTCATATATATACACATCTCTAATCACAGGTATATAGGGTGTCAAATATACTATAATAACCTCCATGTAAGGTTTGAAATTTGGTAACAAAATGAGAAAAACTAAAAATATTATTTTACGTGTTCTAAAATATCTCTTTTTTTGTGCTAAAGTCAAATGTTAGCTCAACATGAAAAGGACTTTTATATAATTCAGCAATATTATAATCTTGACCATTTTGCAAACACTTTAATAATAATAGCTTAAACGTGTACAAAAGTTCTTGGTTAATTAGGGAAATAAACACTCAGTTCTTTATATTTTTTAATCAAGTAGGAAACACAGTTCATATAATGTTATTACTTTTTGTATTTTTTTGTTTTTTGTTTTTAGCAGCTGCTTACTGTTTTATATGGTGGATAAAGTGGACAACATCCAGCGATGGGTGGCAAGTCAAGAAGAGAAACTGTCAGTTGGTGGAGGTTCTGTGGGTGGTGCTCCCTTGGAGTTAACAGTTATATCTTTTTTTTTTTTTAACTTTTTAACTTTTTATTTTCTCTCTCTTTACAGTATATTTTCTCTGTGTTTGTGGCTGTGTGTGTGTGTATGTGTGTATGCATGTGTGTGTGTGGGTTCTCATTCAGTTTGATCAATCTTCTTCCCCTTCCTCCTCACCCTGCAGTAACAGGGTGGCAGCGGCAGTCTCCTCCTGCTGCTGCTGCTGCTGCTGGTGGAGCTGCTCACAGGCAGCCCGCTTCTCCCTCTGCTTCTCTTGAATCTTCTTCATCTCCTCCGAGTACTTGCAAAAGGTGTGTCCAAACTTAGCCCACACCTTGTAGGGCACGGTGATGGAGTTGCGGTAGGTGGGCTTCACCTCACTCACTCGCATAAACACACCGTACTTGTTGGAGCCCACATCGAAGAAGAAGCGCTTGTTGTCCACAGTCAAGGAGGTGCCCTCGGGCAGCTCGGCCGGCTCCTCCTCCACTCCGTAGTCGTCGATGAGCTTGGCCAGAGCGTCACGGAACTCGATGAGCCCCTGCGCGGGCAGCGCAATGGTCTGGCCCTGCGTGGAGCCCAGGCCAGGCCCCCGGTTGACCGTCTGGCGGATGCGCAGGAAGCGGCCGCGCTGGTTCTCCTTGAGATCCATGTAGTACTTGCGGTTCTCGCGCACCAGGAACTCGCTCTTGAGCGCCCGGCGCGGCTCGTCCTGTGCCTGGGCCAGGTCGGGCGGCTGGCTGGGGCCCAGCTGTGCGTAGTGCTCGATGAAGTCGCCCAGGTAGTCGCGGAACTCCACAGCCACTGACATGGAGAGAGTGAGACGGCTCTTGTTGCCGCCCGCGCCCACCTCAGCGATCTTGAGGAAGCGGCCCTTGGCGTTCTGCTTCACGTCCAGGTAGAAGCGCTTGTTCTGGATGTCCACCCGCTTGGAGGCCAGCTCCTGCGTCTCGTGCTGCAGCCCCCCCGGGGCCCCGCCGCCGCCGCCGCCACCACTGCCGCCGCCGCCCCCGCCGCCACCACCGCCCCCGCCGGAGCCGGAGCCTGAGCCCGGGTGCCCCAGGGAGCCGCCCGAGCCCAGAGCCGCACCACCCTGCTCGCTGCCGCTGTCTCGGTCCGCCATGATGCTGCGCTCCGCTGCCGCGCCGCCGCCGCCTGCCGCTCCGCCCGCCGCCTCAGTCGCCTCAGCCGCCGCTGCTTTCCCTCCCCGGCTCCGCCTGCTGCCGCCGCAACCCCCACAGCCAGTCAGCCACTCTCGCGAGATCTGCGGGAGAGACCAGACAGACGAGACCCGGTAACAGGGCACTGACTCCCCAGTACAGTAGCAGGGCGCCCTACTGTACGCGCCCACCCGCCTGCCAGCACGTGACCTGCGCCCCCTCCCCGCTGCTAGCTGCTAGCCCCCGTCCGCCCGACCGCCAGGCGGCGCCCACCCACCGGCCCTCACCCTACAACCCTGGCTGGGTGGGGGAGAGGGAGCAGGACGGGCCGCGTCGCAGCTGCTGCTGCTGCCGCCACTGCCACCACCACCACCACTGTGGCTGTAGCTGTTGGCCAGACCCAAGCAGCCTCGGCCTGGGGAGTTTGGGGACTAGGGAAGAGAAGTGGACTTCCATACTAAGCACGGGGAGCAGGCCTAAGCTCTGCTTTCCAGTGACCCCAAAGAGAGGATGTGAGGGGGAGGGGCCAGTGCAGCGCAGCACAGCCTGCTGCAGAGAGGGGACACCGAGTCACGGCCACCCCCTCCCATGCGGGCTTCAGCCAGACCCAAACCCAGACAGGCCTGCCTGTCACCCGGCTGGGCTGTCTCCTACCGCAGAGCCCTGGCCGCAGAGGCAAGTGAGGAAGAGGAGAGAGGTGGTGCGGTGGTTACCCTTAGCTGCAGAAGGGGCTGCTGGGGATGAGGACGGGGCGTCAGCAGCAGTGGCGCGGAGCAGCAGACACCTAGCCTGTCCCTCCCCTCACTCCTCCCCGCGTACACGGCAGCAGGCTCTGGCCTCAGATGATCCCGCTCCCCCCTCCCCCTAACCGCAGCCCCGCACAGTCGGGCGGGCGGGCGGGCGCACTCACCGGTGGGGGGAGCCGAGCAGAGGACAGTAGACGCACCAGGGCCGGGGTGCCCGCAGTGCCTGTTCCCCTCAGCTCTGCTCTTCCTCCCCAAACAACAATCAAAAAGAAACCCCACGCTCACTCAAAAACCTGCAACCAGCACCCCCTGGGACCACGACTGCCTGCCTGCCTCCCCCTCCTCCTTCTGAGATTTGGGGAAGGGGGGCACCATACTCAGGGCTGAGCCCAGCCTGGGTTGCCGGCCAGCTCTGCAGATGATCCAGGCCCTGTCGAGCATTCAGACCCTAGCCCACTCTTATTCCTCTCGGGAAGGACCCAGAATAGAGGAGAAAACTAAGCAGGCTTTCGGAAATTCATGAGCTAAAAATGTCAGGAATTTCCTGGGAAACGCAGTTCCTTACGGGATTCATTAAAGCAGGTTCACTTGCCCCTTTTACTCTTCCTCCCAGAAACTTGTATGTGTCAAGGAGAGCCCCTACCCCCCAAAAGTAAAACATTAAATGATCGCCGGTTTTTATGCAGACAGCTAGATTACCCACCGTTAATTAACCAATGAGTCTTTGGACAGTGACAGCTAAAGGGAGGTCTTCTCTGGTCTCAGAACGGGATTCAGGAGTAAAGGGGCTCAGAAATAAACGATTTCTCTCTTACTACATCTGATGCATAATCTAGGGCCTATTTCCCAGATAGGTAGTGAGTGAATGCTCATACTCTCTTCACTGTAGCCTTCAGCCTTGGCACTGTAGGAAAGCCAAGGCCTATCTCCACGGGACCCCCTGCCAATGCTCCTACACTTTCCTCATCACCTTGTACAGGGGGCTGAGAGGATACAGACCACACAGCCCTACGCCTGGCTTTCTCAAGTATAGATTGCTTCCTCCATCCTAAGAAAAGTGTGCCTATTCCATCTATGTGTTCCATTCCCATTGAGCATACCCCTCTTCTCCCAAAAGTAAGGAGACCTGCCTCCCTCACTCTTAGCCCTAGTGATAACTGAGTACATGGGTTTCCAGCTTCCTGGAAGGGTAAGAAGAGGACTAACGATCAAAAAACCAAGAGCAGTCAAGGGTATAAGCCTTGTTAATGCCTGAACCCTCAAAGCCCCCTAATATATCCCTTCACCCCCTGGGCAAACCTGCCTGCTAGGTATTCACGGCTTCCTTTTTCTCTTAGTAACAGCCCCATTCTACTCAGCATTAGCGACTTCAGCTCTCAGTCGAAGTTTGCTACTTCCCACTAAAAAGGAAGAAACAGGGCAAAGTATCCTGGCCACCAAAGAGCAAACTGGGGCAGTCCTGTGAACCAGTCTCAGAACCACCCACTTATATCCATAGTAGTCCCTGAAATGGCTCTCTGAAGGGGAGGCCCACTCTAAGAGATAAAAACCCAGGATTTGAGCCTCAAAGGAACTTCCCCTTAATTTGGGGGCAATCTCTAGTACCACATAGGGCTCTCTGCATGCTGATTTTTCTGTACTTCCTTGCCTGTCCCCAAATCTGTTGGGAAGGGGACACAGAACTTTTGGAGCACTTCCCATTACACAAAAATACATATGTGAAGAAGCGGAGCCTCTTCCAGGCTCACACAGTAGCGATCAGGACCCTGGATAGACCCCAGCCCCGCTAGTGACGCTAAGGCAGGATCTCCGCACAGAATGGGGCGGGGCGTTATGCTCCCGCTAGTAAACTGAGGCTAAAATCTGGTGGAGTCCGATCTAGAAGGGCTGCTGCTCTTCCTCAAGGGTTCGCTTCGCCCTGAACCAAGCCCCTGCCCCCTAATGAAAACTCAAGGCAGCAAGAAGGCCAATGAGATTGTGATGATGAAGTCCTCCAGCCCGTCCCTGCCATTCTTCCTGCTGATGATCGCTGCCCCCGGGACAGAAAACTAAGTCTCAGAACGGCTCGCCTTCCTGGCCCAACTTCATAGTCTAAATTTCTTGCCCTTGTCCTAAACATTTATGCCCAGGGGTTCTGAAGCAGTTAGAGTTTGGAAGCACCCTGATTTTCTGAAAAAGCAACTGCTACCAGGAACTACTTAGTTCCCCAACACAGAGGCAACTGATGTTTCTAGACAGAACACAAGTTAAATATCATTTGCACACTTAAACTGGGGATTTTAGGTTCGAATCAGCCAACAACTGAGACCCAGATCCCTGCATATAAATACGTACTTACTTATGCTATTCATTATATATGTATAAAGTTTCTGCCATTATATGTCAGTTTCTCTCTTACTTTATACATGTATCTAAAAAGCAAACGAGACTAATAGCTTTTCCAAAATAATTCAATGATAAATTGGATATTTAGCATATTTTCACGACTGAAACATGAGAGTTAATTTCAGGATAAGTCTTTAAGTGCGGGCTTTTTCTCGGATTAAGGAGGAAGGCTCCTTTCCTTAGGCAATAGTGTACAGTAGTTGCCTTAAAAGGCAGCCTGGGAGGAATGATTATTAACTTGCAGAAAAGTCTTAAAAAGTTTAGAACTTTAAATAGAATTTCAAAGCTATATTTGCATTGTAACATTGAAAACCCATTAGAAAATTTGTGGACCTAAAAAGACTTTTAGCTATTTGTTAATTATCTAAACAATATACTGACTTGGTAAATTAAAAGTCTGTTCTAGGGTCCAGTTGTTTGAATTTGTTACTTTAAAACAAATAGTTGTAAAACCAAATTTATAATTCCATGACAATGCAGGAAAGACAAAGGGAAAACGAAATATACTATGCAGCAAATTAATAAGCAGCGAGATATCCACGTTAATGAAAAAATCATCAAAAAACAAACATTCCCTTTCTCCTCAAAATTTGCTTACATTTTAAAAACATGATAAATGTCTCTAGACTTCTTGAGCCCTTTTATTAACACTAACACACATATTTTGAAGAGACTAGAGACTGCTTTATTTTTAATTCCATTATCTCTGTATTTAACAAACTCTTACCAACATAAAACTGTGCACAAGGAAACAGACATCAGGCAGAACAAAAAACAAGCCTCAATTTTCCTCAGCCTAAAATACAGGTGATTCTGAAATAATCTAATTCAGCTTTGGTTTTTTTGTAGTAAAAATCAACACACATTTACAAAATAAACTTGGAGAGAGGGTATCTACCTCTGGGTAGTAAACCCTTTTGATTATAGAGTTCCTAACAGAAACAATATGTTGATTAATATTTTACAAAATCACAAATCTCCAAAATAAAAGAGAAGAACATTAAAACGTGTGTTTTCAAGTGCTCCTTAGGTTAAACAACAGTCTTAAACCAAACAATTATTTTCAATACCTAAATCATTAAAACTAACTGAAATGTTGTACTGCAAATATTCAAACTGGAGGAATTACCCATTTCTTCTCATGGCTATCTACCAGAAAAATTAAGAGAAACTCTCAAGTAAATCTTAACATTTAACAACAACAACGACTAATAGTAACAGCATTTCACGGATCATTTTTTAAAAGCATGTTCCTTTTCTATAGCTCACCTAATCTTGAAAATTATGCCTCTTCAATGCTATTTTAATGTTTAGGATTAAAGATATGAATTAAACATTTAAAATATGAAGAGAACAATCCACGTGATAGAATCCTCGCAATTCCCAAATGTTTTCATTTTAAGCATCTGCAGAAGAGTTAAATAAATGTAGCACACATTCTAAATTCGATAAAAGATTCAGAGAACCCAACATTTGATGGACCCAAAAGGTCCAACGAGAACCGATGTAAATATCAACAGCTCTCTCTCTTCCGCCTGATATTTAAATGGTTTCACTAGTACTCAAAGGAATGAAATCAGCAACTCTCTCCACACGCTAGTCAACACTCCAATTTCCAAAGCCGCAATTCGCAAACGTCAGTTGGGCGGGGGTAGTGGGGGGTCTTGAAGTAATCCAAAAATTCCTTTCCCCTCTGACAGTCTACCAAAAGATGTTAAACCAAATCCAGCCTATTGTAAAGCACTGGGACCTCCCTTCCAAGGACACGGGACACAAGCATAAACACCACTGCGAAAAGCTGTTCAAAAGCACCTAGCCCGACAGAAATGTTAGGGGGCCCAGATCAGAACGAATTAGAACCCTCAGGGGGGTCCCGCAGACACAGCGGAAATGAAGCCGGCATTTATTCAGGGGTAGACAGCTACGAACCAAAGAAAGTTACCCCAGCCAGTCTCTTGGGCCTCTCTCTACCCAAGTTCAAGCTTATGACAGATATATTTGTGGGGTCCCTTCCCCTACACACATCACAGCCCGCCTCCGGGGCCCACAGTCGCTCAAAGGGAAGACCCTTCAGCTACACATCCGTTCCTTCTGCCCTCAAAGGCAGAGGAGCTGTTGAGCTGACCAAGGGCTGTGGGGCAGTAAAAATGCCTTGTTCGGGCCACCCATCTTTGGGCCTAGCTTCATCTGCGATGTCAGCACCAAAAGGTTTTTGTTTTGTTTTCTTTTGTTTTTACAACGCACCCTGGGCGGGTGTATGCACGGGGGGCGGGGGGGGGGGTGTTGAATAGAGGAATCCAGACAGCGGAGCCTGGATTATAGAACGCTCCTTCCTCTCCCCTCCTTCCAGTGTTGCTGTGCTGGGAGTGTCGGCCACGTCTGGCGCACAGTCCCAGGCCCTGGGGCGAAGATGGTCAGGGGAAATGGGGCTCAGGGAATGCTAAGCAAATGGCATCACTGGTGGTCTCCAGCGCCTGCAGAGGTAGGACTGTCTCTTGTCCTTTTTTAAGGGGCGTGTTATTTTGTTCTTTTCTGGGGATAGAAGGGGGTTAATTCGTTTCTCGCTGCGGGGCGGGGGGTGGGGGAATGTTACTGCACAGCCTGGGTCCCCGAGAGGGAGGGTGCGGGGTTGTCTGCAACGGTACAATAATTATTCCCGGGCTGAGAGGGCAATTAGAGAGGACGTGGTGGGCGGCACCTCGAGCTGTGGTAGTGGCAGCAGGGAAGGTCGCGAGGGGCTTACCCGGGCGGGCGGGCGCTGTCCTGCCGCAGGTGAGGGAGGGCGCAGGCTGGAGGGAGGAAGGGCGCGCGCGAGGCAGGCGCTAGGCAAGCGCGAGGAAAGGGGGAGGGGAGGAGGGCGCGCGCGCGCACACCTGTCCCGGACAACGGCGCTAGCCGAGCTGCGCCTCACTCGATCGAGCTCTGCGGGCTGAGCAGGGAGGAGGGCGGGCTGGCAGGCGGGGGCGGGACGCCGAGGGGAGGAGGAGGAGGCGGCTCGGAAGGCTGGCTCGGCTCTCGCTCGTTCTCCCTCCCGCGGGCAAGTCCGGCTCACACCCAGCTTCTCCCCCTCACTCACAGCCCCCTTGGCTCTCCCTCCTCCTCCTCCTTCCCCAGCGGGATCCGCTCGCCGCCGCCGCCGCCGCAGACGGCAAGTCGTGGCAGCCAGACGTCGGCGCGTAACCCGGCGCTCCGTGCGTGACTCTGGGCGACGTCAGCGCGCGCTCCGCGTTCGCCACCCCTCCTCCCCTCTTCGTGGCTCGCGCCATCGGCTCTCGCGTCCCTCGGTTTTGGTTGCCGCCGCGCCGGCCGCCGAGCGCTCTCCCCTCCGCCCCCCTCGAGCGCGTGAACGCGCCCTCTCCGCCGTAGGCGCGTGAACATCCCGCAGCCCAGGCCCTGGAGCTCGTGTAAGGAGGGAGCTGCCTGTGGCCTCTCTGCCAGCACTTCCTCCGCCCACCGCCCGGAGCGCCCCAAGTAGGACTTATCCCCTCGTTGGGCTTCTGAAGGCCGAGGCCAGGCTCTAGCGGGGATAGAACCTTGTAGGACCTGCGCCAGCTCCAAATTAGGGCCCTCAGCGTCGTTGCGGCTTCCGCTACCATCTCGTCACACGCCCCTCGCCTCCACACCGCCCCCTTCTCTCTGGAGGCAGTGGGCCTTTCATCTCCCTGGAGGGTCTCACCTTGGACTTCAGACACCCGCTGAGAAGGGTGGAAGAGCAGAATTAGCATAAAGAAGAAAGAGGCTAGACCACATTTGGGTTCTAGCCCCGGGAATCTGACAGGAAGCGCGGGTTGCTGCCTACCCTCCCACGCAGAGTAGGTGAAGCCGGGCCCCTTTGAAGGAATGTGACTAAGGACAGAACCCTGATAAATATTTTTATGCGTCCTTGGGTCGAAAGGGAGAGAGTAAAAGTTAATTTTCATACATTGCTATGCAAGGGAGAAATGCAGAACTATAAAATATTCTTTAAGACAGTTTTCTTGAAATCTTACCACAAGTCTGACAAGGTTTTTGGTGCACAGTAACTCTGCCTCGCTTTGTATGCTGTCGAAAATCTCCGTTCTGCAGCACTGCTTACAGAGAAGTAACCATGGATCAGCTAATAATTATCTGCTGTAAGATAAATAGAAAACTGCCTTTACCATCTTTATCATTATTTAAGTATACCTCAGAGAAGTCAACCTGTGATTTAGGAAAACTTAGTCATTGTCCTAAACTATTTAACTATTTAATATGTTATTCTGAAGTTACTTTGCAAATACACCACAAAATACCCTTTTATTAGGCAATGGTATGTATACTTTTAAACTCACTTCTTAGAGGACCGGTTTTCCAGAAGCTTATCTAGTTCAGCCTGCAAAGCAAGTAGGAGTGAGGTATAATTAATCCCATTTTATAGATGAAAAAATTGAGTTACCAAAGTGTAAGTCAGTTGCTCAGAATTTCAAGGAGCCTGTCACCGATAGAGGGAAAAGCCTAGGTCTATTGTCACCTGCTTTATCCACTAAACCAGGAATCCCTCAATTGTTTTCTTCCAGGTATCTTTTGATGCCCCCTCTTATATATTGTAGACAGTGCTGAATGACTGAGAAGAATCCCAGAGGACTCTAAAAGGTTTGAGTTCGAAATTTTCTACATAGAAAATTACAGCTCAGCAATAAGTTATTGTGAAACAATTCAACTTCCTAACAAGAACAAAAGGCTTATTAATTCCTAGTTAGAGATGAGAAAATATCTGAGACTGGCTTAAGAGTGATGGGTCATTTCTTTCGAATTGCTGCTTTATTCACCTCATCTTTAGGTGGCAGCACTACTATATAAATATTTTTTAAACTACAGTCTTCTGTAACTTAATATCCTAAAGAGTATTTTGTCCTAAATGTTTCCAACTGTATTATAGAGATTAGAAGCTGGTGGAAATATGATATCAGAGCTGAGAATTAGGATATTGAGGAGGAAAAACAGGCTATCAGAGACATTAATAAAATTCATGGAGCTACTGAGGGAAAAGATTAGAAAGTATCCACAAACAAATTGTTTAGGTTAATGAGGAGCCAGGAGCATCTTTAAGCATGGTCTCTTATTGAAACATAGTACAAAATAACTTTCCAAAGCATACCATAGTTTCTGAATTTATTAAGCATTTATTAAGCATTTACAAGTTTAAAGTTGCTAGTTGTATAGTTGCTAGTACTCTAACTGCAATTTTAAAATTCACGGTGAAGTTTTTCTTCATTAAACAGCATCAAGCTGATGAATACCCCAAATAGGACTTTATTGTTGACCCTTTTGAAGAGAACTCTTCTTAGCTTCTTTTCTGGCTTTCCTAAATTGTTCATGTGCAAGGTAAACTACCATCACTCAAACTCAGACAAGTGAGAAGACAAACTGAACCAGATGTAAAATGGTAGCAATTTACAGGTAATTCTGTATCTTAATTTCCTCCACATTTTTGAGGGTAATAAATTATGATATATGGGGGTTATTTTGATCAAGTGTTTTCTAAGTAGAACTTTGTCATAATTAATTTTGTGTATTTATAATACTTCTCCCTGTGCCCTTTTATCCAAGCAACCCAATAAAATTGCATTTACATGCATTTCAAAATAGACTGCATTCGATTTACTATGTAAATACAACTACCAAGGAATATGGAGGTATGACAATCAGGAATGGTAAATAAAATTATTTCTGAATAGAGGATAAAATATTAATAAACTCTTTCTTTATGGAAGCTTCCATTTTTCTCAAGTCAAACTTGAGGGAGGAGTCTTAAGCAAATTGGTAGTACACAAACTAAGCAGTATTATGTTAAGATTTTAAAGCTGTTTGGTGCCAGCAAATCATGCAGCCTGGGGGCCTTTGCTCCAAACTTCTGCCAACTCCATTTTGGCAGTAAAATGTTCTGTTGAGCAAAGTTTGCACGTGTTTAGGGTGTGAAGTGGCTTCTCAGGCATTTATCTGGTTTTATTTCAGTTTAGGGACTTGAAGACAAGGGTCAGACCTGTGAGACTTGTAGAGTTCATATGTGTTCTGAAACAACAGACTATACTAGCAATCTTGAATTTTCATTTAAACAAGAATAGCTTTTTCTTTGCTATTGTTGAAGTTATTGAAGTGGATCCTTTACTCCTTAAATTGTTCACATGATATTTTTTTATTTTTTTTTGAGACGGAGTCTCACTCTGTTGCCCAGGCTAGAGTGCCGTGGCCTCAGCCTAGCTCACAGCAACCTCCAACTCCTCGGTTCAAGCAATCCTCCTGCCTCAGCCTCTCAAGTAGCTGGGACTACAGGCATGCACCACCATGCCTGGCTAATTTTTTTTCTATATATATTTTTAGTTGTCCATATAATTTCTTTCTATTTTTCGTAGAGATGGAGGTCTCACTCTTGCTCAGGCTGGTCTCGAACTCCTGAGCTCAAATGATCTACCCGCCTCAGCCTCCCAGAGGGCTAGGATTGCAGGCATGAGCCACTGCGCCCAGCCGCTCACATGATACTGAACTAGTTCTCATAAGCAGGTAAACAGGACCCTCTCTGTTGAGGGTGTAAAGCTGGGAAAAATCATTCCTTTTCCTACACCTACACCACCACCAAAATGTGTTTATTCAGATGAAACTCACCAAATAATAATATGCAACTTGAGAGCAAAGGGACCAGTAATTATTTAAACTTTATCTCATTTGTCAAATTGTAACTATGTAACTATGAGCCCCTGATCTTTTTTGGTGTCAGTAATCTGGCTTCATCTTTTTGATTCGCTTCCTCCCATCCTGCAGTCACTGATTAATAACACCTGAGCCAGATGTGTTTGCTAATTTGTCTTATTCCAAGGGTTCCTTTTCCTATGGAAAACATAATCTCAATTTCTGTTTTTTTTAAGGAATTCTAGTAGAAAATCCTTGCAGAATCTGGGATAACAGTTTGAAATTGGAGTATTTTCTTCTTATTCCTGATTTAAGAATAGTGGACAGAAAAAAAAGACAAAAGTAAAAGTAACAGTTAGTGAAATGATACTGTTGTCATACTTTTAACATAATCAATGGAATATCAATTGTAGGTTACAAGTATTGTAATTTGAAAATGGCAGTTATTCTTTATACTTTTGCCAAGAGTGTGGCCTAAATTCTTATTTGCACCTTTTCCTTTCCTTTCCTTTTCTTTAAAAGTAATTCAGATGTCAAAATTAACACAGGGTGCGGGGGAAGAGGTTAGAGATGGGGAGGAAAGCCGGGCCTTTCCAAAGAGTGAATCTATCTGAACTAGAAAACACTGTTGAACTTTGTTGGATATTTTATGGTAACCCTAAAACTCCTTTGCTTGCTTACTATAAATATCAATTTGTTGCCATTTTACTACCTGGAATAAGACTAAATACAGTAAATACATAACATGCACACATACAACCGGATACCACTGCCTTCTGAGGCTTTTCCAGGCCATTTTTACAACTGAATGCAGTAGCATCTGGCAATTAGATGAAGAAAATCAGTGGGATTTCTTTCTGTGGTGAGTAAAATGTGTTGGTAGGGGGAGGGGAATTAAGACAATACTCCAAGTGAAAAATACAAAGTAATTTCTTTCTTTAATGTTTTTTGTTATGGTAATTTTTTAAGCTTTTGAGTATGCTTTTTCTTGTCTACTTAAATAAACAAAATACTCCAATAAAATTAATTATTAAATGTAAATGCAACCACAATGAGATATCATCTTACCCCAGTTAAAATGGCTTTTATTGAAAAGACAGGAATAACAGATGCTGGTAAGGATATGAAGGGGAACCCTCATATATTGTTCATAGAAATGTAAATTAGTGCAGCCACTATGGAAAATTATATGGAGGATTCTCAAAAAAGTAAAAATAAACTACCATGTGATCCAGCAATTCCACTACTGGGTATATATCCAAAAGAAAGGAAATCAATATATTGAAGAGATAACTGCACTCTCATGTTTATTGCAGCACTACTCACAATAGCCAAAATAGGAAATCAGCGTAAGTGCCCATCAGTGGATGAATGGATAAAAAAAAATGGAATATTATTCAGCCATAAAAAAGAATGAAATCCTGTCATTTGCAGCAACATGGGCAGAACTGGAGGTCATTATGTTAAGTGATATAACCCAAGCACAAAAAGACAAATACCACATGTTCTCACTCATACGTGGAAGCTAAAAGAGTGTATCTCATAAAGATAGAAAGTAGATTAGCGGTTACCAGCTGCTCGGAAGGGTAGGGGGGAAGGAATGATGAAGAGAAGTTGATTAATTGGTACAAAATATAGACTTAGAGGAAGAAATAAGACCTAATGTTTGATGGAGCATCAGGGTGACTATAGTTTACAACAATCTATTGTATATATCAAAATAGCTAGAAGTGAATAATTTGAATGTTTCTAGCATAAAGAAAACTTTAAGGTGATAGATGTCCCAATTACACCGATTTGATCTTTACAAATTATATGAATGTATTATCAATTTATCCCCAAAATATGTACATCTATTATGTACCAATAAAAAATTTAAGATACAAAAAAGTAAATGTAATGATTAGTGTTACTTCTTAGTAAATCAGTATTTACTTGATAAGTATGTGTATGATAAAGAAATGCTTTTTGTATTACTATTTTGGAATCCCATTAATAGACAAAGTACATAAACATATTACAACTTGTGTTTAGATGGCTTTTTTTTTTTCACCTTGAGCTTCCATGTGGAAAGTAGGTATGACCTAATGACTCAGTTCTTGGAACTAGGACTAGTTCTTGGAATCCTTTGCTGTTTATCAGTCAGCCTTGTTTTCTTGGGTCATTTGTTGAACAATATTTTTCAAGTACCTATTTGAGAGACATTGTTCTAGGTTCTTGAACAGTAAGCAGTTTCTGCTCTCATAGAGTTTCTAGTCTATGTAAGATAGTGAGACAGATAGAAACGACTATATAATATAATGCTAGGTGGTGATAAGTGCTAAAAAGAAAAAAGACAGGAAAGGGAAAGTTTCTGTGTGATTGTGTGTGAATGTGTATGTGCATACCTCCCACCTTATATTTTAAATAGAGTGATCAAGGAATCCTCTCTGAAGAAGTTACATTTGAACAGAGATCTGAAATAGTCATGGGAATATTTAGGCATTGTTCTAGGCATTGTGAAAAATTTATGTCACATAAAGTCACCCAAGTATAAGCCAAGTAACACCGCATATGATAACTATATATACATCTTTTTTTGTCTTAAGAAAAAAAGAAACTCATTAGGTTTTCAGAAAAGTTTTTCATTTAATACCACCATTGCTCTGTATTTCCCATGATGATATTCTGTTACTTAATACAATAAGGTTTGTGGCTCTATAGATACAGCTTCACAATCCTTTATCTGTAATTCCAAATTTCAAAATTTTTTTCTTAATTAATTTGGTGTCAAAATCTGATCTGAGCTGACATGAGTCTATTTTAAATTTTCGACTATTCCATTTGGTGTGACTGTTGGTACATTTGTTGCAGAAATATTAATGTGTTTCATTAAGGGTTGCTGCCCAGGACTCCACATGTTAAGTATAGATAATGTAATATATTATATTCCCAACATATAAAAAATTTTATATTCAACAACACATCTTGCCCCAAGGATTTTATATAAAGAATTGTAGACCTGTACTAGATTTCTTCTTGATTTTCTGATTAAATACCATCATTGTTAAATTTTAGATACCTTTTATTCTAAAGTATAATAATATATAGTGCTCTTATTATGTACCTGGCACTGCATAAGCACTCTGTATATTAGCTCATAAAACCCTAGCAACAACCTTATGGGTAAATTGTATTATCCTATTTTATAGATGAGAAGGCTGAGGCACACAGAGATTAAGAAACCTACCAAAATCAGACATCTACTAAGTAGCAGAGCTAGAAGTTGAACCCAGTCTTCTTCCATAGCTTGCACTCTTTGCCACTAAACTAATTCTCCCTTTTTCTCTTCTTCTCCCCTTCATCTGCCTTCCCTGTCCCCCCATGCTGTTTCTGTAGTATTTATATTTCTTATTTAATCTACTTTGGAGAAGTTTTGACTATCAGCCCTTTCCAAGAGCATGATTTTTCCTTCTACTTTGAAATAGCAGACATCAGAACTTTACCATTTTCTTTACACATATCTTTCAATTTTTTTTCATTTTATTTGCTTTTGCTAAAATTTCTGCCACTTCTGTTTCCAACTGAGATTGGACATTTATTCCTCATTCTTGGTCTGATAAGTTTTCTTTCTTTTCTTCTTTCTTTCTTTCTTTTCTTTTTCTTTTCTTTCTTTCTTTCTTTCTTTCTTTCTTTCCCTTCCTTTTTTCTTTCTCCTCTCCTTTCCTTTCCTTTCCTTTTTCCTTCCCTTCCCTTTCCTCCCCTCCCCTCCCCTCCCCTTCCTTTCCTTCTTTTTCTTTTTCCTTTCCTTTCCTTTTCCTTCACTGCCCTGCCCTTTCTTTTCTTTCTTGACAGGCTCTCCCTCTGTTGCCCAGGCTAGAGTGCAGTAGTGCAATCAAAGCTCACTCTAACCTTGAACTCCTGGGCTCAAGAGATCCTCCCACCTCAGACTCCCCTGTTGCTAGGACTACAGGTGTGCACCACCACACTATTGTGGGGACTCGCAAGCCCTGCTCTTTTTTAATAAATTTATTCTTTATAAACTACATCACACCCAGGTAATTTTTAAAATTTTTTTGTAGAGATGTTGCACCTGGCCAGTTTTCATGTTAATGTGGTCTTTCACCATCCTTTTTCTTTCCACTGAATGTCTTTGGATAATTATGAGGCACCTCCTTTATTGTAGTGGTCTTGTCAGATGTCAGATCACAATAAAAATACAAGGATATACAAGGAAGTCAAACATCTCAACAGCAAAAACCCCAAACAATCCTACTAAAAAGTGAGCAAATGATCTGAATAGACATTTCTCAAGAGAAGGCATACAAATGGCCAAGAAATACATGAAAAAAAAAAATGCTTAGTGTCACTAATCATCAGGAAAATGCCAAATCAAAACAACAATAAGATATCATCTCATCCCAGTTAGGATGGCTATTACCAGAAAGACAAAAAAATAACAAATACTGGCAAGGATGCAGAGAAAAGGGAACTCTCATATGCTGTTGGTGGGAATATAAACTAGTACAGCCATTGTGGAGAACCGTATGGAGGGTCCTCAGAAAACTACAAATAGAACTACCATATGATCTAGCAATCCCACTGTTGGCATTTATTCAAAGGAAAGGAAATATGTATGTCAAAGAGACATCTGCACTCCTATGTTTATTGCAGCACTATTCACAATAGCCAAGATAGGGAATCAACCAAAAAAATCCAACAACAGATGAATGGGTAAAGAAAATGTGGTACATATACACAACAAAATGCTATATGGTCATAAAAAATGATAGAAATGAAATGCTATCATTCATGGCAACACAGATGGAACTAGAGGACATCATGTTAGGTAAAATGAACCAGGAACAGAAAGTTAAATGCTGCATGTTCTCACTCATTCAAAAGCTAAAAAAAGTTGATTTCATACAGCTTAAAAGTAGAACAGAGGATACTAGAGTCTGGGAAGGATGGGAGGAAAGAGAATATAGGGAGAGATTTGTTAAAGGATGGAAAATTGCAGTTAGAAGAAATAAGTACTAGTGTTCTACAGCACTATAAGATGACTACAGTTAATAATATATAGTTTCAAATAGCTAGAAGGAGCATATTGACTCTTCTCAACACAAAAAATGATAAATATTTGAGATGATGGATATGCTAATTACCTTACTCTGACCACTATACGTTGTATGTATCAAAACATCACTATGTACCCCTTAAATATGTCCAATTATTATGTGTTAATTAAAAACTTAAATTAAAAAATTTGGTTTGCTTAGCAGGGGCACCCGTTAAATAAAGCTCTGTCACTGCTTTGTAGGGTTCGCTCACTCAATGAATTGTATAATTTGCTTCAGATCATTTTACTGTAGGCATATTAAATTTGTATTTTTGAGTTGGAATTGATTTTGTTTTCATTAGTTTGTTCTCAGGTAAGAGTTCTTCCATAAGCAATCAGAAACTGAGATAGTTTCTGTTGTTACTTTTATTTATTTATTTTTGATCCTATAAAAAGCAAGATGGATTGAGCATGTATTGGATCATGAGGTTTGTCAAAGACTCTATTATGACTGTGTGACATAGATAGGGTCAATTTGAATACATATAGTATATTGAACTTTCCAAGTATCTATTTTTGATTGTCCCAGAGATCTATTGTAGGCATTAAACAAATCACATTAGTTGTTCTCTGTGAAAATTACTGTGTCGTCCTTGAATACAAAGATGAAGGTTCTGACACACTCTATGTAAAGCATTATCTTTTGTGTAATATTGATAGACTTGTTCTGAGCCAAGCACAAATTCTTTGAGGTCACTCAACAGTTCATGTTTAAGTTTAGGGGTTTAGTTCATGGCCACCAGAGCTAAAAAGGAATTAAACTCATTGATTTTACCTCACTAGCACAATGCTGAACCAAATGAGCCATCAAGTCAGTTATTAAATTGCTGAGAAGGAAAAAAGAGAGACTGAAAATATGTATATGTATTGAGATTGGCTATAAAGTACATCAGTTTATTATATGAGAAATTAAGAGCTTTGCCAACGCTCACCTTGCATAACTTTCTCCTTCCATCTCATGAGAGATCCAAAAAATGAGATTTTTTTTCCCCCTAAGACCATGCCCCAGAGACACAGCTTTTCTCCGCTAATTCCTCTGCAATATTCTACCTCCATAGTGTCCAGTACAAAATTTTTGAGGCACACCAGTGATATTTACCAAGAAGTAACAATGTGTTGGGTGGCGTAAAAATTTAGTAATTAACAATTTACCTCAATTGTATAAAAGCACACATTAATGAATTCATGTGATGAACAACTTTAACTCTTCTGTTTTTCCTAACTTTTAATCGGGAGACCCTTCCTCTATTTGGTGTGGTGGTCAAGAACATGAGTCTGTGTAATTTATTATAATCTCCAAGGTTCAAAACTCTGCTTTCAAATTCCTAAATGACTTTGGGCAAATTACTTCCCCTCTACAGACCCCAGTTTCCTCGTTTATCAAATGAGGATGATAATACCAACTACCACATAGGTATATTATGAAGATTAAATTAGTTAATTCATAAGAAGCACTTAGAAGAATATCAGGCACATAGTAAGTACTCAGTAAATGTGAGCTCCCACCTCCTGGGGCACCATATCTTCCTGCTTTCTCCAGATCCAAGCCAAACATGCTCTCTGTCTCTTTCTTTTTTTTTTTCCTCCATATTTCAGACTCACAGAAGATAAGGCCTTTCAGTGTCTGGGCTCCCATATATTACTATCTTCTGGCCTAAGATTAAAACTGTCCTCTTTCTCATGACTAGATTCATCAACTGCATTGTTCTTGAAAACCTCCAAGTATTCTCCCTTTTTTTTTTTTTTTTTTTTTTTTGGTTTTGGGCCATTTTCCTCGTTCTCTATATGAACACTAATTTTGGGTTTTTCTACAGTAGTATCTCCTCTATTTACACACTGAAAGGTTTTTCCCCTGATTACTAGAGTGTGAGTTCCTTGAGAGTAGGGACTGTGTCTTAATTATCTCTGTGACTCCAGTCCCTTTCCCCCTCCCTGCCACAGAATCTATGCTAAAGAAAAGTTTGTTGAATAAATAAATTAATTAATTTAGCTTTTATGTTTTTCTTCATTTTCTCCTAGGTATTCTAGGCTGACTCCAGATTCCTGGAAATTCTCCTGCTCCTTTTATCTCTGGAAATTTTAACTTTACCTAGTAATACTGAGATCCCTTTCTGCATTATCACAATTGATTTCCTGATTGGGAGGTAAGAGGTTCAGTTTACCGTATACTCCATTAGCATGTTAGGGGAAAAAATCCCATTTAATGCACGTGGATTTAATTTCACTGACATTCTCTTGGCTCCCTTTAAACTCTATCTGTAACCTTGAGAGGGGTTCTATTTTCGCAGAACTCTTTATCTCATTCGTTATTTGAGGATAGGGCCATGTCACTCTTAGTTTCTTTACATGCAGAGTAAAAATCATCTTTCTTAATTCTCACTTGGAGGAGGTAAGGATGAATTCGATCAATCTCTTAAAATCTCTTTAAAATTTTCTTTTTAGTATATACAAAAGATATATGCAACGCATACATTAAGTACAAAGTTTAACAACATGATGAAGACCTGTGAACCTCTACCCAACCCAAGAATGAGAACATTTCCTAGTGACTTCCATCTACTGTTGTGTGTCTCCTCTCTCTCTCTTCCCCTACCCCCAAGGATAACCAGTATCCTAAATTTTGTGCTTATCATTCCATTACAGTTTTCTTTTTAAAATCTAATTTCATCACAAAGGTATATATGGTAAAATAATATTTGTTTAATTTGCATTCTATTGAGCTTCATTAAAATGCTATAATCCAATATATACTTCCCCGGGATTTGCCCTTTTCACTCAACATTTTGTTGTTGTGTCTAATGATAGTTTGTTCCTTTTCAGTACTGTATAACATTCTATTGTATGAATATACCATAATTTATTCTTCTGTTGATACATACTTGTATTGTTTCCAGAATTTTAAAAAATTATTACAAACACTGCTACTATAAATATTCTTATGCACGACTCCTGGTCACATATGCAAGTGTTTCCATCTAGGAGTAGGGTTGTTGGGGTGTGGAGCATGCAAATATTCAACTTTGTGAAATCATTAATGCCAAATAGTTTTCTCTCTCCCATAGTTTATAAGAATTCTATGTACTCTTTAATACTTGGCACTGTTATACTTCTTAATTTTTGCCAGTTTGGTGGAGGTAAAATGGTATATATCTATTTTCTATATAATGATAGAAAGAGTCATCTTTATTTGAAGTAAATTTCCTCTTCCTTTTTCTATTAAGAGCTTGCAGCTTTACTTGATGTTGCTGTGCCTGGGATTTCTTTTGAGGGAAAGCCATTTATTTGTGTGGTAGTTTCTGCTAAGGATATAAAAACTGAGATAGGGTGCAGGCTGCTAACTGGATTGTTTGAATGTTGCTTTTAAGTTGATCTTGCAAATAAGTACCAAATTATGCACACTCTAAAATTTCTTGTTAATACTCTACAGAAATGGAAATATGTAAAATTACATTTTTTACTATTCTTTACTATCACAAATTAATCTGGTCTTGAGGTTATACGTATCTGCAAAACTATTTTAAATAAAGGATCCTTTAATCTGTAGATCTGGAATATTTCCACTGAACTAAGTTTAGTAAATACATTTTTGTGCCTTCCCCTGTATTTTAGTTGTACCAAAGAGATTCACCTTACCCTTTTTTGACATGGTTACATGATGCAATATCAATTAATCTCTCAATGAAAATTCAAAACCCCAAATGCTCACTTTATCATTGTTATCTGCTGAATTGACCCACACACATTAACTAGAAAAATAAGCCCAAAACAGATGGTGCAGCTACATTGTGCCCTAAAATATTTTTTAATTGAAAAGGCCATTTTGTATATAAACAGCTTTCATTAATAACTAAAAACACATGGAGATAGAAAAAGAGATCAAGACAAATGGCAATGTATGTATATTTTTAAGATGAACTTTTATAGCTACTTGTGTTTATAGTCCGTAAAAACAAATAAATAATGGCTTGTGATTTGTCTATTTTTTCCTGCCTTTGAGTGAAAGATAGTTGGAGGGAGTGTGTATTTGTTTTATGTTTTTTTATGATATTGTTAAGTATAGTGGTATATCCCAAAGGGGCACTCAGAGAATATTAATTGAGTGCAAAATCCCCTCTGTACTATTAATATTTATTGACTGACAAAAAGACTGAGTGAATATTCATGATCAAACCATAAAAAGCAGTAGTTACTTTCTTCTCTATTGTACTGTAGCTATTCTTGGAAGTAATCATTCACCAGGTGAATACATTTATGCCAGTTGAGTGTTTTTCAATTTTATTTATACACCTAATACTGTGTTTAGTCAAGTTGCTATCAGCCATTGGTTTCTTCAACGTTCTCTTTTAAAGACAAGTGTTATGCCTCATTTCCTCGTTCCTATAATGCTGAATATTCACTTCTGTACTGATCAAGGGATATCAGGTGCTGCTGAAGCAAAACTGACTCCTGCCAAACCTCCCTCTAAGTGGGGGTTTTTCTTTTGTATCATATAAGGTAAATGAGCTTTTTGTTTGTTATTTTCTACGTGGTGATCTGTAAGATGGAGCAAAGCTAGAGTTTGAGCTTTTACTTCTAACATGGATTACAACATGACCACATTCTCATATTAACAATAGCCAGCATCCAAGATGGCCTTTAGTATTTCCTACACATTCTTGCATAGTTCTCTCCCACATGTGCAATGATGGGTCTATATGACCAAAGAATATGGCAGTAGTAGTGGTGTGTCACTTGCAAGATTAGGTTATAAAAGACTGCAAGGACCTAGGGATTATAGGCCAAGTTAGAATCTCACTTAGTTCCAAAGGGAACTCTTTCTGAGGCTGGGAAGTGTTAACTTGCAGGCTGAGTCAAGAAGGGTCAGGACTTTCTTCGATTTAGAAAGGTGAGAGAATGAAAATTTGAATATGTAAGTGGAAATAAGAAGGAATTTCACTAAAAGACGGTGAAAGAAAAGAGAGCACCTAATAAAAAGAAACAAAATACTGATACATGCTACAACATGGTTAAACCTGAAAAACATGCTAAGTGAAAGAAGACAGTCACAAGAGACCAGACAGTGTATGATTACATTTATATATAATGTCCAGAATAGGCAAATATATAGAGATAGAAAGTAGATTAGTAGTTTCCTAGGGCTGGAGGATTGAAGAGTTGAGGAGTAATGGCTTAGTATGGGGTTTCTTTTGGGAGTAATAAAAATGTTCTAACATTGATTATGGTGATGGATGCAAAACTCTAAATATATTAATACCAAAGCCATTAAATAGTACACTCTAAATGGGTGAATTATATAGTATTTGAATTATATCTCAATAATGCTATTTTAAAAAATACTGCAATTTTTGTCTTGGGCTCTCTCTTCTTCACTTGTTCTGAGGGAAATCAGCTACTATGTCTTGAGGGCACTCAGGCAAACAACCTATGGAAAAACTGAAATGGCAAAGGGCTGAGGTTTCCAGCCAACAGCCAGAGAGAAACTGAAGCCTGCCTTGTGGATGATCTTTGCTAATCTGATACATGGAAAGTAGTATCTTACTGAAGCTTTAATTTGCTGTTTTCTATTATGAGTGATATTAGGCATATTTTAACATGTTTAAAAGCATTTGTAGGAGGAAGACAAGAAATAAAAACACTTCATATTCGATGACATTAGGGACCATCTTTAACCCCAAGGTATAGTATAGGAAGGCTACAGGTGGATGGAGAAATGATAAATGACTTAGCAAGGCAGAGGAGAGTCAAACCTAGGAACTGCAAAGGAGGAGAACACCAGCAATAATCACACTAATTTTTCCTGTGGAACCTCAGAAAGCCACGTGAATTGGAGAGGGTGAAGTACATGTGTAAGAAGGGAAGGGGCTGAAAGAGGGTGGATTATTTAAAAGTCTCTATAGGGACTAGGTAGAATCCAGATTCTCACCCCTACTCCTATCCCAAATAGTCAGATACTTTCCTTTCCACCGCCCTGCAGAAGACAGAAGGTATCTTCTCTGGAGAAATTGAACCAAAAAAGATCTGGACTTGGGCATATCAGGCTCTGAGAAATGGGTATGAAAACAAGCCTATGATATAAAAACATAAAAGTCTGTATTCTAACTGTTTAGAATGCTTTGCACTTTTCCCTACCTAGCTTTAGAAAGTTAGCAGCCAAACTGTTGCTATCTCTAGGCAGGAGATGAGAGGGTCTTTCTCTGGAGAAACTGAACTGATACAGAAAAAATATTTTCATATGCTGACATTTGAAAGTCCTTATATATTTTTTTAAAAAGGTGGCTTCATAGTGTAATAGAAATCATTATATATCCAGAATGTAACCACCTCTTACCACCACGTTCACTGCTACCATTCTGGTGCTGGCCACCATCATTTCTTCCTTGTACTATTGCTACATTTTCCTATCTGGTCACCTGCTTCTACCTTTATCCCTGGAGTCTATTCTCAACCTTGCAGTCAGAAGAATCTTTTTATAAAAGAGGCCAGATCATGTCTCTCTTTTGTTAAAAACCTAGCAATTACAGATTTTAATCAGAATAAAAGCCAATGTCCTTACTATGGCCTATAGGCCTTACATGATCTGTTCTCTCTGCCTCTATGTTCTTATGTTCTTTTACTCTCCATTTAGCTAACTCTACTGCAGCCATTTTGATGACCTTGAAAATACTAAGCACTCTCCCACTTCTGGGCCTTTGCATTTGCTGTTCTCTCTACTTGGAATCCTCTTTCCCCAGATATTCCCTTGGCTAGCCTCCTCACCTCCTTTAGATATTGCTCAAATACAATCTTAACAGAGAAGCCTTCCCTATATTAAGTAGCATCCTACCTGTCATTCTCTCTCTCAGCTTGTTTTATTTTCTCCATAGCATTTGTCACTACCAGGTGTTATATATTTATTTGCTTAATTATTTATTATATATTTCCCTTGGCTAAAATGAAAGCTCTCAAGGGCAAAGGCTTTCTCTATTTTGCCCATTGCCATATTCTGAACACCAAGTACAGCACCTGGCACATAGTAGGTGTTTAATTCATTGGCTGAATGAATCAATAAATCACTCAAGACAGATCATAATATACTTTTTCCTCATTTGATTATTAATATGGCTAATTATTGCAATAAGTTTCCTAAGATTGAACTATCCTTGCTTTCCTGATATGATCACATTTGGTCTGGTGTTTAATTCTTTTAAGATGTCACTGAATTTTATTTGCTAGTGTTTTAGTTACTATTTTGCATCACTATTATTAAGTAAGATTTCTCAGTAGCTTTTATTTAGTTGTGCTACCTTTTTTAGATTTTGTTCTTAGATCTACTTGAGATTAAAATAAAGGAGTGTCTTTTTTTTTCTTCTCAAGGCAGTGAAGATTAATCTTGCTAACAGAAGAGAGAAAAGTTTGCTCTAACTGAAAGAACTAGGATTATTTCAGCCATTGTTTTTGTCCAATGTTTAAGGCTAGAGTTCCTCTCAACTCATGTTCTCTTAACTGTTTTTGTCCATCAAAGATAGTGAAAAATTCTCTGAGAAGATGTTTGTCTCCTTTGGGGGTTCTGAACTTCTTATTTGCTTTGTTAGAAATAGTCTTTCTAGGCTCCTCAGGTTTCCTTTTATTAGAATCTTTCTCTGTTATGAGGTTTCTGGAAGAAAGGCCTCTATCTGGACCTTGACCCTCTCTTAAACGGTGTTGACTTTTAAAAGCTGTCCGTTAACTTTTATTTTTTTTTATTTTTATTTTTTTTTCTGAAGAAGCCTTCTAAACAGGATGTCCGTTAACTTTTAATTGATGGCTCAGGATAGTTATTGGGAATGACAGTTATATGTGTTGTACCTTAGTGATATCCTCATTGGCTATTGCAGTAGGTAAGTGTGTTTGCCATTACCTTAAAGAGACGCAGAGTTGCAGTGCATTTTGTTATTTTTGTCAGTGTTCTCATTGCTCTGTCCCTTTTCAGCTTTTCTCTTAGAAATCAGCATTTTTATTTCTTATCATCTCCCATGTGTTTGAAAAACATTTACACACTTGTTAAAATTGTGCCTGAAATAAAAGTCATATGTCAAGAGCTAAGGGAATTCCCTATGGCAAAATGAAAAACATTAAACATTTTGACATCTCTTTTGGCTGTTCAGAGTTTTTTCTTACTGTTTATTATTCCATTCTAGATTATTTATCTACTTTCTAGATTACTTATCTACTTTTAGATAAGTAGAGAGGCAATATAGAGCCGCTTGGGTTCAAATCATGGCTAGCTCTGGCTTTTGGGCATAAATCATAACTTTTCTGAGCCTCAGTAAAATGGGGATAATAATTATATTTACCTCATAGGGTTGTTGTGAGGCATAAATGATTTAATACATGTATAGCATTTAGAATGGTGCCTAGAACATAGTAAGTAGTCAATACATTTTAACTTTCATTATTATTACTCTGTTCCTAGAAGAGCATTTCCTGATGTTCTTCAATTGCCTGATAAATATATATGAAGATGGTCAAGGCCATATTTAAACTTCCTGGTATCAGAAGTGCAGTATTACAATTTTCCTGTTTTTTTAAGTAGAGAAATTGAGTCATAGAGAAGGAAAGTAATTTACTCAATGATATAAAACTGTTAAGGAACTAACTCTCTTAGTTTTCCCTTCTGAACTTTTTTCACAAATCAGTTATTGATAGAATATGATTGGGTTTGTTTTGTTTTGTTTGTTTTTTTTGAGACAGAGTCTCCCTCTGTTGCCAGGGCTAGAGTGCAGTGGTGTCATCATAGCTCACTGCAGGCTCAAATTCCTGGGCTCAAGTGATCCTCCTGCCTCAGCCTCCCAAGTAGCTGGGACTACAGGCATCTACCACCACGCCCAGCTAAATTTTTTTCTATTTTTTGTAGATACAGGGTCTCGCTCTTGCTTAGGCTGGCCTCGAACTCCTGAGCTCAAGTGATCCTCCCACCTCAGCCTCCCAGAGTGCTAGGATTACAGACATGAGCCACTGCGCCCTGCTTCATATGCTTAATATACATTGAAACATAGATTTCATATCCAGTGGTTTTAGATGTACCATTCATATGGCATTATGTTTTCTGCTACATTTAATTGGTTGTTAAAATAGGCAAAATTATTACTACCACAGTCATTAAAAACCCATATTACTTGGAGCATATTATAAAGAGGGACCAGACTCTAAGTTCAGTTGCTCAAAGCCTAATAGTTTCTGTACCAAAGTTGGGCTAAGTAACAGATAGGATCATACATTTAAGAAGTACTAAGTTCTAACTACAACAGAATGACATGGAGAGCAAATATTCTTGTTCCAGAGCCCAGTAAGTCTGGGACTTAATATTATTTCTACTCCTGTTATGCTATCCTGCCAAAATAAATTACTGTTGCTGCTAATTTGCTCCCTTGATAAGAAAAAAGTGATGTTCACCAAATAACTTTTTTTTTATGCCCCACAACTGCTTAAAAATTTTGTTTTTTAAACTTTATTTTTCTAGTCACTTCTCATGGGGTGAAGTCCTAATTTGTAACTCTGTTACATAGGATGTTTAATAACTGGCTGCAAAAGACCCAAATCATTTAGGATTCTTTTGTTGCAGGTGATAAAAAAATCTAACATATAATGGCACAAGTACACATGAAAACTTATTGGCTAATATAACTGAAAAGTCTCAAGGTATTTGGTCTCAGTTATGCCTTGATCTGGGGGCTAGATCGTGTCACTGGGACTTATTCCCTCTCTTCATCTCACAGTTCTATCTTCTGCTATATCTGAATCATTTTTTGGCACAAAGTGCTGATGTCTTAGCAGTGAGTACTAAGCTTACAACATCCTTACTATTAGTAAGACCAGAAGAAAAGACCATATGCGTCTCAGTAAAAGTTTCATTGCATCTTACTGCCTATTCCTGAATCATCTTTGCAAGCAGGGGAATATGATAATGATTCACCAGGTCTAAGTCACATATTCACTCCTGGACTGTGGTTAGAGTCAACTCTACCCAAAGTTTATTTAATCAGAGAAGAGGGAAACAGTGGTTTGCAAGAGGAAATTAGGGTCTTATTACCAGAAAAAGGGCAAATGATGCAGAGCAGCAAAAACAATTGTCCACTATAAGGCTTTCCAACTCACTTGCTACTATACCCCCCTTTCTAAATCTCTACTTATCTTGGCACATCTATTTATTTTTGCTATTTATATTTTGCTAATACATCATGTTCATTCCCATCTTTCCCACATAGGAGTATTTACTCTCCTCCAATTTCTCTATGAATACTACCCATTCTTTGAATTTTTCATGGAGTCTCTCCTGGTTACACTGACCTTTCCCTCTTGAGACTTCATTAGGTAAAGCATTGAAGTAAACTTATCAGGGTGCAAATAAATGAGAATGTTATTATAATAAACTTCAATTCTCTCTAATTTGTGTGTGTATGAAATCATGTGCAAACTCTGATACCTTAACTGTCACGGATACACATTATTGTAACATGCTGCACAACTTACACAACATACCACTATACTGAGGCACCATGGTTGAGAGCTGCAGCTGATCTAGACTACTCACCTGGTCAGCTCTTGTGCTGTTGACTCGCACTGTAGTACTTTTTTTTTTTAACGTATTAGTTTTACATAATTTTTAAACATATCACCAAATTGGAAAATGTTACTTAAAACTACACAGGTATGTTACTTCTTTAGCTTTTTATATGTCATAACTCAATCCCAACCAGATTAGAAATTTCTTTGTCCCTTTGTCTGAGTTAAGTAGGCAATTAATAAATATTTGTAAATGAATGAATTAAAACATAAACTGGTGATGGGGAAATACTATAAAAAGGATAGTTCTAGATAATTATAGTAGCAGTTTAACAAATCTATGACGTACAAAATGAATCTTCCTATTATTAAACTTGCTCTGCTTAGGTGTTCCCACAGTGTTTTATTCACACTTATTGCACTTAAAACATTGGATTATAATTTATCTTTTTTCTTAACTGTCTCCTAAACTGTGAGCAACTAGAATGCAGCATCTGAATATTATTCTTTCTTATATTCCTGGTACATAGTAGGTGTCCAGTTAATGTTTGTGGAAACAATAACAGTTGATTTTGAGATCAAAATACTAATTTTACCCCCTGCTAAAAAGGATGTATCTACTTAATCCTTCTACCTTGAATATTTTGATTCAGTTTTTCTTTTGATCCATCTATAGTAGAAGCAATGGGTAAGGTTGGCTGGTTATTTTAGGTTAAGAGGCACAGATTATTGTAGCTTTGGTGGAGTAACTATATTCTAAGGTCTACTCACTAATTAATACTTTAGGCAGTAGCAACCTAGCCCATTTTTGAGCAAGGAAATGACATGATGGTAGTAAAGAGATATTAGTCTGTCAATGATTGACAAGATAGTTAGAAGGCTATTGTATTAATCTAAGTATGAGGGAATAAGAATCTCATGAACTGTAATAGAAGTAATAGAGGAAAAAAAGAGGAAACACATTCTCTAATCCATTTTTATTACTTTGATTTTGCTTTCTGATTTAAAAAGTAATACTTTGATTTTCAGCAAGGGTTCCAAGACTGTCTAATGGAGGAAAGAATAGTCTTTTCAACAAATGGTCACTGAAACAACTGTATATGCCATGCAAAAGAATGAGTTGGACCCCTACCTTATACCATATACAAAAATTAACTCAAAATGGATAAAAAATATGGATCATTATATTTAATAAGAACTAAAATTACAAAACTCTTAGAAGGAAACAGTGTCAAATCTTCATGACCTTAGATATGACAATTGTTTCTTTTTTTTTTTTTTTTTTTTTTGAGACAGAGTCTCACTCTGTTGCCCAGGCTAGAGTGAGTGCCGTGGCGTCAGCCTAGCTCACAGCAACCTCAAACTCCTGGGCTTAAGCGATCCTCCTGTCTCAGCCTCCCGAGTAGCTGGGACTACAGGCATGCACCACCATGCCCGGCTAATTTTTTCTATATATATTTTTAGCTGTCCATATAATTTCTTTCTATTTTTAGTAGAGATGGGGTCTCGCTCTTGCTCAGGCTGGTCTCGAACTCCTGAGCTCAAACGATCCGCCCACCTCGGCCTCCCAGAGAGCTAGGATTACAGGCGTGAGCCACCGCGCCCGGCCAACAATTGTTTCTTAAATATGACATCAAAAACACAAGCAACAGAAGAAAAAATAGATAATTAGACTTCATCAAAATTAAAACTTTTGTAATATCAAAGGACATTATCAAGAGAGTGAAAAGACAACTCACAGAATGAGAGAAAATATTTGCAAATCATTTATCTGATAAGGGTCTTGTATCCAAAATATATAAAGAACCCTTACAATTCAACAATAAAAAAACTCCAGTTTAAAAATGGGCAAAGAACTTGTATAAACATTTCTCCAAAGAATATTTACAAATGACCAACAAGCACATGAAAAGATTCTCAACATCATTAGTCATTAGGGATATGCAAATCAAAACCAAGAGGAGATACCACTTCATACCACTAGGATGGCTATCTTTAAAAAAGCAAACAAACAGAAAATAACAAATGTTGGCAAGGACATAGAGAAACTGGAACTCTCACCCATTTCTGGTAGGAATGTAAAATGGTGTAGCCCACTGTGGAAATCAGTTTGGCAGTTTTTCAATAAATTAAATATAGAATTATATATGATTCAGTAATTCCACTTCTGGGTATATACCCAAAAGAATTGAAAAAATCCATTGCAAAAGGACCAAAAGGACATACACCAAAAGATTAAAAATGATTACCTTTGGTTGTTGAGGTTATGGGTGAATATTTCTAGTGTTCTATTCTTGCATGTGTTTTCTAGATTTTCTACTTTGAAAATGAATTATTTGTGTAACTTGAAAAGAATAAATAATGAATATTATTTACAACAAAAAATATATCCTAGGGTCATTATAAAAATCTAGAAAAAATTTTTTAAGAGAAAATAGACATCATTTAGTATCTCACAACTTAATAAGAGACACTGTATTTGGGATATTTTCTTTCACATGCATTAGAGCTCACTCTTGCACCTACTTTGTATGTATGTATGATATATTACATATGAATTAATAAATCCATAGAAACAGAGTATGTTAATTACTTCAATTACTATATATTAATTACTATAAATTAATATTTATTATGAAAGGACTATATGGTCACTGTAAAAATTTAAAAGGTGACAGAAGCACTTTATAAAGTACAAGTCCCCTATTTTCTTAAGCCTTCTCCAATCCCACTCTAAACAAGTAACTACTAATAGTGATATTGTTCCAGAAAATTTTGATCATAAATATCACACACATACACACGTATCTACATTTAGTTTTACCTAAACTGGATCATACTATTTATATTGTTTTGAAATATACATTATTTACTTAATAATACATCTTGGAGATTTTTCTCCATTATTAAGCATAAATCTATAGTATTCTTTTTAATAGTGTCAGAATTTTACATAGTATAAGTTTATCATAATTAACTAGTCTCCTACTGATGGACATTTAGATTACTTCCAAGATTTTTACTTTTTTGGCTATGAGAACAATAGTAAAGGAACCACCCTGTTCATATGTCTCTGCATGCTGGTCATAGTATTTCTCTAGATATTTATGACTTTTTTTTTTTTTAGAGACAGGGTCTCACTCTGTCACCCAGGCTAGAGTACAGTGGTGTGATCATAGCTCACTCACTGCAGCTTGAACTCCTGGTCTCAAGTGATCCTCCCACCTCGGCCTCCCAAAGTGCGGGGACTACAGGTATGAGCCACTATGCCCAGCCATGTATGATATTTTAAAAAAAGAAATGATGAGGCTTAGTGACAGGTTGGTCAGAAACTTGATTTTGTCAATTAAATCAAGAGTTGAATTGAGCATCAATTCATGCTAACCAAATTTATAAAACTGAATCATGAACCAGGATGCAACTTCATTAAATTATAGTAGCTGGTGTAAGTGTTCATTTGAAAATGGAAATCCATTGTCCAGAGCACCCTTTCTTGGTTACCAATTATCTAATAACCAGAAAGTTATCTAATATCAAGGTATCCTAAAATAAGAGGGTGAAATGCACTAAAAGGACTTTTTTCAAGCTGTGAAGGATTGAGTCATCCTTCTTCACTGTACTATCTATCTGGTGCATATATTGCAAGGCTCACACCCTCTGGTTAGGCACTTTTTCACTTGGACAGTGCTGGAGGCATGTGGACATACTCTTTTACTTATCAGTTCTATTTTTTTAAAAACACCTCTACAGTGAACTTGCCCTTGTTATTTATGATAATCAGCTTTTGTCATACTGGGCTCCCTCTCATTTTGGGACAGGTAGTCCTCTGTTCACCAGTTGGTTTCTTTAGATGAAATTCTGTGCAGTTTTCATACCAAGCTACTCTTTTCCTTTCCTTAGTTCTTCCAGCTCCCAAAGGGGCTGAGCGGGGAAATGAGGAGCAACACTTCTTCCTTTCCTCGTTTTTAATTGGTTCTCCACTTTGTCTCAAATGGAGGAATCAGTCATCTGGAACCTTCAGGCTTTCCACATTTTAAGTGGTGACCTAGAGGAGAAAAGAGGGCAGTTTCAGCTTTTAGGGGCTCTTGGCTCAAATTTCTACAAGAATGATAGAGGAAGGGGGTGGCTATTTCAGTCATGAGTGATTATGTTCTCCAAGGTTAAACCTATAAATACTAAATGCCAATTTCGTGGTGGTAACTGCCACCAAATTGGATTGCTTTTAAAACTACACATAACCCTGGCAAATGTAATTTCAGCTCTTTTCTCACACTGCAGTATCCTTTTACTTACTCTATACTTTGACAGAGAAAGAATGGAACAAGCTTCATTTTGATTCATGAATGTTGTTTTTATTCTAAATGCCCCATGTGAGGGGAATGCAAATGGACACAAGATATATGCAAATTCACTTGCATACCCAGAGAAGGCAAATGAGGCTTAGTTCTTAGATTCCTTGATCAGGCTCCCTGGGTGAGAAGGCTAAGGAAAGAGGTGTCTGTAACTGAATTACAGAGAACGTCATGTTTGAGAAGGGAGAGGAGAGATGTTGGCTGCCATACAGCTCCCAGCATTCCAGAACCTGCATATAAAAGTGAGTGCAGCTGCCAAGGCAAGAGAAGGCGCTCAGTGAAAGACTGGCCTTCACTAGCATGAGGGTCCTAGGGCACAGAATGCATCCAGCAGGATAAAATGGAATCTCCAAATTTCCCGCTTTAGGTCTTCACCCCAAATCTCTGCATAAATCTTTAAATCACTAATTATGTCTTCCTGCCTCTTCCCTCTTTCTTTTACAATCCAGGACAGGACTAGGGTGCCATGAGTGACGGGCAAAACTTAAGAGGAGCTTAAAACCTCAGGAATCAAGATAAGTAATGTTTTAATGCCATATTTTTAAAAAATTCAAAATTAGTACAAAAATCCATGATGAACAAAATAACATTTTAAATAAAACCAGGATTCTATCCTACATTTGTAAGACCCCATCTCAGTTGCCTCACCCTAAACCTGACTCTGGTTCCAGTAAACCTTTGTTTGCAAAGCAAGTATCTAGCTATAGTTTGCCAATCTGATATTTTAAGTTGTTGCATTAAAATATTATTTATCTTGATTCCTGAGTGTTTCAGATCCCTTTTCAATTTGGTGCCTGAGATAAGTCTCACTTGCCTCACTCTAGTCCTGGTCCTGTTTCAGCCCCTCCTTTTTTCTTTTTTAACCTTATGGTGACTCTGTTTGTGAACAAGTGCTTGAACTTGGCTTAATATAATGAGGAAATATCAGGACATAGTGGTTTTTGCAGAGAGCTTTTTTCATTTTCTACCCTTTTTCTTATATTTATTTATTTTTAATTTTTTTTTTAATTTCAGCATATGACAGGGGTACAAATGTTTAAGTTACATATATTGCCTTTGCCCAACCTGAGTCAGAGCTTCAAGCTTGTCCATCCCCCATTAGGTGTGAATATACTCATCTCCTCCTCCCCCCTCCTATCTGCTCAACACCCGATGAATGATCAGTTAATACCAATTTGATGGTGAGTATATGTGGTGCTTGTTTTTCCATTCTTGTGATACTTCGCTTAGTAGAGTGGGCTCCAGCTCTATCCAGGATAATACAAGAGGTGCTAGATCACCATTGTTTTTTGTGGCTGACTAGAACTCCATGGTATACATATACCACATTTTATTAATCCATTCATGTATTGATGGGCACTTGGGTTGTTTCCGCATCTTTGCAATTGTGAATTGTGCTGCTATAAACATTCTAGTGCAGATGTCTTTTTTATAGACTGTCTTTTGTTCCTTTGGGTAGATGCCCATAATGGGATTGCTGGATCAAATGGTAGTTTTCTAGTTGTAGCTCTTTGAAGTGTCTTCATATTACTTTCCACAGAGGTTGCACTCGTTTGCAGTTCTACCAGCAGTGTATGAGTGTTCCTGTCTCTCCGCATCCACACCAACATTTATTGTTTTGAGACTTTTTGATAAAGGCCTTTCTCACTGAAGATAAGTGATATCTCCTTGTGGTTTTGATTTGCCTTTCCCTGATGATTAGAGATGTTGAGCATTTTTTCATATGTTTCTTGGCCATTAGTCTATCTTCTTTTGAGAAGTTTCTGTTCATGTCCTTTGCCCACTTTTTGATAGGGTTGTTTGATTTTTTTCTCGCTGATTTTCCAGAGTTCTATATAGATTCTACTTACCAGCCCTGTATTGGATATGTAACATGCGAATATTTTCTCCCATTCTGTAGGTTATCTGTTTGCTCTTGTGATAGTTTCCTTGGCAGTGCAGAAGCTTTTTAATTTGATCAGGTCCCATTTATTTATTTTTGTTGTTGCTGTGATTGCCTTTGGGGTCTTCTTCATAAATTCTTTGCCAATGTCTATAAGAGTCTTTCCAACATTTTCTTCTGGAATTCTTATAGTTTCATGCCTTAGGTTTAAGTGTTATCCACCGTGAGTTGATTTTTGTGAGAGGTGAAAGGTACGGATCCTGTTTCAGTCTTCTACATGTGGCTATCCAATTTTCTCAGCACCATTTATTGAATAAGGATTCTTTTCCCCAGTGTATGTTTTTGTCTGGTGTGTCAAAGATTAGATGGCTATATGAGGATGGTTTTATATTGTGATCTGAGAGAGAGCAAGGAGAAGATTGTACCACCTTTTATGATCTAGTCCTAGAAGTCACACATCCTTGTTTTTGCTGTACTGTATTTGTTAGAAGGCAGTTACTAAGTCCTACACACACTCAAGGAAAGGAGAATTAAACTCCACCTTTTACAGGAAGGAGTATCAAAGAATTTATGGAAATTTTTAATAATTATTACTTTTTTACTAGTTGTGAGATTTCTGTCAAGTTCCTTATCTTATAAGATAAGCTTCAGTTTCTCCATCTGTAAATTGGGGATATGAATGTGTGCCTTATAGGGTGTTGATGGTATTTAATGAGCTCATTTGTACAAAATGACTGTCTTATATTAAGTGCTGTACAAATTATAGTAATAATATTATTATTGCCATTGTCATTATTATTGTAGCGTAGCTTACAGTATAGCCCTGTGTGATGTTTGAGTGTGCCCTATGGCCATTATTCATCTCATAGTCTCTTGTAATATACTACGTATCTCTTTCACCTCTTCTTTTCTAGTGTGTACAGTAGTGCCTGGCTCACATTAGGTTCTCAATTAATATTTGCTAAAAGAGAAAATTTATCTTTATCTGGAAATCCATAGGTACTTCAAACTCAACATATAAGGAAGCCAAAACCAATAGCTTCCTCCAAAGCATATAAAGTATTTAGAACAGTGCCTGGCATGTAACAACTATCAAAATAACAAGTTAATATGGGCATCTTTTAAAACTACCATGCTTAATTTCAAATGATTTTTGGGAGGTTTTTTTTAAGACCCAAAACAGGGGTTGGCAAACTTTTTCTGTAAAGGGCCAGTTAAATATTTTTGGCTTTATGGGCCATACAGGTCTCTATTGCAACTACTCAACTCTGTATCAGGAAAGTAGCCATAGATGATAGGTAAATGAATGGGCATAGCTGTATTCCAATACAATTTTATTTAAAAGTAGGCAGGGAGTTAGACTTGGCGCGTGGGCTATAGTTTGCTGACCCCTAGTCTAGAAGATCCTTTTTCAAGAACATAAATCAAGAAGTTGACTCACATGGAAGATGCATAATTTAAAGCCAGACATACACTGTGCATCTTTGACACTACCCAACAAGTTGTAAGCTTCTCCAGGATAAGAACCATGGCCTATGCTTCTTTATATTCTCTTTCAGCACTTGATAAGGTTCTGGGCATGTATTATAGTTACTATTTATTTAATACTTGTTTATTATTTAATGGATTCATAGTATTCTATTATATTACTATTTTATAATATTTAAACAACTATTTCTGGTATTTTGTTAGTACAAACAGGTTGCGATAAATATGCTTTTACATATATGTGTGTTTGTGTGTATATGTTTGTGTGTATGTATACACACACACTTGTATACACATATGGGTATATTCTGGAGCAATTCCTAGAACTGTAGGAATATAGTTCTAGGAATCTTGACTTGCTGGGTCAAGATTATATATACCCTGGACACAGTGGCATGTACCTATAGTCCTACCTATGCAGGAGGACCACTTGAACCCAGAAATTTGAGTCCAGCCTGGGCAAAATAGTGAGACTCCTTTTCAAAAATAAACAAACAAAAAATCCCACCCAAGATTATGTATACCCTTAATCTGACAAAAAGAGCTTAAGGTTAATGTTCAATTTATTTCATATAATATATTGTATGATACTTCAGGACAAAAGAAAAGAATTTAAAAGATGCCTTAAACTTTGTTTATATAATTATACTTGCACTGTGGTCTTCACAGGACCCTATATGCTCTTTCTACAAACTGTAGTTCAATTGAGTACTGATAACCAATGTACCTATTGTCAAGGTGGGGTCTAGAAGTCACAGAGCAGGCAGAAATGAAATATGTCTCCTGTCACTATGCTTTCAGAAACTTCTTAAGGTGCTTCATAGAACTTTTAGAATCTCCAGCACACGATATGGAAACCACCACTAGCACTGCCCTTGCCACGTCAAAAATTCCTATCCTGAAATTTTGTTAAAACACAAATATATTCAGGGGCCAGTATATCCCCTTATCTCACTATCATGTCAGTGTATCCTAGAGAAGTGCCAAGGGATTGGCCTTGCATCAGTGCACCAAGAGAGGTGACATATTAAAAAGTCATTCTTGATTAAAAGAATTATCGTGGGGCACGAGAGAAAGAGACTAAACTGCATTAAGTACTTAATAAGTGTCAGAGTCTTTACTCGTGTTTCCCATTAAATTAGATACTATCATCTTTCTTTCATAGATGAGGAAACATGCTCAGAGAATTTATTAGCTTTCTGGACATGTGGCTATTAAATGGTGGTCAGGATTGATTTCGACTCAGGTCTTTCTAACTCCAAAGCTCTTTCTTCTATATTCTGTAGCCTCTCAAAGTGCTCAGAATGCATTGATATCCCTAAGATAGAGACATAGAAGACTCCAGGGTGCAGATTTTCCTGGCCTGGCCTTGTGACACTAATGAGTCAGGAAAATATCAGCCACTGTTTTCTTTTGCTCCAAGAAGAAAGAAGTGGGAGCTGTCCATCTGAAAACAGACTTCTTAGCAGGTAAAGGGAAGCCAGTAAAAGACAGCCAGGATAGCAAGAAGTAATTACCTTGCTCTAGAGTGGAGAGAAATGCAATGATTAAACTTAGTCATATTTTCTGGTCATTCTGCTAATAAGAGGAAATAAAAAGGGGTAAAAGAAAGAAAGCAAATGGAAAGGAAAGGGGTGGTTGCTGGGGGGAACACCTGAGAAGGATGAAACTATTTGCTAATTATGGTTCCAGTAAGGCAAAATCAAAACTGAAACTTCTTTGCCTCTTATAATTTCACTTCAGGAGAAAAAATCTATTTTACTCTGTTTCAGTTTCTCTAATAAATATTAGAAATAAACTTAGTGATACTAATAACTACTTCTCTGCCTCTCCCAGGAGATTGTTCTTAGATTGTATTTCTTCCTAATAAGTAATATATTAATATTTATTGTAATATAATGAACAACCATTATAAATTTTATTCATTTGGACTCTAGTAATTTAGAATTTATAATAAAAATTAGTCATATGTTGTGCTGACATTTCTGTCATTGGGAATATAGGTTTAAGACATAAACCATATAGGTTAAAAAGACAGTTGTGTCACTGAAAAAACAAATGGTGATATTCAATTCATTTAAGGGAATTAGTTTCATGGGAGCAATTTAACACCTATTTCATATTTACTGCTTCAGTCTGAATTCAGAACAAAAATGTTAAATTTATTCAGCAAAGAAACCTTTAAGCCAGGTGAAGTGGTGTGTGCCTGTAGATCCAGCTACTTAGGAGGCTGAGCACAGGAGTTCCAGACCAGCCTGGGCAACATAGTGAGACCCCATCTCTAAAAAAACAGGGGGGGAAAAGAAACCCTTATTTACATGGCATTAAATAACAGTTGATTAATTCCTAAGGGAATAATATACAGCCCTAGATAAGCTTTTTGGGAATGCTGAAAGCAAGAGGTTAAAAAATAATTTTTAGAAGAAAGGGTTCATCAGCTATTTCAAATGCTGAAAGGAAGTAGAGGAGAATTAGGGTCTAGAAAATATTAGAATTGACATATAAGAGGTTTTTTTGTGACATCAAGGAGTTAGTTTTGGCAGTGTGGTATGAATGGAAGCAAAATTTTAGGGCTCTGAGGAATGATTAAATAGTAAGGAAATGGAGGCTTCTAGAGGCCATTTATTCCACATATTTGGGAGAGAAATGAAGGAGAAAAAGGACAGTAACAATGTGGAAAGGGCAATAAGTACAGGTGAAGATTTTTCCAGAAAGCAGGAGAATTCTGCATGACAAGGCAGAGAAAGAAGACTATGATAGAACAGGACAGAAAAGAATGGGATTAAAAGGCTGGATAGAAAAGGAAAAACAACAAACTGAACTTTACAAAACAAAAAAAGTTCTGCTGTTTGAAAAACAGAGAAGATGAGAAGACAAGCCACACACAGGGAAGAAACATTTGCAAAGTACATGTCTGATAAAGTATTTGTAACATGGATATATAAAAGACTCTAACCTCAATAATAAGAATACAAACAACCTAGTAAAGACGGGCAAAAAATTCGAATAAACATTTTACAAAAGAAAATATACAGATGGCATATAAGTACATGAAAAGATGCTCAACATCATTAGTCGTTAGGAAAATGCAAATAAAAATGACAATGAGATACAATGACACACTTATTAGAACAGCTCAAATTTAAAAAAGATAATATTAAGTGCTGATGAGGATGCAGAAAAACTGGAACTCTCATACATTACTGGTGGGAATACAAAATGGTGCTTTAGGGAACAGTTTGGCAATTTCCTATAAAGGTAAACACGCACTTACTCTATGACCTAACATTCCTACTCCTAAATATTTACCCAAGAGAAATGCCAACTTATATCCACATGAAACCTCTGTGGGAATATGTGTAGCATTTATCCATATTTTTAAAAAACTAGAAATATTCCAAATGTCCATCAGCTGGTGAAACAAATTGTGGTACATCTATACATTGGAATACTGTTCAATAATAAAGGGGAACAAAGTACTGCTACATGCAACAACATTAATGGCTCAAAAAAAATTATGCTTTGTGAAAGAAGCCAGATTCAAAAGGCTACATATTATGTGATATCATTAATATGACATTTTGGAAACGGGAAAACTATAAGAGACAGAAATCCAATGAGCAGTTGCCAGGGTCTGAGAGGGGGGAAGATTGACTGCAAAGAAGTACAAGGGAACTTTTTAGGGTGATGGAAATATTATATATCTTGCTTGTTATAATGGTTACATGATTGTATAAATTTGTAAAAATTCATACAACTTTATACCTTAAAAGGGTAAATTTTATTATATGTAAATCATATCTCAACAAACCTGAAAAAAAATTGAAAGGGCTGTGTAGAGAATATTTTCTTGCCATAAGTAGGAATACTTGAACAGGTATGTTTTTTCTTGCCTTAAAGCATTATATACATGTTCCCCCTACTTAGGGAATCTCCCTCCTCCCCCATTTGTTTAATAAATAAATCCTTTTTCTCCTTTGGGTTTCAATAAAGTATTACCCCAGAAAGCTTTCTCTGACCCCATAGACTAGGTTAGTTTTTCCTGCTAGGTGCTCTTGTAGCACCATTTATTCTTCCTGTGGTACGGTATATCATACTCTGTTGCAATTGCTTATTTAATTGTCTTTCACCTCCTTTATGCTGCAAGCTCCAGGGGGGCAAGAATAACTTCTATCTAGTTAACCATTGTATTCCCTGTATTTGGCACAGAGCCAGGAACAATATTTATTAAATAAATGGGGAGAAAACAGAAGGTTTGGAATGGCTCAATGAGAAATTGAAAATTAAATTGATGGCCGGGCGCGGTGGCTCACGCCTGTAATCCTAGCACTCTGGGAGGCCAAGGTGGGCGGATTGTTTGAGCTCGGGAGTTCGAGACCAGCCTGAGCAAGAGCGAGACCCCGTCTCTACTAACAATAGAAAGAAATTAGCTGGACAACTAAAAAAAAAAAAAAAACCATATAACACACACACATATATAAAGTTAGCCCGGCATGGTGGCGCATGCCTGTAGTCCCAGCTACTCGGGAGGCTGAGGCAGGAGGATCGCTTGAGCTCAGGAGTTTGAGGTTTCTGTGAGCTAGGCTGACGCCGCGGCACTCTAGCCTGGGCAACAGAGTGAGACTCTGTCTCAAAAAAAAAAAAAAAAGTAAGAATAACTACCAAAAGGATAGAAACATAAAGGCTCTCAACCGTTATAAATACCTTAATAAAGGTAAAGAAAAAGGACTAAATAAAACGAGACCAGTACAACAAAAGGCATACAAGGAGAAGAAAAGAAAAAAATAGCATTATAAATTTTAAAAATCATGTAATTGTAGAAGTAAGTCCAAATGTCAGTAATTTCAATATATAAATAGATTGAACTTGTCAATTAAAATCAAAACTCCTCAGAATAGAAGCAAATTTAGCTATATTATATTAACCATAGACATAGCTAAATCATGAGGGCATAGAAAGTTTGAAAGTAAACGAATAGAAAAGTATATGGTGGGAAACTATTATCCAAAAGAATGCTAGTGTAGCAATAAGAATGCCAGAGAAAATAGAATTCAAGATGAACAGCATTGTTAGGAATAAAGATTAAAAAAACAGTAAAGGAATAATTTACCAAAGAGATGGGACAATTCTTAATCTATACGTATAGTACCTCTTCAATACATGTATAGCAAAAATGTCACAGGATTGCAAGAAATTAACAAATCCACAATTACAATGGGAGATTTTTCTTTCTTTGCTATATTTCCTACAGAAACAGAAAAAGCTGACAAAATGTTAATAATGATATAAAAGAAATGAAAAACACAGTTAACAAGCTTGATTTAATGGATATAGCCAGGATCCTTCACCTAATGGAGAGTACACGTTCTTTTTAAGTACACATGGAAAACTTGTAAAATGTGGCTACAAAGCCAGTCTCAAGAAATACCAAAAGCATTTATATCATTCAGATCATATTCTTTTTTACCATAATGTAATACACTATGAATCTACAACAAAAAGCCTTATACCCCACAATAGAGTGACTTTTAGTTTTGGCTTAAGAAATTGGGTAGACAATGCTAGTGTCATTTACTGAAATGGAAAAGACTGAAGGAGGAAAAATTTTGAAGGTGGGTGGAAATGGGGTCAGAGGAAAGATGAATCAGTTCAGAGATGTCTGGCCAGCCAACACCTAGTGAGGTGTTGGGATAGATGTATCTCAACTGATTCACCAGCCATAGATTAATGTGTCTGTTGTAACCACACTTATTTTTAAGAAACCCTCTATTTTGGAATTTTCTAAATTTGAGTTTGAAAATCACGATTTAAGAAAGGGTGTTGCCAATTAATTGGTCATGCCTCCACCTAGTGGTATATCTTAGAATAGCAGACATATCTTAATTACACAAATTCCTGCACCCAATTTTTTTAAAGAAATCAAGGATTATAAGATCATTTGTTTCACTGTTCAGAATATTGCCAATATCAGTATTGCCTTTATATTCATTTATTAATATTGTAAAACTTAGATTCCCCCAAACGGAAAAAGTTTAATGCACAAAAATTATACAAATAGCTACTATTTATTGAATGCTTACTATGTGATAGGCACTGTAAGTTTTTTACATCAACATCTCATTTAATACAACACCACTATGAGTACTATTATGTCTGACTTGAAGAAATTTAGGCATAGAAGGATAAATAATTTACTGAAAACCACACAGCTAGTAAATACCAGAGCTGGGATTTTCAATCTAGGTAATATGGTTCTAGAATGTTTAAGTTTGGCCACAGTGAACATTGTTTAAAACAGGAAAAAATGAAAGTAATTTAAATTTTAAGTCTCCCTTTCACCCACCCTGACTTCTTATTAGTTGCAAGAAAGAAAAAGTGATTATACAATGGAAAAATTAGGCATCATCTTGACTGGATGATCAAAATTAATATCACCTGTGAGAGATAGATGGACATCATGTGCCTCCAGATGTAACACCCTGTAGTTGTCATGTCTCCATATATATGACACTTGAATATATATATTTTATTTCTTAACTTTTCAAAGATTCACCTATTGCTAACATTTTACCCATTTGCTTTGTTATTTATTCTGTCTCTTTCTCTGTACACACACATTATTTTTTCTGAAGCATTTGAAATAACTTACATATATCATGGCTTTTACCCTTAAATACTTCAACACATATTTTTTTTTTTTTGAGATGGGGGTGGGGGACTATGGTGGCGGTGTGGGTGTGGTCGCCCTACATTGCCCAGGCTGGCCTCAGGCTCAAGGGATCCTCCTGTCTCCACCATGAGTAGCTAGGACTACAGGCGTGTCACTACACCTGGTTCAGCACATATTTCTGAAGAATAGGGCTCTGCTCAACAGTTATTAACTTAATAAATTTGCATTGATATGATGCTTTTATCTCATTTACTGTTGATAGTCCAAATTTTTCAGTTGATGTAAAATGTTCTTTATAGGATTTTCACCTTCCAGTACAGGTTCAATTTTAGGGTCAAATATTGCATTTAGTTGTCATGTCTTTTCAGCTGCCTTAAATCTGGAACATTTCCACAGCCTTTCTTTGTCTTTTTTGACATTGACATTTTTGAAGAATACAACTCTCCCACCTTTTTTTTTTTTTAATGGAACACTTCATTTTCTGTTTGTCTGATGTTTCCTCGTGATTAGGTTGAGTTTATACACTCTCAGCAGGAATACTGCATAGGTGATGTTGTACCCTTCTCAGCGTATTACATCTGGCGGAGCATGCTGGCCATCTGTCTCTCACAGGTGATACCAATTTTGATCATCCAGTCAAGTTGATGCCTAATTATTCCATTGTATAATCATTTTCACTTTTCCTTTCTTTCTTTCTTGCAACTAAGAAGAAATCTGTGGGGGGAGACCTTTTAAGATGATGCAAATATCCTATTCCTCACCACAGATTTCCTTCAGATTCTTAGAAGAATCATCCCTATTGATGATTCTTGCTTGATCTGATCTTTAACACGAAGGTTGCAGCGTGATGACTTTTCACCTTAGCACTCTGTCCACATTTACCAGTTGTCCCTCACGGGGCTGCATTATGACTTCATGGGCCCTGGGCACTTTTGCCTTCATAAGCCCTTTCCTCCATAACATATTTTTAAAGTTATATTTTATGGTTGTATTGTTATAAAGATGAATATAATCTAGGATGGATTTATTGATGTTACATTTATTTTTCTTCTGATTTTTAAAAAGAAATTAGAATTAAAACATTTTCATAGGCCTTTAAAAGTATCATGGGCCTCAGACACTGTGCCTAATGGATCAGTTGGCCCTGGGCCCTCTGCATTCTTCTCTAGCAGAGCTTTTTCTTCTCCCCCATCTATCCATCTGTCTGTCTATCTATCCAGTGATACGGACTTGTGGATTGCTATTTTTCAATGGTTTATAATTGATTACTGTATTTACTTAGTTTGGTGCTCTAGTTGTTCCAGATTTGGCAAGTGGGAGCCCCTTCAAGCTGGTTCCCGTATCCTTGCAATACGTTCCCATACTTTTTTCACACTTTCTTATTTTCTGGGATAACAGGATGTTCCGGCCTCCCGTGTACCTACACTGACCCAACCCTGGAATCAGCCACTTCTCAAAGGAATCAGGTTCCCTTTAGGGAGGAATCGTATTAAAAACCAAGATCCAAGCACTAGGCATGCTCATTGCAACTGGGTTGTATTAATGTTTGCTTTTTGTACCTTTAAACAGAGCTGGGAAATAAAGGCATGTATACACACATATGTATACACATATATAAAACATATACATGTGCACATACATAAATCTATATATCCATATTCATATTTTAGAAACCATGATTTCACACCAGTTTCTCCAATTCCAGTCCATGTCCATGGGACTCTTTTTTGCCTTTCCCCATTCTGTACTTATATGTTCTTTCTTCCAAAGTGAGAATCCTGGCTCCCAACAATAGGAGCACATTTACTCATTTGCTCAACCCTATATTACATCTAAAATAGTTTCAAAATTGCTTTGCCTGTACCACTACAATTAACAACCCTACTAAAAAGAGGTCAGGGCTTATTTGCACTTTTCTCTCCCCATTCCATCCCAAACCAAAGCTATATACTGTTTCCATAAATTCTTTGGATTAGTTCTTTCTTTCTTTTTTCCTATTCTATGTGGTCTGGTACTTATTTGAAATAAATTATGTTTATTTGTTTCAACTGGCATTGGTTTTAAGTTTTTTTCCCCCCTTATTCTTATTGATTTATTTTTGAATATGTAAGATATTAACATGCTTTCAAAAGTCAAAACTATATAGAATTACATTCAGAGAAGGATTACTTCCTCCTGTGTCCCTTCCACTCATCCTCCCACCCCTACTCTTTGTAGAAAACAAATTTTATTGTTTTCTGGTTTATCCTTCCTGCATTTCTTTTTATAATGATAATGTATATATTTTTTAATTTTCCCTTCTTTCTTACACAAAAGATAGCATATTATATATGCTCTTTTGTACTTTGCTCTTTTGACTTAAAGCCTCCTGGAACTCCTTCCATGGAACTCCATATTGGTAGTTTCCAATATTTTGAAATTATACATAATGCTACAATATATAATCTTGTGCATATATATTTTTGTATTCTTCAAGTGTAACTAGGGATAAATTTCTACAAGTGGAGTGTGTTGAAGGGTAAATTTTGATGTGGTTTTCTTAGGTATTACTGTATTCCAACCAGCAATGTATGAGAGTACCTCCCAGAAGAAGTGAAAGGGTGTGCCATTGATTTTGAAGATTGAGTTGACAAGACTGGGATTAGATGTGAGTGATTAGGGAAAGAGTGAATTCACTGTCTTGCAGGAATTTCGGCTTAAGCATCTATGCAGAGGGCAGTGCAGTTTACCAAAATGGGGAGGAATATGTTTGGAAATGGGATTGGAAATCAATGTTCTATTTTAAGAATGTTAAATTTGAGATGCTTGTTAGACTTCCAAGTGGAGATGTCAGATAGGCAATAGGATATGTGATTCTGGAGCTCATAGACGAGGTCATATATAAATATGGGAGTCATCAGCTCTCAGATATATTTAAAGCCATGAGAGTGGATGAGATTACTTAAGGAGTGAGAGATGGAGAAAAGAAGTGGTCCCTGTACTGATGTCTGGGGAATACCAACAACCTGAGGTTGATTAGAAGAGAACTAGCCAGAAGAGGAGACTTTAAATAGTAACCAGTGAGACAGGGTAAAAATCAGAAGTGTGAGATATAACAGAAACCAAAAGAAGAAAGTGTTTAAAGAAAGGAGTGATGAATTTGTGTTGAACATTGCTGAGAGATGGAGGACAATGAGGACAGGAGATGAATGTTGAATTTGGCAACAAATTGGGATTTGTTGAGAGAGTAGTAGATGAGAAAGTGGAGACAGGAACCATAGACAACTAATTCAGGAAGTTTTGCTATGAATGGAAGTCGGAAAATGGAATAATAGGTGGAGGGGATATGGAATCAAAGGAAGTTTTTTTAAAAAATAGATGATATTTCAAACCAGTATGTTCTCCGTTGAAATAAAAAAAATAAAATAAAAAAATAAAAAAATAGATGATATTAAGGCATGTTTATTTGCTGATGATGTAGAAGAAGGAAAATATAACTGAATGGAGTCCTTGAAAAGGAAAGAAAGGATGGGATCTGGAACACAACTGCAGGTTGCCTTTTGACAGAAACAGGGATAGTTCTTCCAGTGTAACAGAGTAAAGCTAGAGAGTGTGAGTACAGTTGTGGAAAGGTTGGTATTCGGTGGTAGGAACAAGGGAGAATGCCTCTCTGATTTTTTTCTTTCTTCGTCTGCAACATAGTTGAGTTCATCAAAACAAAATATATGCCTACTGTTATGTATAAAGGAGGTAAACTAGATAATCTCTAGATAGTTTTAGCCAAGGTACAGTTGCAGTACATATTGCTCTCTAACAAGATGCAGTTGATCCTTGAGCAATGCAGGGGTTAGGGGCACTGATCTTCCTGTGCAGTCAAAAATCCACATATAACTTTGATCCCCCAAAAACTTAACTACTAATAGCCCATTACTGACCAGAAAGACTTACTGATATCATAAACAGTTGATTCACACATGTTGTTTATGTTATATATATTTTATACTGTATTCTTACAATAAAGTAAGCTAGAGAAAAGAAAATGTTATTAAGAAAATCATAAGGAAGAGAAATATATTTACCATTCATTAAGTAGAAGTGGATCATAGTAAAGGTCTTCATCCTTGCAGTCTTCACAATGAGTAGGCTGGGGGGGAAGGAGGAAGAGGAGGAGTTGGTCTTGCTGTCTTAGGGGTCGCGGAGATAGAAGAGGTGGCGGAGGTGGAAGGGGAGGCAGCCACACCCAATATAACTTTCACTGAAAAAATTCCTCATACAAGTGGCCCCACACAATTCAAACCTGTGCTGTTCAAAGGTCAACTGTACTTCCAAACTTGGTCACTTAAAATAGCAATTTATTATTTTTCATCATTCTGTAGATTGACCACGTGGTTCTTCTGCTTCACAAGGTGTTGACTGGGGTGCTGAGAATGGTAGAATGTTCAAAACAGCTTTCTCTCATGGCTGGCAGTTGGTGTTGGCTGCCAGCCTGAAGCTCAGTTGGGGCTGTGAGCCAGAGGCCCTGATTTCTTGGTTTTCCTCCATGTGGGCCTTTCCATATAGATGGTTGGGTTTCCTCCCTACATGGTGGTCTCAGGGGAGAAGGACTTCTTATATGTTGGTCAGCTGGGTTGTTTGGAAGGGATTCAATATTAGTTTAGTTTCAGCTTTGGGGACCACATTTTAAAATTTATCTACCCTATAGTCTATAACTGAGAAACCATATCCATATTTTTGACTTGCTAATTAAAACTGTCTGATAAGAATTCTTAACAATAACAACAACATCCATGATTTTTCTTAGACCTAGAAAATAAGTAAAGCTTCAGTTCCCCTTTTGGTGGCTTGAATTTCTTTTTCCAGATAGAAAACTGCCACCTGTCACCAAGACTCCTCCTACTGTTCTGTGCACATGGCAGATTTATATTGGGTGCAAAATTTAAAAGTCCCATTTTCCCCTCTACTAGTTATATTATTTTTCTGATGCACTGTCAAATACCAATAAAAAGGGAAGCATTGAAACAATGATTGCACATTGGGGAAACAGTGAGCTCTTGCTTCCGAGTCCATGGATGTAAATGTAGTCAATGTGAAATTATGCTCAAAGCTTTGTGTTGCTGAGAGAATGGAGAAAAGGAAACCTGAAAATGTGTCATGTTCATGAGTAAGCAACAGTGGAATTAGAGTGGAATTAGAAATATGAAAGAGAGCTAACTGACAGATCCAAAAAAAAAGTGGCTTCTGGGAAAAACCACTTGGTCCATACAGATACCCCTATAGTTTTCCATTTAAAAAAAAAGTTGGAATGTAAGCATTATAATTCATTATAAAGTGAATTCTGTGTTCCCCTGAACTTACATCACAAAAATGCAAACTAAAAAATACCTGAAATTGAATATAAAATTCTACTGGAAAAATGTATTTGTGATGAGGAAGTGGTTGGTAGGGGAACCATTCTATGTGATATTATCATCCTTGTACCCTTATGTCTACTAGAAATTATGGTTAAATTGCAATTATGGTTAAGTTGGAAAACCTTATCTTTGCCATGGTGTCTGTATTTTATAGCACTTTCCCTACTTTTGCCCACAATCGCCCATGGAAATTTCTTTCATATCCGAGGTCCCTCCGCAGGACTGTCCAATAAAACTTGTTACAGTGATGGAAATCTGTATTTTCACTGTTTAATACAGTAGCCATTGGTTACATATGATGATTGAGTGTTTGAAATGTGGCTAGTGCAAATGAGGAACATAATTTAAAATTTTATAGTTAATTTTAAGTATTCTTACAACTAAAATGTAAATTGCCACATGTGGTTAGTGACTACCATATTGGATAGTATAACCTGATGTTTCACTTGTAGCGCATATTAATAGAATTCTGCTTACCTCCTTTTCTTTAGAAGCTGAAAAATCTTGCATTGGCAGCTCTTCTTGAAAAGAAAAAGAAAGAAGCTGAAAAAACTGAGCTGCAATATCACAATATACCGATGAGCATTGTCCTATCATATAATTTTTATTTGTAGTAATTTGATCAATGTTTGTATCCCTCACTGGATCACAAGCTCCTTAGGGACAAAGGCTTTGTCTTTTTTTTTCTCATGTTTATATTATATCCAGCACCTAGTACAGTATACAGAACATAGTAGGTGCTTGATAAAGGTAAATGAATGAATTAAAGAATATCCATACAGCTTTGGTATAAATGAGTGCTCCAGTATTTGCACGTGTGTCTGTGAGAGAGAGAGAGAGAGAGAGAGAGAAAGAGAGAGAGAGATTAACTGATTGCAGAGAAGAATCCAAAGATATGAGAAGGAGAAAAAGACCAGATTTTTAAAGAGAAATAGTGCTGGTTGCATAATACTTCAGAATTAGGAATTTGGCTTTATTAATAATAAGACTCTTTTTAAACATTTATTATATGCCAGACAGTATCCTAAGTACTTTACATGAAGTGTCTTATGTAATCCTCGTAAGATAACCCTGCGGAATAAGTACTATTATTATCCCTATTTTATAGATGACATGAAGGATGACAGGAGTAATTTACCCGAGGTCACATAGCTAGTAAGTAGTAGAGCAAGCATTTAGACCCAGGCAGTCTGACTTCAGAGCCTACCTTCTTAACCACAATGCTGTATTGCTTTCTGTTTGATTGTGTCCATATGGTGACAGAAGCTTAGTGACCTCAAATGTCTGCATTGGTCTTTTGTCTAAATTTAAGCTTCAGTAAGCCAATGTCTCCTGGAGGTTTAGGCCTCTTTCCAGCGGTGCAGGTGGAGGGAAGGTGGGGGTAGTAGTACTGAGGATAATAGGATATGAAAATCTGCACAGGATTCTTTTTCTCAAAAAGTCAAACAAATATTTTTATAGCTAAGATTTTTTTTTGCCTTCTAATAATAAAAAGAAAATAAAAGCTCTTCTTAAATAAAAAAAAAAAAAAGCCACAAAATGATCAACCTCCCCCTTCTCCAAATCTTTGGCCTAGTAAGAGGGACTAATGAAAGCTGAGAGTTACTGTAGTCTTACTGTGATTTAGCTAGTTTTACTTAGTTTCCCTCTCCTCTCCTCTCACCTCATCTCTGTCACAAATGTAGTGCTCCTTAGATAGTCCTTAGTTGACATTCCTATTTAGTGGCTTCTTTAACTATTCCCTATAAGGATAGCTTAGCTTCCTGTGCTAATTATGCTCTGTTTGGCCCCGGCTCCCACCCATCAGATTCACTCTTCACCCTTCTTGTCTCGCTCTGAACCCTGGACACTGACCTCTGTGGGTTCCCTCACACTCTGGCTTCTGATAGGGTTCATTCAACAGAAGCTCAGCATGGGGGTAGGAAGAGAGCAGGAAGAAAGAGAGATTGGAGAGTTTCCTCCCCCACTTTCTCCCTACTTTGGTGCCAAGTTCTTGCAGGAGCTGTCGGACAGCCCCTCCTACATGGCTCTGGCAGTCACTGGGACCTGGTGATATTTTCTTCACATTGCCCCTGCATGTTTAGGGAAGAAAAGGTTTTACCACTCTTGTTAGCCCCTGAGCGTAAGGCTGGTGGCAGGCACCCCTCCCCTCCCTAATGAAAAAAAGAAGAAGCCCATGAGACCTGCTGAAAACAATGCCTGCAGGGCCCAGCTAAGTTAAAGAATAGCCACACTTGGATGGTTACCCTGATAAGGGTCTCAGTTCCTGGAATCCATGCATACCACCAGCCCCTCCTAGTTCTCGATACCCACCCTAAAACCATAACAGAACCGAAAATCCCCATCCCCCAGCTCTAAAACATATATAAACCCACACAAAACTTCTGGGCGGTGCGACTTCTCGGGCCCCTCTCTTGGGACCTGTGGACCTTGCCCGGGCCCCTCTCTTGGGACCTGTTACCCTCGCCCGGGAGCGCTCAAATAAAGCCTCGTTGCTTACCCCTTTCAACTCTGCTCGTCTTTCTTTCTCTGGTGCTGACCATCCAAAAACCTTACACTGAGTACCTCTATTTACCTCTTATTTCCCTTAACTCTGCCCACATCTTTGTACATAATCTCTTTAATAAATTGTTTTCAGTAAACTTTTCTTGAGTAGAATGCTATTTTCTGCTTGGGACCCTGCCTGATATATTTCCCCTCTGGTAGTTTTCAAATTTCTTAAAGAAAGAGAAGAGAAGAGAAGAGAGAGAAGAGAAGAGAAGGGAAGAGAAGAAGAGACCTAGATTTCTAAGATTAGATAGGCCTCAGGTAGATTGTTCCACAAACTGGATTATGAGATTTTATCACTTTGCTTCCAACATTGTTCAGGGGAGAGACACTCTGAATGTAACAGATATGTATACCCTCTGCTATATGTATCAGAGATAGTTCATCAGATTTTGGGGGTGGTGGTGTTTGTTTGCTTGTTTGTTTGTTGTTGTTGTTTCTGAGACAGAGTCTCGCTGTGTCCCCCGGGGCTAGAGTGCAGTGGTGTCATCATAGCTCACTACAACCTCAAACTCCTGGGCTCAGCCTCCCAAGGAACTGGGACTACAGGCACGCACCACCACGCCTGGCTAATTTTTCTATTTTTTCTAGAGATGGGGTCTCACTCTGGCTCAGCCTAGTCTCAAACTCCTGACTTCAAGTGATCCTTCCGCCTGGGCCTCCCAAAGTGCTAGGATTATAGACATGAGCTACGGTGCCCGGCCTCATCAGATTTTTACAGTTTGAATGAAATTACCTCACAATTATTCATTCCCTTTCCCCTGAGACTCTCATCATCAAGCAACCTTGTGATTACTAAATTGGCTTCCTGGGTAACATGATCCAGAGAAAGTGGTATCTTAGAGGATGGACACCAACAGTTCAGATCCTGAAAAAGTATAGTCTTATTTTATATTAATCAAATGGATTTTTTTTTTAAGAAAGAAAAGAAAAAGAATGTGGTTTCCCATCTTCCCTTTCCACATGCATACTACCTTTTTCCTTTCCAGCTTATATTCCTCAATTACATATCTCTGTCTTCCCTTATGGTTTAAGCCCTATAAACTAATCTGTATCCATTCTCTGATACTGTATCCATTACTCTGTCTTCCTTTGTGTTTTAATAGAAGAATAATTTTTCCTG